>NC_134884.1:12384050-12554050 GCF_041734735.1 Babylonia areolata
TGATGATGATAAACGTCCGAGGCGAGGCGACGACGACGGTAATGATGCTGGATCATGAAGTGATGACACACAGACGAAGACGATCATGTCGACCGTCGGTCACGACGTCCGTGGTAACTATGGCAATGTCGGAGACGTTGATGATGATGATGATGGGAGACTTTGATTATCGACCTTTAAGGGGACTGGGGTGGGGGCAAGGGGGTGGCTGTGATTGCTCACATATCGGATGTTGTGCAATGAGCAGCAAGTGGTGACTGTGGAGTGTCGAACGGATGAACAGTTTATTCACTGAGTGCTCATTGCTCCTTGTGAGGAGGGTTGATGGCGGGGAGGGAGACAGAGGGAATGGGAGAGAGAAACTGGGGAACATCTGACAGGTGGGGAGGAGGGCAGAGGAAGACAAAGAAGGCAGAGAGAGAAGTTGCCGGGGGGCGGGATGGGAGTGGGGGGAGTAGAGACAGAAAGGGAGAGGGGAAAAGACAAAGGGACAGACAGAAAAATAGGAGCGAATGATTCCCACATGAAATGAAAGACAGAGCGGGGATCGAGAGACAAACACTTAAACACGCACATGTGTGTGTGTGTGTGTGTGTGTGTTTCAAAGACAATGTGCCTGTGTCGGTCTGTGGTCTTTGAATTTCTAGTTCTGTGATTTCAACATCTTAATACCTAAAGCACATGCTAACCTAGTCCCCAAGCCATCCAATGCCATACATTTCAATATAAGTCTGTCCAGAACATCATCTTCGCCCCTTTACCCCACTCCAGTAGCAGGTAGAAGGCAGGGGGTTAGTACAAGCCAGGCGAGAGCTGCCACTCCACTTGTTTCAACTTGTTATAGCATGGACTCAGTATGGTTACACAAGTGAGTCAAAAATGGCTCCTTATCGTCGAAATCTGGGAAAGCGCACACTCATCTTTAAAACAACGAATGTTTCTCTCCAAATGATGGTTGATGAAATGGCTTTGTTTCCATTACCTGTGAAACTATGAAATACTGAACGATCTGAGCTGCATTAGATGATTTTTTCATATATATATATATATATATATGTGTGTGTGTGTGTGTGTGTGTGTGTGTGTGTGTGTGCGTGTTCTCATACAACACACACACACACACTCACACATTACTGAATTTATGCGCACCCTCCCCCTGTCAACCCCCTCCACCCCAGCCACACACACACACACACACACGTATGTGCACACAAACAAGCATGTATTTTCATAATGCATGCACACGTAGGCTATGCATGCACGCAACACACCAACCGGCCACTCTCCCCACACACAAATGCAACCACCTGATGAATTTTATTTTCTTATATGGTTATGTTGAAGCTATAAGTCCTTGCTACTGGTACCATGTAACCCAGTACTACCTGCCGCATGTGAAGTCTCCCAACGACGGACCAGGCGGAAGAGGAAACCTTTCCCAACGGCTGTGAAGGGATGACCAAAGGACAGGGGGAGCTCTTATCCTTGGCTGGAAGTCCCCCTAGGAGACGGAGCTCCGAAAAAAAAACCTGCACCTGCCGAGGCCGTCCTACACGTGGCAGTATCTGCACCTGTGGGACTGTGAGCGTCGGTTGGCGAGAGAGTGGGGAAGGGACTGCACAACTCCTCCTCACTAAAAAAAAAAAAAGTCACCTGTGCTAGTCAGGCAACCAGGCTAATGTCGGAACGACGAGCTAGCCCTTCAACACCCAGCTTTCCCAAGCCCTGCGGCGATGGAGAAGTGGTAACGGGGACAGGAAGAGGATGCTGCTGGCAGTTCCTAGTCACGACTCTGCACGCAGGCGGCAGTGGGGTGATGGTCGTCCGCCGTAGACTGGGGCGGCGCCCGTATCCTCCCAGGGTGTCAGAGCAGCCCTTTTAAGGGACAGCACTGCTCTCCCCACATGGGGAAGGGGAGATAAAAGGATCCCTAAACAAAGCCTGCTCCACCTAGTACCTAGTAGGAAACCGCACCTACTTGGACATCCAACAACAGCGGTCGAAAAAAGAAAAGAACCAGGAGTCATGCCCTGACTCTGGGTGCATGGAATGTTCGCACCCTCTTTGACAGAGACGACAGACCAGATAGACGCACAACGCTCACTGCTAGAATGCCCTGAGCGAAACCAGGTTTGCGGGTGAAACCCAGCTGGAGGAAGTTGGAGGGGGCTACACCTTCTACTGCATTGGGAAGCCAGATGGCACCCCAAGAACCTCAGGCGTGGGTTTTGCCATATGAACCAAACTTGCACGACAGCTTGACAGCCTTCCACGTGGGATAAATGACAGGCTGATGACCCTGTGTCTGAAGCTGTCCAAGGATCGCTTCGCCACAGTCATCAGCTGCTATGCCCCGACGATGACCAACCCTGATGACATCAAAGAAGCTGTCTACGAGGAGCTCAACCGCACCATTTCAGCGGTAGACAGAAAGGACAGGCTGATCATCCTTGGGGATTTCATTGCCCGCGTCGGCGTGGACTTCTCTTGGCCAAAAGTCCTAGGACAGCACGGCACTGGCAAGTGCAACTCCAACGGACTGCTTTTGCTCTCGCTCTGCGCGCAGCATGAACTGACCATCACCAACACCCTCTTCCAACAAGCGGACAAGTACAAGAACACATGGATGCACCCCCGCTCCAAGCAATGACACATGCTGGACTATGTGATTGTCCGGCAGAGGGACAGAGGTGATGTTTCCATTACACGCTGCATGAGAGGAGCAGTCTGTTGGTCGGACCATCGCTTGGTACGCAGCAAGATGAACAGCAGACTTGCACGCAAGCTTCAACCAGTCAGGAAGAAACCCCCTAGGAAGCTGAACATCCACCGCCTCCCTATCACCAAGGACGTGCTGCAGCAGCAAATCCAAGTAGCTCTCCAAGAAATTCCTGCATCGACTGATGTAGAAGAAGTATGGAGCACCTTTAGAGATGCTGTGTACACAGCAGCAGCTGACACACACGGCTTTGTGCAGAGGAGCCACAAAGACTGGTTTGACGAGAACGACTCTGGAATCTCCAAGCTTCTGAACACACTGCATATGCGGTATCAGGATCACATTTCCGATAAAGACTGCCAGAGGAAGGAGAACCAGTTCTTGCAAACCAGGCAACTCGTACAGAAGAAGCTGCGTGAGATGAAGAACACCTGGTGGGAGAGAAAGTCCGAAGAGCTTCAGTCCGCTGCTGATGCTCACGACATGAAGACATTCCATGATGGTCTCCGAGCTGTGTATGGGCCGAGAGTCACAGGATCAACCCCCGTCCGAGCCTTGGACCAGACCACCCTCCTGACAGACAAGAAAGACATCCTTGCCCGCTGGGCAGAGCACTTCAACACCCTTCTCAACAGGGACTCGTCCGTATCTGACGAGGTAATTGCAGCTCTCCCACAGTTACCAGTCAATGACTCGCTAGCTGCCCCTCCCACCAAGGCCGAGACCCGGAAGGCCCTGAAGCTGGTAACGTCAGGAAAAGCACCAGGAGCAGATGGAATCCAGGCTGACATCTACAAGTATGGAGGCGAGGTGCTGACAGACAAGCTGACCGCCCTGTTACAGTCTATCTGGGAGAGAGGGGAGGTCCCCCAGGATTTCAAGGATGCTTCTATTGTCCACATTTACAAACGGAAGGGAGACAAAACATCCTGCGATAACCACCGTGGAATCTCTCTCCTCTGCATCGCCCGCATCATACTGAACAGACTGGTTGACCATGTCTCCAACACAGTCATCCCTGAAGCACAGTGTGGCTTCCGCTCAGGCAGGGGAACATGTGACATGGTGTTTGCCGTACGCCAGATGCAAGAGAAGTGCCGTGAGCAGAACAAGGAGCTCCACATGGTCTTTGTAGACCTGACTAAAGCCTTCGACACGGTGAACTGCCATGGTCTGTGGAAGAACCTCCTAAAGTTCGGCTGCCCAGAGAGCCTAATCCAGCTGATTGCGTCATTCCACGATGGCATGCAGGCGAGAGTACAGGAAAACACTGACATGTCGGATCCGTTCCCTGTGGTAAATGGAGTGAAGCAGGGCAGCGTCCTGGCACCCACACTGTTCTCCATTCTCTTCTCTGCCATGCTGATTGACGCCTTCCAAGACTGTGACCGGGGCATCTACATTCAGTTTCGCACAGATGGCAAACTTTTCAACTTGCGGCGACTCCACGCCAGGTCCAAGGTGTTTGAGGCACTGTTGAGAGAGTTCCTCTTCGCTGATGACTGCGCGCTTGCTGCACACACCCATGAGGACATGCAGTTCTTTATGGACAGGTTCTCAACCTCCTGCAGGCGCTTTGGACTCACCATCAGCCTCAGCAAGACCGAGTCCATGTACCAACCAGCTAACTCACAGAACGCCAGTGCCTCCCCCCCCCCCCCCCCACCTGCAATCAAGATCAATGACACAGAGATCAAGTCAGTCGACAAGTTCTGCTACCTGGGCAGCACCCTATGCAGCAACGGAGCCCTTGATGCAGAGGTGACACTGCGCATCGCCAAGGCCAGCTCCGCCTTTGTCAGACTCAACAACAGGCTGTGGAATAACAAAGGCATCAGGCTCAGCACCAAGATGAAAACCTACATGCTGACCACCTTGTTGTACTGCTGTGAAACATGGACGACGTATCGCCGTCACATTCAACAACTTGAGCAGTTTCACCAGAGATGCATACGAAAGATCCTCGGCATAAAGTGGCAAGACAGGGTCTCCAACCTCCAGGTCCTATAGAGGAGCGGCCTGCCCAGCATCGAAAGCCTGCTGATCCAGTGCCAGCTACGCTGGACAGGGCACGTTGTCCGCATGACAGACAGCAGGATCCCGAAGATGCTTTTGTATGGCCAGCTGAAGGAAGGCCACCGTGAACTTGGAAGACCGTGCAAGCGCTTCAAGGACACCTTGAAGACAAACCTCAAAGCCTGTGACATAGACATCGCTTCCTGGAAAACTGATGCCCTTGACCGCTCTTGCTGGAGGATGCCGTGCTCTAGTGGCATAAAGACATTTGAAAACAAGAGAACGCTGGTCATTAAGGAGAAGCGTGAGCGAAGGAAGCGGGGCTCAACTTCTGGATATGTTTTCCCTTGCAACACCTGTGGGAAGTGCTGCACATCCAGAATCGGCCTCTTCTCCCATATGAGGACACACACTGACAGATAAGCCTGCCTGCCTACTCATCCGTCGGACCGACGGGAGACTCCATCATCAACACATAAATAAAATATTTAGTGACTACATTTCCATATTCAGCAAAAAGTTAATTTTTAAACACAGCTTAAAAAATGGAATCAAGCAGGAATCAATGAATTAGCAGAAGCGTGAGGAGCCGGTTGAGACAATGCAGGAGCACGTTGAGACAGCGCCTGCCCCGGTGTAACAGGCCGAACTCTACCCCCTGGGTGAAATGGTCCAGAGGATATAAACTAGCCCAGGCCAAACTATACCCCGGGAATAATGTAGCCCAGGCTTTTTTACACGGGCACGTTCTGGCCCAGGCCAATTTACACGGAACATATTCTGGACTCGGCCACTTTGTACGGGGTATACTCTGGACAGGGTAGAGTTTGGCCTGTTGCCCCGGTGTGGGGGTTCTGCAGTAGTTAAACGGGCCTTAGTTCAAAAGCAAATAAGATTATGCAATACTGATACAAACTTTCGTTTGTCAAATATGAATCAGCTGCGCCGAAAACCCTCGCTGATAGTTAAATTGTTCAAAAGGATTATTTTTAAGTATTTACGTTACAAAATTGGGGCTCCTAGCCTGTTCCCCGCAGTGTGTAGGCCGTTCCCGTTCACACTGGGGATGCATGGATGTGGACGAAAAGAGCAGTGGCAAAGAAACGGCGGGAAACGGTCCCCTTACAGTTCATTGTTACTACGTCCCTGACGTAGAAAAAGAATATTGTAAAATAAAGATAGTGTGATAGCGATTTTAAACAGTCCGTGTTTTATAGGCTAATATGCTTATAATCGAATATATCTGGCATTAAAAGATATCAACAAACATCAGCGAAAACAAAAAAGCAACAAAACAAAATCAGTCAACTGGTATCTGGTTTGTCGCCCCATCACCACCATCTGATCTGAGAACTAACGGTACTTTCTTTCTGTTGACAAAGACAGTTAAAATCTGATATCCAATGTGTTGATCCAGAATGTGTTGGTTGTGTGAATAAACGCTGTAAGATGAAAGGTTCTTCTCTGCTACGTGTTTCAGGTGTGTGACACGGTGGTCATCCTGGTGTCAGCCACCAACTTCTTGCTGTACTACGCGTTCGGCGAAAAGTTCCGCAAGATAATCAGGAGTCACACGTGCTGCACAATGTGCCAGTCACATCCCGGGGATAACGTGTGAGTTCTCTGTCTGCCTTTCATTCCACGTCTGCTGGGTGTGTCTGGTCTGTGTTCTGTGGGTCGTTTGTACGAGAGCTTTGTATGTCTCGGAACTTTAGAGTCTGTGAATAAATGAATGAATGAATGAATGAGAAACGGTAGAAAATATCAAGCAGAAACGAAAGACAGAAAAACGACAGAAAGATGGATACCACAGAATGAAAACAAAAGAAAAGAAAAGGACATAATGAAAGAAAAGCAAGAGAGAAAGGGATGAATTGAACCAACAAACTAGCCAATGAACGGACCGTCGCGCGAATGAATGAATGAATGAACAACAGAAACAAGAACAGGGGAGCAAACGGAGAGCCACGCCCACCTTTTGATTTGCTGTAACATTAGCTGCAAAGAACACGCGTTGTGCAAGAACTTCCAACGATAAAGATATGTGTGCGTACATGTCCCCACGTGTATATATATATATATATATATTTTTATATGTGTGTGTGCGCGTGCGCGTGTTCGTGCGTGCGTACGCGAGCGCGCGTGTGTGTGTCTGTTATCTGTCTGTGCCTGTCTGTCTGTGTCTGCGTGGAGGAATTTTGTTTAATGTCCCGTCACACATATCGGTGATTGAAGACATTTTGTTAAAGTATTTATGAATACATTTGAGTATTATCGGTTAGAAGAGGTGGGAGATGTGAATGAATGGAGGGTTGGGGGAAACTTGGCAAATGAGGGTGACATTTGAAAAAAAAATCTAAAATACAATTACAGGAAATTACTTAAAGGATTCCGTAAAAGAGAAGTTAAACTGACAAGCGAAACAACTGATAATGAATGCAAAAAGTCAAAAACATCAACGCTCTCAGTCACTTGTGAAGACACATTTTCGTGTACACAAGGCTTCATCAAGCTACAGTCAAAAATTATATGCTTAATTGTCAGGTTACTAAAGCATATGCACTTGACATTAGAACAATACTTGATCCGTAATGAATTTGATAATAGTCTGAGAGCTAAACTCAGATTTGGTCTGCGAATCGCACCACAGTCTGAGAGAGTCAACTGACGAAGTTTTAGACATGAATTCAAGCACCTATAAAAGTCTCTTTCTAGAATATTGCTTATTTCCTTATATGACAATAGGCAATATTCCTTTATACTATCTATATGATTTTTTGCTCCCCTTTTTGCTGCCCTGTCTGCTTGGTCGTTATAACGGAATCCAGTATGGGATGGAAACCAACAAAAATCAACATTTGCACCCTTCACAAATAGGGAGTGCAATAAGCACCTAATTTCAAACAATAAATCTTCTCTTTGATTATTCTCTAAAAGGAGCAAACTTTTTAAAACAAATTGAGAATCAACACAAAATAGGATTTTACTATCATTGGTATATCAACAAGATGATTTAAAGCCATAACGATGGCCACCAATTCAGCTGTAAAAAATGAATGTCCCTCACCTAAATAATATGATTTTTCTGTTTTTAGGCCAGGAATGACAAAAGCAGATCCTGCACTGCTATCATCTAGGACCGAGCCATCAGTGTAAACTTTTAAATGATAATCAACATTTTCTTCTAATTCAATTCTGACAGATGCTGCTATTATATGTGGAGTTTCTCCTTTTGTGGTGTGTTTGTCTGTGTCTATGTGTGAATCAGAATCAGAATCAATGTATTTATCAATCAAACAGCTTCTTCTTCTTCTTCTTCTGCGTTCGTGGGCTTCAACTCCCACGTTCATGTCGAGTGGGCTTTTTACGTGTATGACCATTTTTACCCCGCCATGTAGGCAGCCATACTCCGTTTTCGGGGGTGTGCATGCTGGGTATGTTCTTGTTTCCATAACCCACCGAACGCTGACATGGATTACAGGATCTTTAGCGTGCGTATTTGATCTTATGCTTGCGTATACACACGAAGGGGGTTCAGGCACTGGCAGGTCTGCACATATGTTGACCTGGGAGATCGTAAAAATCTCCACCCTTTACCCACCAGGCGCCGTCACCGTGATTCGAACCCGGGACCCTCAGATCGAAAGTCCAACGCTTTAACCATTCGGCTATGGCGCCCGTCAATCAAACAGCAAGATCTATACTGCACATTTAAGACCCCACCACACCCCCACCCCTCTACCCTCCCACCCCCGCCCCATAAAGGCAGTAGTCATTAACCAAAACAAATCAGAACAACAAACTAAACTACTCTCCGGGCAACAATGTTATAACAGCGGTTGTTTCCAAACATGCCAACAAGTATGTCTTTTAGTACAAGCTGACTTGATTTCATTGGTCTTAAAAGGTGTTTGTGAAATATGCTTTTATTTCTTTGTATAGTACATGATTTTTTCTTTAAGGAATTATATTCATCTTCTATTCTTTGACATTGAGGTATAGTTTTTTTTCTGTTTACATTTTGAAATATCTCCCTATTCCATCTCGATGTGAATACAGAATACTCGAGTCTGCACAATAATTGTGTTTGAAAAATACACTTTTCTAGTAAATAAGGTTTGGTTCTATATTCATCTCTCTCTGTGTGTGTGTGTGTGTGTGTGTGTGTGTGTGTGTGTGTGTGTGTGTGTGTGTGTGTGTGTGTGCCTGTGTGTGCCTGTGTGTAGCTCTGTGTGTGCGTGTGCGCGCTTATGAGTGCATGTGTCAATAAAAGAGAGAGACAGACAGACAGATGGAGAGGGAGATAGATTAATGAGAAAAAACCGAAAACAGAAGGAAATAAAGACCAGAAAAGACAAAAAGACGGATCGATACAAAGAAAGAAAGAGCAGAAACAATGACACACACAGAGAACATACAATGACGGACACAGAGCAACTACGAGGACAATGAATGGATATGACGAATGCTGGCATCAACAGATGACAACAAACCCCAGAACGGAAAGAATAAGAGAGGGACAGGGAGGGGGGAGACAGACAGACAAAGATGCAGCCCACATGTAGCGGTCGCCCTAAACACGAAGGAAGCAGATTTGCTCAAAACAGGAGAAATATGGACAGCACATCGTGGCCACTGGAAAGGCTGGTGTGAGAGTGAAGGGGGATTCCTTCCCAGACGGTAGAGGTATGTGGAGGGAGGGCGAACACAGAGAGAAGTGTGTCTGGGAATGTGTGCTATAACAGATTGTATAGGAGGACAGTGGGTGTGTGTGAGTGTATTAGTGAAAGAGAAATTGAAGTTGTCGCTGTCGATACGACTGTAGGAGTTGTGTTTGAAACCGAAACGAAGAAAGACAGAATACATGTTGCACAGTTTAGAGGGAAGAAAGGAAGCAGGTCAATAGAGCAAGTGGATCATTAAACCAAGCAAGTGGGAATAAGATATATGCAAGTGAATAAAGACAGAAAGAATGATGCTAAAAATGGATAGATGGAGGATGGATGGACAAGGAAACAAAAGGCTGGCTGAATGACTAACTGACTATCTGAATGAATGAGTGAATTAATGAATGAATGAAACACCTATCATAAAAATTGGTAATACCGACATAAAACGAGACAGAAAACAAGACAGAGAACAGGATAAAGTCATTTGAAAACATATTGGTTGAACGAACGAATGAAGGAACGAACCAACCCACCAACCAACCAACCAACCCACCAACCAACCAATCCACCAACCCACCCACCAGCCAACTCGCCAACCAACCCACCCACCAGCCAACCAACCAACCAACCCACCAACCAACCAACCCACCAACCAACCAACCAACCCACCAACCAACCCACCAACCAACCAACCAGCCAACCCACCAACCAACCAACCAACCCACCAACCCACCCACCCACCAACCAACCAACCCACCAACCAACCCACCAACCCACCCACCCACCAACCAACCAACCAACCTACCAACCAACCCACCAACCAACCCACCAAAGAATGTTTCAGTTAATGAATGAATGAATGAAAAGGAGAAACGAGAAACAAAAGCGACAAAGTGTTTGACGGACTGACAGAAAATAGAGAGATAGTCGGACAGGTGACAGAGACGACATTCCTCAAGGGTTTGGCCAACCTCTGAGTCTGGCTACAGTCTTGTGCCCTGACATCAGCCCCAAACCAGAGAAAGAGGGACGACGCATTTAGATCAGATGTGGAGTGGGGGAAAGGGGTTGGGTTGGGGAAGGTGTTGAGGTGGATCATTCACCCAGACAGGAGGAGAATCGGGGAGGAAGGATCTTTCTACCCAGACAAGGGCGGGGCGCATACAGATTGGAGTTTGTCTGAGGATTTGTGCTGTAATAGATTGTAGAAGACTGGAAGATAGCTTGTAAGCGTGTGTGTGTGCGTTTGAGATACATCTATCAGAGTTGTCGCATCGAAATAAGGGGCAGAGGTGTATTTGAAAACGTAAAGAATCATTTCTTAGAGAGAGACATACAGACAAAGACTCGGAACAACGAAACGAACGATATGACAAATGGAATTATATAAACAAAATGATGTAAAGAAAAAGGAAAAGGGAAAACAGTGGGTGATGAATGAGCGAATGAATGAAAAAAGAAGAATGAAGGGAAAGACACAGAAAAAGAAGGAACAGAAAGACACACAGAAACAACATGAAGTGAAATGAACAGAGACAGACATGGAAAAACTGAAAACATTGACTGACTGAATAAATGAATGGATAATGAATGAATGAATGAATGAATGAATAAGTGAAAAACGAAAGAATGAACAAAACAGTATCTGCCAGACAGAGAGAGAGAGGAAATTCAGAAATCAAAACGATTTTTATTCAAGGATTAGATCTTAGGCATGGCCTATTCTGTCTTGCTAATCTGCATCCATTACAAATAGCGCACACATAAAAGGAAAAAAAGTATTCGTGCAGAAGGAGATACGTAATGAAGCGCGCGCGCACACACACACACACACACACGCACACGCACACACACGCACACGCACACACAAACAGATGTCATCAGTATAGAACTATTATGAAATGTATCCAGGTAACTAAAGGCACGTTGTTACTGTCAAATCTACGTATGTCAAATGCGACTAATTCAATGACTGCTGCCATCACCAGTATTACTTGTACAGCTGGAATTGTCACAGTCATGATAGAACGAAAACAATATATTTATGCATGATTCAAAATATACCGAAATAAAACAAGCAAATAAAACGAGATTAAACTAGAAGGAAAGAGTGAAAAATGATCCAACAAGCCCTTTGTTACTGCCAGTCATACTTCCTAGATTTGTGTCAGTTATGATTGAAAAGGTTGAAGATATTTATGCATGCTTGATTTGAAAATAGTTTGTATGTTTTGTATGTGTATAGGAAGGGATTTCCACAGGGATGAAGCCGGAAATGCTAAACTAGTTCTGAATATATTAATTCGGGCGCGTGGTAAATGCACTTGTTAGAGCCGTATCGGCATGAGACTCGGGTAAGCACGTGTTTTAGATATTGTGGTGCCACATTCTTGTAATTCCAGTTGATTTTAAGAGAGAGAGAGAGAGGTCTGAAGTATGTATGGTTTATCAAGTCTTTCTGCCCGTGACAATAGGGGTGGGGGGGAGGAGGGGACTTCCGTGTTAACATCCATCATAAAGAACAACACCAGTATCTGAAAAGCAAACAAACGGAATAAAGCGATAAAGAGTAAGAAAGAGACAGAGACAGAGACACAGAGAGAGTGGTGGAGAAAGGAGAGAGACAGAGAGAATACGAATGGTTAATTCAGCAAAGGCCTTCGCCCCTTGTGAAGGGGTGTGTACAGACATCTTCAACCTTCTTTTTTTTTCTTTTTTCTTTTTTTTTTCAAGAAAGTATAATGTCAGCGTTTTCTCTTACTTACACATATACAAATAAAGACACAGATTTCGGGCATTATCAGCATTTGTAGATGACATTGATAACCTCAATCTGAAGCCATGTAGATGACATTGATAACCTCAATCTGAAGCCATGAGATGACATTGATTACCTCAATCTAAAGCCATGTAGATGACAGTTATAACCTCAATCTGAAGCCATGAGATGACATTGATAACCTCAATCTAAAGCCATGTAGATGACATTGATTACCTCAATCTAAAGCCATGTAGATGACAGTTATAACCTCAATCTGAAGCCATGAGATGACATTGATAACCTCAATCTAAAGCCATGTAGATGACATTGATTACCTCAATCTAAAGCCATGTAGATGACATTGATTACCTCAATCTAAAGCCATGAGATGACATCGATAACCTCAATCTAAAGCCATGTAGATGACATTGATTACCTCAATCTAAAGCCATGTAGATGACATTGATTACCTCAATCTAAAGCCATGAGATGACATTGATAACCTCAATCTAAAGCCATGTAGATGACATTGATTACCTCAGTCTGAAGCCATGAGATGACATTGATAACCTCAATCTAAAGCCATGTGCATGACATTTATAACCATAACCTCAATCTAAAGCCATGTAGATGGCATTGATAACTTCAATCTAAAGCCATGTAGATGACATTGATAACCTCAATCTAAAGCCATGTAGATGACAGTTATAACCTCAATCTAAAGCCATGTAGATGACATTGATAACCTCAATCTAAAGCCATGTAGATTACATTGATAACCTCAATCTAAAGCCATGAGATGACATTGATAACCTCAATCTAAAGCCATGTAGATGACATTGATAACCTCAATCTGAAGCCATGTAGATGACATTGATAACCTCAATCTAAAGCCATGTAGATGACATTGATAACCTCAATCTGAAGCCATGTAGATGACAGTTATAACCTCAATCTAAAGCCATGAGATGGCATTGATAACCTCAATCTAAAGCCATGAGATGACATTGATAACCTCAATCTAAAGCCATGTAGATGAAATTGATAACCTCAATCTAAAGCCATGTAGATGACAGTTATAACCTCAATCTAAAGCCATGAGATGACATTGATAACCTCAATCTAAAGCCATGAGATGACATTGATAACCTCAATCTAAAGCCATGTAGATGACATTTATAACCTCAATCTAAAGCCATGAGATGACATTGATAACTTTAATCTGAAGCCATGTAGATGACATTGATAACCTGAATCTAAAGCCATGTAGATGACATTGATAACCACAATCTAAATCTAAATATGTATTTCTAACGAAATCTAGAAATAGACAAAAAGAAGAAAATGCATTTCATCTTCTTCTTTAGTTTCTTTACATAGAAGACATAATAAAATCATAATCTGTGTGGTACCGATAAGCATGAATATTCATATGAGCTATCCCATAACAAAATATGGTCATTAAGGACGTTAAATGTCTATCTACATCCAGGAACCGATGGTGAGAACTGACCTGCGGTGCCCCGATGACCCTCCACTGGTTTATGGGATAGGTGAAGGCGAAGGTGATATTCATCAAAAAAATAAGTCTCCATACAATGCAACTGTCACATGGTCATTCCAGTTTTGTCATCTATAATCAATTAATGGCTTTTTAAACTTTCTTAAAAATCAGTAACAGACTAAACACCTTGCTTTGTCCAAACAAATCCAAATCCAGATATAGAAAGAGATTTCCTTACATCTATTACCCACAACGTTTTTTTTTTGTTTTTTGTTTTTTTGTTTTGTTTTTTGGTGTTTTTTTTTGTTTTGTTTTTTGTTGTTGTTTGTTTTTGTTTTGTTTTTTGTAGTTGTTTTTTTTTGTTTTGTTTTTTTGCTTGTTTTTTTGTTGTTTTTTTGTTTTGTTATTTTACACTAACCCACAGAGAATTACATAAGCTTTCCTTGGCAGTCTGACTGTTAGCTTTAACAAGTAAAGAATGCAGTTAACAGCGGAGTTTATATTGATTGGACATCTGTTCATTTCTCTAGAGGCTAAATCATAAGTTGTATGCCTACCTACGCCGAGAAACTTCTTTATAGCAAACAAATCAATTTTTATCATTCTTCAGCTGCACTATGCAATCCTCAAGTTTCAGAACCATATTGCGTAACTGGCTGTACCTGAGCATCAAACAACTTCAGGAAGAGTTTGGGACATGGACAGAGAGAGAAAGATAGACGGACAGATAGGAGTGAAACCATGCGTCATTGATAAGAGACAGAAGTGTTTCTGTAGGCTTGGGACAAGAACAAAGAAAGTGAAATGCGTGTCTTAGCATCGGCAAATAATATGGACAATTTAAGTGCATTGGGGCGCACATGATACTTCTTCGGTATGTACTGTTCTCTCTTTTTTTTCTTCTTCTTTTTTTTTTTCGTATTCTGGACAGGTCAAAATAAAATGGAGTTCAGTTTATTGTATACCATTGCAGAATAAGCAACCCATATTTTCACGCTTTTTGGAATATCTTAATCTATGTGGTTTCAGTGGGGATACATCAAGTCTGATTCTCGTGAGAATGGCAGTCAAGTAATATGTGTTTGAAAGCAAACAAGAAGCCGTTTAATATTTTCTACACTCCGTACATAGCCAAATCCATATATGTATGTTAAACAGACTTGTGATACCCAGTTGTATTTCTCCCTACAGTGGAGGTCATACAGCATTTTATATGCGTAAATGAAATGTGGCTTTAATGCATCCTGGTAACCTTTAACCATTATCAATACAGTTAGTGTTGGTCTGAATGTATAAAGGATATCTGCCTGTTCTGCAGTAAATTAAGGTGCTAGGTGTTTTGATACTGATATTTAACAAACGTTTGATAGCGAATAAGTGTACCCTCTCAATGACAGAATGGTCTGCCATTAGTTCCCAAGTTTCTGACTCATAAGTTAACATGAATTTAACAATCGAATAACAGTTTGAAGATTTTCAGGCAATCTTCTCCTAACGTTACATTTTCTCCTCACGTCCACATGAATTTGAGAATTCCATACACACTGGGTTTTCTTGGTTTTTTTTTGTTTTTTGTTTTTTTTAATAGATTTTTGTTTTCAAAGACATCTCTTAAGGTGCATTTAAAATTTGGAACCAGTGGGAAAAACTATGTCTAAATATTTGTAAGTGTTAACCACTTCCAGTTTTTCACAATCATAGAACCATTTCTCTCTTGAGCCGTTGTCCTCCATTTCTAAATATAACAATTTTTGACTTTTCAATATTTACAGATAGGTTAAGAGCAGTGTTGCTTAGTGCATTTAACTGACAGTGAAGATTTACAACTGTATTGTAAAGCAGAATTACATCATCCGCAAAAAGCAGAATGAGAATTTGAATGATATCGTGGGAAACCGTTGTATCTTGTCTGCCTTGTTTCATACGTTCATCGGCAATTTCATTAATTAGGAATGAAACTGTCACCTTGTTTTAAGCTACTTGGGCATAGAAACGGTTAAGTAATATCATTATTCACTCGCACTCTCGATTCCACATCCGCATACAAACTTTTTATGATTATACTCTTTTTACTTTGTACATTTCCCATGAATACCGTGGGGGTTTTTTAACATTAGCCAGAGACGATTCCTATCAACGAAATCAAGTGCCTTTTTGAAATCAATAAAGGCGGCATATAATTTAGACTGGCTTTACAGTTGCTTTTGTTCTGAGGCAAGGAAAGTGAAAATGTGGTCAACTGTAACATTTTCGAAGTACCGCTTGTGAATCATTTAATAAAGCATTTTCTTCAACCCATGCGATGACGCGGTTGTTCATAATGAAAATATATAGTTTCCCTTAAACGTTTAACAAATTGTCTGGGGAAACAATAACACACTTCACATGCAGAGGATGTATAAATGCTTCAGACCAGCTCATAGGGAATGTTCCAAACAATTCATTGTGAACCTTATTTATAGAATTCACTACTAACCCCATCAGGATCAGCAGCTTTCCCTAATTTCAGATCTTAGACTACATCAATAACTCCGTTTTAGTTATGGTAGTATCCAGAATACTGTTACGAGACTAGAACTTTGCAAATTTTCATCAAAATCAGCGTCACTTGTTTTCGTCATTATTCACTATCATTTCCTCAAACGTCACTTCCAAATATTCTATAAGGCATTCAGCTTGAAATACAGCTAGGCGGTCTTCCACAATATGTTGCAGATTTGATTCTGCCCCAGAACTTTTCCTAATCTTTTCCACAACTCTCTAGTATTTCTAGAATGTGCTTTTTAAAAATCTGAACTTTTCTTTTTCAATGAATTTTATGCTCTCTTCGTTCATCTGTATGCTAAGCTCAGTGTATTTCATTTTCCTGCTTATTTTGAACTTTAAAAGCTGCATGTTTCTCTAAAGCCTGATGTACATTTGCCCTAGTTTTTCTACAATCTTCACCAAACCATGCTGTTCTTTATTATTCCAGTTTTAAAACTTCTTTTCATGCTCGTACCAACGAGAAAAATCCATTCATTGAATGTTAGAGCTGCCTCAATGTCAGGATCAATTAAGTGACTACCCAGTCAACATTGTATGCTTTTCATGATCAGGCACGGTGCAAAATGTTCTAAATCTATTAAACAGACCATTCTTCTTGATATGGAAATCCAATTCTTGAAGTCAACACAACATTAGTCTTTCTTTAAGGCACAAATAGTGGGTAATATCGTCAACTCCTTGATTTATCCAATCATAACCAAAACAAAACATATACAGTTTATTGCGAACATCAGAAGCCCAGATCCATTTATCACGTGCATCCAAATCAATCAACACTCTGTATGCTCTCCGTGGTAGTCTTGATTTGTCCATTCTCGTCACCTTAAGCCCGTATCTAACACAATTTACAACTGAATTTATATTGGGTACCTATTAGTCTGAAAAGATGCATCTTTTCACAGAAATGAGCCGCGTTCACGAGACCCCATAACTCAGCAACATACTGGATAACAGGCTCTATCAGTGCGTCAAACAATCTCAAATAATAATTACATTTTATATTTAAGCAGTGTTTGCAATATACACAACACAGAATCCTTGGCTCTGCTGACATGGTTTTAACACGCTGCAGCTAAACTCAGCCTTGTAGAGAAATAATATACTCAAGTACTTAAGTACATTAACAACGGGTTTAACAATTCCACTTAAGTCCAGTGTTCTCTGGCTGTTAAGTATCCACCTTTTTCTAAGTACAGTGATACTACTTTTACTCATGTTCCCTTTAAGATGAAGAGCTGAATTTGTACAATGCAGACTGTTTTGTTTTTATTTACAACCCCACTAATGTTTCAGATAGTAAAGCAACATCGTTTGCTATAACCAACATGAGCAATTCAAAATATTCATTCGTAAGCATTGCACCATGCCTACCGTTTCTGACCACTTCTGAGGGTAATTCAATCACAAATAAAGAAAAGAGCACTGGACTGGATACAACATCTTGTTTTACTCAATAATGTAATCTGTCAGTGTTGCACTGGAACGAACTTAAACCCTTTCGTTCATATGCACACTACTAATACATCTAAAAAGTTTGCTTCTGATGCTATTTCTAATAGGTAAAGGCCACAATGAATTTCTTTCAGTTGAATCAAAGGCTTTCTTAAAGTCAATGAAAACAACATAGAGTTTACAGCTGAAGCAAAACTGTTTTTCATCAGAGCTAATAGTGTAACCGTATGGTTTATAATAGAATACCCTCTTTTAAAACCCGCTTGATATTCGTCTGTAAGATTGGGTAATTCTGTCTATTCTTGTTGTTAATTATTGAACTGTAAAGCTTACTGATTATGTCACATAGTGATGTCCCTCTTTAATTGTTTGGATCTTTACATCGCCTTTCTTGAATAAAAAAGGAAGTACAATAGTCTCTGTCCAATCATCTGGAAACATATCCTTATCCTTATCAAAGTATTAAACAGCTTAACAATAACAACAACAAAATTACCTGCATTTTTCAACACCTCACCAATAATTTTCACGTTGACCAGCTGCTTTATTGTTCTTTAATTTATTATTGCTAACAATTCTTCTTCTTTCGATATTATGTCGTTCATAATATTATAACTAACAGCGTTAGATATAATCTTCATCACCATTCACAAAACAGGATTCAGTTAAAACTGCATATTCTTCAAGTAGCTATTTAAAATGTTTATACCTGTTATCAATTGTTAAATTGCTATGCGTATGGGTGTTGCTGTTGTTGTTGTTGTTTTTAATTACTTTATCAACATTTTCCCACGGCTGCTTTTGATTGCTTACAAATGCAATAAATTGTCCCAATACTTAGTCGTTACATTGGGTTTTTTTTCTGCTTTCGAATATTTCTATACTCCCTTCTTGCTACACAGTAAGCATCGCCATCAACCGTGTCTTTAGTCCACCGAAATACATTACTGAGAGAGAGAGAGAGAGAGAGAGAGAGAGAGAGAGAGAGAGTTGGGCTCATGCTATTGCAGACAGTGATTCATAAGTGTGTGTGTGTGTGTGTGTGTGTGTGTGTGCGCGCGCGCGCGCACGCGCGCTCGTTTTTAAATAGAATAGAAGAGAATTGAATAGATTCTAATGTCATGAAACCTTAAAGTTTTTAAGACACAAGAACATAGGCAAATAAATAAACGATAAATTACTTACTAGGTGATTAACATCATGTGTCTGTGTGTGTGCGCACGTGTTTGCTGGCTTGCGTGTGCATGTGCTCGTACGTGTGTGTGTGTGTGTGTGTGTGTGTGTGTGTGTGTGTGGCAGGTCCCCAGGCAGGGGTCAGCAGGAGGAGACGGTGTCCCTGCCCACCTGCCTCACCACCACCAACGGCAACGTGCTGCCCCGGTCCTCCACACACACATATTGAACACCGGCCCTCAACACCCGACCCCTTCCAGGACCATCACCACTGGTCACAGTAAATGACGTCCCACAGTCAGAACCCACCTCATCTGCGCAGTGAACATTTTCAGGGGTGTCATTCTCTGATATTCAAGCTTGTCACGGAAAGACAAGATCCGTGGACTGTGAACCCATTTGCCTAAGGCATTCTTCTGAACGTCCAACGTTATCTTCTCTGGACTTTTTTTTAAAGACGAAGTCTTTGACTGCCAACTCGTCAGGGTGTACAAAGATGGTATCGTCGATTATCATGGAACTGTAAAATATCCGTTATCTCTATTTCCACGTTTATCAATATTTAAAAATGGCATTATCACCTGTTTTTATTGGTCTATCATGTAAAAAGCGTCCCACCTGATTTTAAGCTCATTCGTTTACAAAAAACAGAGCGCTATTTTTGAACCTCTCTCGTGTGGTTGTAAAAAGGTGACATCCCTCTTTCTGTCTGTAACATTTGACGGAAAACTTATTTTCTCTGATTGCCGGTCTGGCTCATTGAACTATAAAAATAGCTGTGTCTGTAATTCATTCCTGTATCCCTGTTTCCTGACCCATCTCACTTTTAATGTCATGTGTGATTCCCATTCCATCTCACTTTTAATGTCATGTGTGATTCCCATTCCATCTCACTTTTAATGTCATGTGTGATTCCCATTCCATCTCACTTTTAATGTCATGTGTGATTCCCATTCCATCTCACTTTTAATGTCATGTGTGATTCCCATTCCATCTCACTTTTAATGTCATGTGTGATTCCCATTCCATCTCACTGGGGGTGACCGAGGTTGACGTCTCTGATTGCCAGTCCACTTATCTCATGTGACGGTAAAAAGGTGTTATCAGTGGAATGATTCCATACTTCCGAGACAAAGGTTAAGATTCTTATCCACCAGTGCAGTGTCCGTGAGGGTCTGGATTCGAATCCCGGTCTCGCTCTTTCTCCCAAGTTTGACTGGAAAATCAAACTGAGCGTTTGGTTATTTGGAAGAGAGAATAAACTGAGGTCCCGTGTGCAACACGCACTTGGCGCACTGAAAAGAACACATGGCAACAAGAGTTGTCCTCTGGCAAAATTCTGTAGAAGAAATCTACTCTGATAGGTACACAAACAATATATATGCATGTACTCAATGCCTGACTAACATGTTGGGTTATGCTGCTTGTCAGGCATCTACTTTGCAGATGTGGTGGAGCGTTTCTGGATTTCTCCAGCGCAGTGACGCCTTCTTGAGAAACTGAAAGTGAATCTGATTACCCATACCCATCACATTTGATAGTAAATTTGTACTATTACAACTCATTGTTTTAATTGTTCAAAGGATATCATCACAGATTCCCAAATCATTTCATTTAACTGGACTGTAAAAATGATATTATAACAGATTCCCCAACCCATCTCATTTTATTGGACTGTAAAAAGCATACATGTATAGATCCCCAGTCCATGTCATTTAACTGGACTGTAAAAGGATACCATAATAGATCCCCAGTCCACCTCATCTAACTGGACTGTAAAAGGATACCATAATAGATCCCCAGTGCACCTCATTTAACTGGACTGTAAAAGGATATGATCATAGATTCCCAATCCGTCTAATTTAATTCGGCTTCAAAAAAGGATACTATCGTAGATTCCCAATCCATCTCATTTGATTAACTGGACTGTAAAAAGGATATCATCATTAATTCCAAATCCATGTCATTTAACTGAACTGTAAAAAGGATACCATCATGGATTCCTGGTCCATACTGCTGGAGCGTGAAAAGTGTTATCATTCATTCACAGTCTTCTCCATCCCTCTCATTTTCTTTCTATCTTTGAACATGATATTATCATAGAAGCAGTGATTTTATATGTTAAATGTATTTTGTATTTGTATTTCTTTTTATCACAACAAAAAGAAAGGAAAGGGTTGGGATGAAAAACATGTGTTGAATAAAGAAAGACAATGAAAATATGAAGGCAATCAGGAATAAAATACATCAACCTGGATCTTTGGATTCTCATAGCGTGAGATATGACACATGATTCCCATCTGCATCTGGTTGCACTTTTGCTGTCTCAGAGTGTATGTCGCTCGATGAAATCTACAAATAATATCATGGACAATGTCCTTGAGATTTACACCCTGGAAGAAAAGTGCAATGTTCAGAGAGTTGTCTGGAAGGATGACGTTTCTTCCCACAACAGTTTCTCTTTCTTCTTCTTTTTTAACTTGTTTTTATTCAGTTCACATGTACGCTCGTACAAGGTGGTACCACAACAGTTTCTTGGTGGGAAGTTCATGAACATCGGGAACAATGAAGGATATATTTTCAGTACAAGAGCCTTTATATAAAATTATGAGTAATCAGAAAATGAATGTGAGCCAGTTAACACAATTAGATGCATAATAATTCGATCCAAGTGAAATGATGTGAAATTAAAGAAGTGCAGGTCTGGGTTATTTTAAGACCAGAATCAGAATGATCATCCATTCATTCAGTCCTGTTCTGATGCCAGCTGGACCGCCAAGATTGTTTTTAAGCCGTCCCAGTTCTCGACCCATTCTGTGGAAATGGAAATAAGCTGGTGTAACGTCCCTAATCACCCCTCCTTCCTAAGTCCTCCTCCGGGGGATGATGCGTCCTAAACCGTCCCCCGGTGGACTTGAAATGAAAAAGAAAATAATCAAATAAACAAATGAATAAATCAAAATAGAATAGCTACACACACACACACACACACACACACACACACACACCGCGCGTGCACGCACACACCTTTATATATATTGGTAAATCATTTCTTACACTTAGATGACGAGTCTTGGCCTAAATCGGTGCTCGAAGACACACACAAACAAAAGAAGAAAAAAAAGAAGAACAAACAGCGAGTTTGGGATCAAAATGTGCGTTTCCGTGTTCCGTGTTCTGAATGCCGGGAATACGAGGTGGAGACAACTACCAGCCCGTTGACGCTACAACTTGCGCACGAGTTTGACCCAGATGAATAGAATCAATTACTTTGTATACAGACAATTGAATCTATAACGTTCTCTAAATTTATTTTCCTAGCCAATACATTTTGCCCACAGCAAAGCAACAAATATTCCCAGAAGTTTGCCAAATAAGTGTTGTTGTTCTGCTACAAAAACAGTTGCGTTCATTGAAAAATCATACTGAACATAGGCGAAAAACAGTGGTGTTTGAAATACACCAACTTTGTTTCCATAGTTGTTGTTTTTTTCCATTTCAGATTTACTTTGCCTGTTTTAAACACCCATACAAATGCATCTCTCTCTCTCTCTCTCTCTCTCTCCATCTATCGATCTATCTATCTATCTGTCTCAAGATGCTTATTTTACAGTGTTACCAAATAAATGTGTAATTGAGTTAGTAAAGTTTAGAACAACCAATAATCATCTGCCTGTAAACAGACAGCGTTTTGACAATTTACCCAGAAATGAAAGAATCTGTGATAAATGCTCCGCAAACGACACTGCTGATGGGTTTCACTATTTGTATACATGCACTTTTAGTTGAAAGCATCAGACAAAAATGTTTATCTAGATATTATAGAATCCGCCCAAACTCCATAAAATTCTACTGACTGTCTTCTAAAAGAAACACACACACACACACACACACACACACACACAAGAATACTGTTAAACCTTGAATCCTTTGTTTCTGGTACACGTAGTTCTTTTCATTAATGTTTTGTCTGTTGATATATCATTTTTTGTTTGTTTCAATTATGAGTGAAATAGTACTTGTAAATGTGTATATTGAGTGATTGAACGAATGAGCCTATTTCTAGTTTTTGACATCACTCTTTTTATTTACGGGACATGTGTAAAAGATGAACGCATGTAATGTTTCACTGCCCCCAGGGGGCACACGAAATAAACTCCTTGCCTTGCCTTGCCCACCCTCTCTCTCTCTGTGTGTGTGTGTGTGTGTGTGTGTGTGTGTGTGTGTGTGTTCCATCCCTTTTCACTACATTTTTTAATTTTCAAATGCCTTTCTTTTGATTTCTAATTAAATAATATATTTAATGTATATGGAGAAGTTTGATATCATGTTGAGATGGTTGTGCATATATTGTGGAGTAAAATGAGACCATACACAAGATAACAAAATACAGTAGGCAGTCTTTAAAAAAATGTCGAAAATCAAATGCAGGCTTCAGACAGAGGTCCCGGAAATCCAAAACTCAACTAAACCCATCCAGTAGTTTCTAGGCAACTGCTTAGATGAACATGATAGACATTAGAAAGATCTTAACAGGAAGCATGTCTGTGTTTCCCCAGGTCAATGTTCCCCCCCCCCCTCCCCCCAGGTACACGTTCCCACAAAATTATTTTGGGAGATCTACATCCCCCAGGTCAATGTTGCCCTAGGTCTATTCCCCCCATATCTATGTTCCTTGAGGTCTATCCCCAGGTCTATATATTCCCCCGGATCTATGTTTCATCATCCATACACATTTGGATGGTTGTCAGTGGTCGGTAGCCAGTGGCAAGAAGCGGTCAAAAAGTGCTAATCCAGAGGGATTCAGTGCGTGTGTGTGTGTGTCTGTGTGTGAACATGTATTGTACTGAATGGTAATCAGCAAGTGTTTAGTGTGCATGGTCCATCAAAACAGAAAATAGTGAGATGTCATCACCCATTTCTCACATAGGCTTTCCTATCCACACTGTCCTCTTTTCATCACTTGACAACGGTCCTATGGTTCGAAACGTCGTATCCCACTAAACAAAGAGGATTCATCTACCACCAAAACGGTTTTTATAAACTTTAGTTTTTTGTTTACAATCTGAACAGTTTCAGACGTCACAAGCAGTGAGCAGTGGTCAGTTACCGATAAAAAATATAATCATGGCGTGATAATCATGCACAAACAAACAAACAACGCAATCTGAACATTTGCGTTGTGATCAGTGGTGGCAGGGGAAGATCAATGATGATCAGCAATAGTTTGTGGTATGCAGGCCTCGTGGGAGATAGGGATGACCTCCTTCAAGCCCTACTCTGGAGTGATTCTCCGGGAGGTTTTATCAAGAAAAAATGTGATAATTCATGTTCTTCAAAGTATTTCAAAGGTAATAGCTTTTTTTTCATTGACAGGGTGTAATGAAATTATCAAAATCAACAAATTATTCTGCAGTTGTTTTTCCTGATCTCCTCCTGCACCTCTTTTATCACCATTTCCACGCGCACCCCCCCCCCCCTGCCCCCCCCCCCCCCCCCCGCCCCCCCCCCTTCCCCCCCCCCCCCCCCACACACACAAACAAACAAACAAATATATACACAAATACAGACACATATACATACATACATGCATACATACACGCGCGCGTGTGTCAGAAAACTGAAATGTCCCCCGGGCGTCCTGCAGAAAGAGGGGGGAGGGATTAGGGACGTTACACCGGCACAAAGGTTTTCGCATGTATGCACGGGTCTGGTGTTGCTGAAATGGTGATTAGGTTACACGAGACAGCTGTCTGTATTCTCATCAATGAAATCTCTCTCTCTCTCTCTCTCTCTCTCTCTCTCTCTCATTTTTTGGTCCTTTTTATCGAGTCAACCCACATTGTGTTAAAACTTGACTTGCATGCTTCGGGTTCGCACTTTGTATGCATTATGCGTCCGGTTGTTTTCCTTTTTTATATATCCTGTTTTTGTTTGTTTCGGTTCTCTCTCTCTCGCTCGCTCTCTCTCTCTGTGTGTGTGTGTGTGTGTGTGTGTGTGTGTGTGTGGTTGTTGTTGTTATTATTGTCTGTTGGTGTATTTTGTTTGCAGTCAGCATGACTGACATTCAGTTTTGCATTCAGTATGCCTGAAGATATTTTTTTGTCAATCTATACTTATTTCAAACAAATTTTGCCGTCTGTCTATTTTGTTCTATCACAGTGGTGTTTTTGTTTGTCCTTCCTGCTAGCAATTTTCCCGAACTGCTGAAACTTTCTCCATCAAAATCTCCCAGTTGTCTGTCCGAGACAGTTGTCTTCTATGTTCTGCCCCGCCAGTGAGCTTTTTACCAAACTGACCACATCTCTCTCATCTCTCTCCATCGTTGGAATAGCACCAGCCAGTGAATCCCTTTGTGTCCGAGCAACGGGAGACTAAACGACATTCCTTTTTTTCTCAATGGCTCATAATACAGATACGGAGAGTGCGTTGTATGAATCTGGTGGGGAAATATACGAAACTCCAGCAGCTCTGTGGAAATTTATTGGTGAAAACAACGTAATACAGACATAATTCTAAGCATGCAGTGATAATTGATTCTGTAAGGACGCTGTAAAATCTCGAATCAAAAGCAGACGTCAGGAGACATTAGTCTGGAATCTATTCTATGATACGTGTTTTCTTTTGTTTTTTGTTGTTGGTTTTGTTTTGTTTTTTGTCTGTTTGTTTTTTCACACGGTATTATTTGAAATAATTATCTATTAAGAAAAATCTATTTTTTAAAAAAGGACAAGAGAATATCAATGGCTGATCGTGTTTTCTTCATCCACACCCGGCAGGAAACGCGTAGATTGAATCAAATAAACCAAAACATAACTGAATTTATAAAGAAATGAACAAGAATTTAAATAGATAGATACATAGTGAATGAAAGAATGATGGAAAATAGTGAAGAAATGATTAAAGCAGTCACATTAATGGATATCTTGCAAATAAAGTATTTCAGAATGTTATAGAAGTCTGTTGTATATTGTTTACTGTTACTGCAATATATGGTGCGAAAAGCAGCCACACACAGACACACAGACACAGACACATACAAACACACAGAGACACGCACGCACGCGCGCGCGCACGCGCGCACACACACACACACACACACACACACACACACACACACACACACACACACGGGCAGAAAGCGATGGTTTTTCTGTTACTACACATTCTCCTTCTAGAGTGCACAATGTTAAGCTCTTGTGTTGATTAATGTTCATGTTTTCCTCTTGTGTGTAAAAGGGTGCTTATTTCATGATATGCGCTCTCTGCCTGTCTGTCTGTGCCTCCTATAAATCCTCCCCCCCCCCCCCCCCCCCCCCCCCCCCCCCCGACCCCCTCTCCACCCCCGGCCCTCTCTCCCTCTCTCATTATTTTGCTTACTCTATTACCCTCAGAAAATAAAATCAGTTCAATTCAATTCAGTTCTCTCTCTCTGTTTTTTCTCTGGTTTCACTTTCACCCGCGTATTCTTAAGTTGACATTTTTTTAAGTTTGGTATGATGTAAATCCATGATGAACAGTTATATTTCATTGCGTTGTATTGTCGAATTTCGTCAGTGTGCATACGAACTGGTGATTCACTCCGTTTGTATGCGTGCATACAAGAATTCACTTTTGTTGTATCAGTCACAACTATCTTGTATTCGTTGTATGAAAACTGTGATGAACTCAATAGATTGGCTATCAAGCCCTTGTCTGCAGCTTTTTTTCTTGTGTGATGTTTTGCTTTTTTAGTGTTTAATGGGTGTTTACATTGTGGTCGTCTTCTAAATATTGTTTAATGTGTAACATGTAATAAACCAGAGCAGAAGATATGCATGCCAATCGGCTTAACAAGCACGATTATAAAAATTGTGTTTATGTCTGGAAAAGATAAAGGAGACAACATTTGCAGAAATACTTCGGTAAACAACAAAAGACATAATGATCTGAGGTCCTTCACACTGAAGCAGTACTGAGACGGCTTAAGTTGATGTGAATTATTATATCATCATTTGTTACCTTCTTTACGTAAACATAGATAGCATGGTCTACAAGGGGCGGGGGTGTGGGGGGTAGGGATGGGGAAGGAATGATTTTAGGAGAGTGGGGTAAAACATTAGAGTTTATTTTTAATCAGGTTTTTGTCGATGTTGTGATGAATAACGCAAGATGTATGGGACTGTACACAACCAATTTCCTTTCCAGTGATGTAATGATGTATGTGACATATGTGGTGTTTCAGTATTTTGCTGTAATTGGATTGTAACTGTCGTGATCGGAAATTAAAAAAGATTACCGAATTGTTTTTAGTATGCTTATCAGTTAATTAGATTTTGGATGGACGGGTGGTTATGTATGTGCATGTGTATACAATATACATGTGTTTACATGTGTGTGTGTGTGTGTGTGTGTGTGTGTGTGTGTGTGTAGTTACAGATGGATGGATGGACTGATATGCATGCTGGAACGTATCTGTCCGTCTGTGTGATTACATGTCTTGTAAACATGTCCTTCTACCTGTCTACAACCTACTTGCCCATCTATCAGCCTATCAATAAATCTATCTATCTAACTCCATGTCTGTCTGTTCATTCTGTCCCTTTCTACTCATCTGGCTAACCATCTGCTGGTCAGACAGCTAACCATGGAACGGAACAGACCAACTCCGACACTCTGCCTCCCTCGCTTCTTTTTAATATGTCTTCAAAACTCATCTCTTCTGTCAGCAATGTTTCATTAGCACGTCCATCCAACCAGTGTGTACTCATGTGCATGTGGTATGCTTGACTATGTGTGTATATATATGTATGTGTACAGATATGCATGGATGTGGGGGAGGGGAGGGGAGCGAGTATGTATATATGTATGTTTGAATGTCTGTGTATGCATGCATTGTGTTTCTGTGTGTATAGTTTGCTAGGTTTTTGATGCGTATATAAAACATCGATATAATGTTTTAAGTAAAAATCATGTGTAAAGCAGCTGAGGTAGTGTTCTGGATAGAGTGCTACATAAATATCCATGATTATTATCATTATTACCTTTCTTGCTCAAAACACAGGAAGAACTGAAAGAAAAGTCATCTTTATTTTGTCAGATCTTTCCAATCGCGACGATGAAACGGTTTGTATTTTCTGACAAAGAGAAGAGTGGGGGGGGGGGGGGGGGGGAGGAAATCAGTCTTTAAAAAATGTCACGGACCTCTTGCCAATCAGATTTATTTTACGAATGTACAGGGCCGTATTCAAGAGACCAGCGTGCCTGCTGGTAAATGTGTACTTGCGGGTAATCTGCCCGAGGCAAGGCAAACTGCCCGAGGGTAAGAATAGCCGGTAATCAGGAACACAAGAGCCTACCCGTGGGTCTCCAAAAACCAAAGGCAACTTACCCTTACTATCTGCCAAGGGTGACAGCCCACGAAGCAGAGGTAAATATGGTGAATCATTTTGTTGTGTTGGTTTTGTTATGAGAAAACAGGCGTTTTGCGGAGATGCCGTGTCTCGAATACAGCCCCGGATAGTTTGATCTCATCCTTTGTTCGCTTGGCAGTCAAAAGTGACGTATTGAGACTGACAGACGTCATTATATTCCATACGACTTATGTATGTAGCTGCGAAGTGAGTGCACTTGCAGATGATAAATGATGGAATGCCCGAAATTTGCAGATTGTTGAAATTCGTTCATTCCAGAGAAACATTTGAATCCGAACTCCGTTTCTTTATTTTTGTTTTTCCAATTAGCTGAAAAGCGGGGAGGATAATGTGTCAGAATGCGAAAGTGGCCCCCTAGATTCAACAAGCTGCTGACTCAGTCAATGCTTTGCCACTTTCTTTTCTTTTTTGTGGCGTGGTGCGAAGTGGAACAACATGCACAGAAGGGAATCCCCGGGATTTTTTTATTTCTTGACGGTGGGTTAGCTGCCTGAGTGCACTGCGCGTGTCTTGAATACGAAGATAACTGAACCTTCTCGTTGAACTGTACCCGCGGGTCCCTGCTGTGTCAAAAGCAACTTTCCTGAAGGCAAAATGAAATTTGTCTTGAAACGGCCCACGTGAGGGCAGCCTTTGGTCAGACATGTCATGGTTATCCATGTATGTTCGTGTTGCACGTGGCGTGTGTGTGATTTGGATTGTGAACTCCTCAGCCTCGCTGATTATTTTGGCCACTTCCCATTGAAACTGCTGAGGTTGTTGTCTTGTCGAGTTGGGTTTTCGTTGCAAGGAAGTCCAGCCACGGAAAAGAAAGGGATTCATCATGTGTCCAGGGGTAGGACGGGGCTTCCCTGTCGAGTGGGAACGGCCCTGTCCAAGGCTGGCAGCATCAACGCTGATTTCAGGCAGACTCCAATTCCGTGGGCTTGGGAACTTCCCTTCGATGGGAATGCTGGGTCGCTGAATGGGCAGCCATCGCTTTTTGTTATTTTTCTTGTCACCAGCTGCTGAGGTGACCATGATAGTAGAATAATGATTGTTGTTTGCAGTAAAATAGCAGTGGTAGAAGTAGTGGTTGTAGTAGTAGTAGTAGTAGAAGTGATGGTTGGTGGAAGATTTCCGTGGTTTTTATAATTTATAGTCAAAAGTTGTCAGCCTGGAGAGTTTTCCAGCTTCTTGTGAGCAAGTGACATTTTACTGGATAGGTTTTCCGTCTGCTTTTCTCTTGCAGTCTGGAGTAACAAAGGGGACCTGCGTCATAAGAAAGTGTTTGTGCGTTCGTGTGTGTGTGTATGTGCGCGAGCGCGCGCGCGCGTTATATGTGTGAAATGACTTGAAGATTTTATTGGCTTCAAATAGAAATGTTCGTATGCGCAAGCGGTATAAACATGACACTCAACCATCAGCCACTCCACATCTAAAAATTCCACATATTACTACAATACAAAATTGCAAGACCACCACAGTCAGTGCTCTCAATTCTGTTATCTAATAATATACCTTCTCAAGGAAAGAAAAGCAATATAATGTATGAATAATAAGAATAACAATACTAAGAACTATACACCATCACAACAGCCGTAATATAGCAAAAGAAAAATTAATATAATGCAGCAAATTAAAAGCTCTGTGAAATAATATAAAATGTAATAATTGTTTGCAGCTCATCATCTCATAAACATGATCTTTTTGTACTCTATCATGAAAACATACTGTCTGTGACATGAATCGCTCCACACACACACACACACACACACACACACACACACACATTCCTTATATATAAAACCAAATCACCACAATGCAGTGCTCTCACTCCTAACAGCTCTATCTTCAGAATTGTTTTTATAATGTATTTATGTTGTTGCTCACTATGTGTGGGTTCTGAATCACGTCTTCTTCTTTTTTTCGTTTTTTCCCCTTTTTAGAATCTTTTTGATGGGGCATGGAGAGGGAAAAAAAAGAATGGAAATCAAATTTCAATATAAAGATTTCTTAGTGAGTCGGACCAAGAAAAGTTACTTTTTCAAGAATCGTGGCTTATTGATAAAGACCCATGATTACCATCATCCTTAGAACATGCTTTTTGTTTGCGCAGGAATGCCGTGGATTATCGCCCTGGTCACTGCCTACCCTAAGATGTAAAGATGTGGACTGCAGTCCAGTTCATCTGGTTTCAGTTGACGTTCACCCTGCAGTGATGTCTTCATGACCTTGCTGTTCATCTTGATGTGGGCTTTGATGTTCATGGCCTTGGCCTTGACCTGGGATCAGACATCTCCCTTTGTGTGGAGGTCACCCCAGCTACCAGGGACGTCACGGGACAGACTCGCCCACGATCGCCACAAGGACTGGTTCTTGGAGAAAAGGCGAGTGGCCAAGAAATTTGTGTCTTTGGCGTCTGTGTGATTGTGAAGACAGTTTTCTTTCTTTCTCTTTCCGTCTGTTTCAACTCTTGATCCATTCATGAAGTAGTATATCAATTAGATCAATTAGCAGGAACATCGGCTTAAGGGGGGATAAGGGGGGACTTTAGATCATCTCTAGATCGCCTTAGACGGTGTATGGACTGCATAAGCTTATCCATATCATATTTTAATGCTCATCATCAATTTAAAAAAAATTATTTATGATCTACTGAAACTTGCGCTGTTTGTTTTCGACTGTGTGCCGCATCGGATTCACTGCCAACCATTTACCCTGTTCCAGTCTTTTTCATGACTTTACCGCTCAGATACTTAATGATAAATTTAGCTAACGTGTATTCTATACAGAACAATTCCCACAGTGACCTACTTTTTATGGAACAAAGTGATCAAGAAGTGCAGTGGTCTGGAATTTTCATGTCAGCTTAAGTTAAATCAGACCCCTCTTCAAAATATTTGTAGGCAATAAACATGACGTTGGCAATCATCTTAAATTCAATTGTTTTTTAAAGGATGAATCATATGATTCAGTTGAGTCCATTTAAAGATTTTAAGGTTGACGTTTTAAGGTGGTTTGTGTTTGTTTATGTAAGAGAGAGAGAGAGAGAGAGAGAGAGAGAGAGAGAGAGAGAGAGAGACATGGTTAGATTTTGTAACTAAAATGGTGTCATGAGCAAATATTTCGAATTATGTTTTTATGAATAAACGTAGATCAGTTACTCACAAGGAAAATAACAGATGAACAATGAGTGAGCCCTGTGGGACACCAAATTGTTGGGAAGAAAAACATACCTTTGTATATTAATACACTACTTGTTGCCTGTTTGTAAGAAAGGGTAAAATCAATATTAATGTCTCGTGAGATAATCTTTAGAATGATAAATGTTTAAAGAGGAGTTCATAATTAATATCATCAAAGGCTTTTACAAAATCTGCAAGAACTCCAGTAAATTGTTTAATGTTTATATTTGTAAATTGTTTAATGGTTATATTTCATATTTATATTTTCACATTTCTCCTCACCTCCGCACTCTACATTGGCTCCCCATTGAAGCGAGAATTAAATGCAAGTTGCGTGTCTCTGCTATTCTGCTTTCCACTCCACAGGACCTACATATCTTTCTGAACTTGTCAGTGTTTACACTCCCTCAAGAAATCTCCGCTCTTCCTCTGTTACCTTTTGAAACTTCCTCGTGTGAATACAATAACCTATGGTGAACGTTCTTTCATCTATGCTGCTCCTCATATCTGGAACAACCTTTCTCATCATAACCGTGCATCTGATTCTATCTCTGCTTTTCGTTTAACACTAAAACCTCATATTTTTAAAACCTATAAGCATTCTCAGATCCTTTTTCTCCAGTACCATCCATGTCAGCTTAATTTGGATGCATGAAGAGTGGGAGAGGGAGAATAGAGGGGAGGGAGGGGTTTTGAGAAAGAGTGATCATGAATGATTTGTGTAATTTGTAATATTTTCTTTCACAAAAAGCGCCCTGAACTCTTGGAGAGAAAGGGCGCTTTTTAAATGTACATTATCATTATTATTAGTATTATATCACATAGATTTATAAGAGCTGTGTGAGAGCTGTGTTCTAAGAGTGTTTTTGTCTGAATCCTGATTAGTTTGAATGTACAGGATCATATCTTTTTTTTAAATGGAAGACTTTTTGATATGTTGTTACCGTCTGCTTTTCTCGTGCTGTCTGGAGTAACAAAGGGGACCTGTGTCATAAGGAAGTGTTTGTGCGTGTGTGTGTGTGTGTGTGTGTGTTGAAAGAACTCACAGAGTTGAAACGGATCTTTAAATAGACGGATCAGCATTGCTTCTTTAAGAGCACTAGGAAAACGGGTTTATATCAAGATAGAGGCTGCAAATATAGGCAACAGTTTCTTCAATTACTGGTGCTGACAGTCTTAAACCTTTTCCGTAGATTCCATCAGTTCCACGAATTGTGAAAATGCTGTGAACACCCACAGCACTTATGTCTAATTCTGAGCGGATTTTATTTTCTCTCCTGGCAGTACTTTTTTATTTCAATTTTTTCGTTCTGAATAACTTGATTTCCACAGGAGAAAAATTGGAGTTCGGTGTATTAGCAGAAATAACAGTTGTTGCACTTGAAACTGAACATTTTTTCAGTCCATCAATAGCTTTCCATATAAATCTGCAGTCTTTCCTTTAATTGATTAGATCAAGATTCTTTTTCTCATCTGGTATGAGAGATGACACGTTGTTTTATTTTTGAAATTATTCTCGACAGCCATTTTTTAACGAACTAAAATCCCGTTCATATATTTTTGTTCAGTATTTCTTTTGTCAGCAAAACAGTTGAAGTTTCGTGGTTCATGATGGAGTCTCCCGTCGGACCGACGGATGAGTAGGCAGGCAGGCTTATCTGTCAGTGTGTGTCCTCATATGGGAGAAGAGGCCGATTCTGGATGCACAGCACTTCCCACAGGTGTTGCAAGGGAAAACGTCTCCAGAAGTTGAGCCCTGCTTCCTTCGCTCATGCTTCTCCTTACTGGCCTGCGTTCTCTTGTTTTCAAACGTCTTTATGCCACAAGAGCACAGTATCCGCCAGCGAGAGTGGTCAAGGGCATCAGTTTCCCAGGAAGCGATGTCTATGTCACACGCAGTGATGTTTGTCTTCAAGGTGTCCTTGAAGCGCTTGCAGGGTCTTCCAAGTTCGCGGTGGCCTTCCTTCAGCTGGCCATACAAGAGCATCTTCGGGATCCTGCTGTCTGTCATGCGGATAACGTGTCCTGTCCAGCGTAGCTGGCACTGGATCAGCAGGCTTTCGATGCTGGGCAGGCCGCTCCTCTCCAGGACCTGGAGGTTAGAGACCCTGTCTTGCCACTTTATGCCGTGGATCTTTCGTAGGCATCTCTGGTGAAACTGCTCAAGTTGTTGAATGTGACGGCGATACGTCGTCCATGTTTCACAGCAGTACAAGAAGCACAACAGCTCTGTAGGGTTTTGATTTTGGTGCTGAGCCTGATGCCTTTGTTGTTCCACAGCCTGTTGCTGAGTCTGCCAAAGGCGGAGCTGGCCTTGGCGATGCGCAGCGTCACTTCTGCATCAAGGAGGTTGAGAACCTGTCCATAATGAACTGCATGTCCTCATGGATGTGTGCAGCAAGCGCACAGTCATCAGCGAAGAGGAACTCTCTCAACAGTGCCTCAAACACCTTGGACCTGGCGTGGAGTCACCGCAAGTTGAAAAGTTTGCCATCTGTGCGAAACTGAATGTAGATGCCCCTGTTACAGTCATGGAAGGCGTCAATCAGCATGCAGAGAAGAGAATGGAGAACAGTGTGGGTGCCAGGACGCAGCCCTGCTTCACTCCATTTACCACAGGGAACGGATTCGACATGTCAGTATTTTCCTGTACTCTCGCCTGCATGCCATCGTGGAATGACGCAATCAGCTGGATTAGGCTCTCTGGGCATTCGAACTTTAGGAGGATTTTCCACAGACCACGGAGGTTCACCATGTCGAAGGCCTTAGTCAGGTCTACAAAGACCATGTGGATCTCCCTGTTCTGCTCACGGCACTTCTCTTGCATCTGGCGTACGGCAAACACCATGTCACATGTTCCCATGCCTGAGCGGAAGCCGCACTGTGCTTCAGGGATGACTGTGTTGGAGACATGGTCAACCAGTCTGTTGAGTATTATGCGGGCGAAGATCTGGGCGAAGATCTTGCCGGCGATGCAGAGGAGAGAGATTCCACGGTGGTTATCGCAGGATGTTTTGTCTCCCTTCAGTTCGTAAATGTGGACAATTGAAGCATCCTTGAAATCCTGGGGGATCTCCCCTCTCTCCCAGATAGACTGGAACAGGGCGGTCAGCTTGTCTGTCAGCACCTCGCTTCCATACTTGTAGATGTCAGCCTGGATTCCATCCGCTCCTGGTCCTTTTCCTGACGTTGTCAGCTTCAGGGCCTTCCGGGTCTCGGCCTTGGTGGGAGGGGCAGCTAGCGAGTCATTGACTGGTAACTGTGGGAGAGCTGCAATTACCTCGTCAGATACGGACGAGTCCCTGTTGAGAAGGGTGTTGAAGTGCTCTGCCCAGCGGGCAAGGATGTCTTTCTTGTCTGTCAGGAGGGTGGTTTGGTCCAAGGCTCGGACAGGGGTTGATCCTGTGACTCTCGGCCCATACACAGCTCGGAGACCATCATGGAAGGTCTTCATGTCGTGAACATCAGCAGCGGACTGAAGTTCTTCGGACTTTCTCTCCCATCAGGTGTTCTTCATCTCACGCAGTCTCTTCTGTACGAGCTGCTTGGTTTGCAAGAAATGGTCCTTCTTCCTCTGGCAGTCTTTATCGGAAATGTGATTCTGATGCCGTATATGCAGTGTGTTCAGGAGCTTGGAGATTCCAGAGTCGTTCTCGTCAAACCAGTCTTTGTGGCTCCTCTGCACAAAGCTGAGTGTGTCAGCTGCTGCTGTGTATACAGCATCTCTGTGGTCCATACCTCTTCTACATCAGTCGATGCAGGAATTTCTTGGAGACCTGCTTGGATTTGCTGCTGCAGCACTTCCTTGGTGATAGGGAGGCAGTGGATGTTCAGCTTCCTGTGGGGGTTCTGCCTGGCTGGTTGAAGCTTGCGTGCAAGTCTGCTGTTCATCTTGCTGCGTACCAAGCGATGGTCCGACCAACAAACTGCTCCTCTCATGCATCGTGTAATGGAAACATCACCTCAGTCCCTCTGCCGAACAATCACATTGTCCAGCATGTACCATTGCTTGGAGCGGGGGTTGCATCTATGTGTTCTTGTACTTGTCCGCTTGTTGGAAGAGGGTGTTGGTGATGGTCAGTCCATGCTGCGCACAGAGTGAGAGCAAAAGCAGTCCGTTTGGGTTGCACTTGCCAGTGCTGTGCTGTCCTAGGACTTTTGGCCACGAGGAGAAGTCCACGCCGACGCGGGCATTGATATCCCCGAGGATGATCAGCCTGTCCTTTCTGTCTACCGCTGAAATGGTGCGGCTGAGCTCCTCGTAGAAAGCTTCTTTGATGTCATCAGGGTTGGTCATCGTCGGGGCATAGCAGCTGATGACTGTGGAGAAGCAATCCTTGGACAGCTTCAGACGCAGGGTCATCAGCCTATCGTTTATCCCACGTGGAAGGCTGTCATGCTGTCGTGCAAGTTTGGTTCGTATGGCAAAGCCCACACCTGAGGTTCTTGGGATGCCATCTGGCTTCCCAATGCAGTAGAAAGTGTAGCCCCCTCCAACTTCCTCCAGTTGGGTTTCACCGGCAAACCTGGTTTCGCTCAGGGCTGCTATGTCCACCTGGTAGCGATCAAGCATTCTAGCAATGAGCGCTGTGCGCCTTTCTGGTCTGTCGTCTCTGTTTAAAAGGTGCGAACATTCCAGACACCCAGAGTCAGGGCGTGACTCCTTGTTCTTTTCTTCTGTTATTTTCAACCGCTAGTGTTGGGTGTCCAAGTAGGTGCGGTTTCCTACTAGGTACTAGGCGAGGCAGGCTTTGTTTAGGGATCCTTTTATCTCCCCTTCCCCATGTGGGGAGAGCAGTGCTGCCCCTAAAAAGGGCTGCTCTGACACTGTGGCGCCGCATCTGCCCCAGTCTACGGCGGACGACCATCACCCCACAGCTGCCTGCGTGCAGAGTCGTGACTAGCATCCTCTGCCCGTACCCGTTACCACTTCTCCATCGCCGCAGGGCTTGGGAAAGCTGGGTGTTGAAGGCCTAGCTCGTCGTTCCGACATTAGCCTGATTGCCTGACCAGCACAGGTGACTTTTTTTTTTTTAGTGAAGAGGAGTTGTGCAGTCCCTTCCCCACTCTCTCGCCTACCGACGCTCACAGTCCCACAGGTGCAGATACTGCCACGTGTAGGACGGCCTCGGCAGGTGCAGGTTTTTTTCTTCGGAGTTCCGTCTCCTAAGAGGACTTCCAGCCAAGGATAAGAGTTCCCCCTGTCCTTTGGTCATCCCCTTCACAGCCGTTGGGAATGGTTTCCTCCTCCGCCTGGTCCGTCGTTGGGAGACTTCACATGCGGCAGGTAGTACTGGGTTACATGGTACCAATAGCAAGGGCTATGCCCCTGACCTGACCTGATTTATACCGTGGTTTATACTGGGTGTTTTAACTCCCTTTCTGACCAGGTTAAAGCAAGTTGGAAAATGATCACTGCAAAAAAAACAACAAAAACAACAAAAAAAGGGGGGGGGAGGGGGAGGGGGGGATTAGTTTCAATGATACGCACTGATTTAGTTACAAATCTGTCACAATGGCTGCTTTATTTAGAAGTATTTGTGGAAGGAACGAGACCTTTTTTCTGATTTCAGCAGGTTGCGAGGATATCTCTATCTGCAAATATATGAGTTGAGGACAAGTAGAATGCTGTTCCTCGTGCCAGATGATAAAGGAGAATGACGTGTTTTGTTAAGCTGGTGGTGTGGAAAAGAAACGTTGGCTTGTGCATTCAACAATACACTCCTTGTCGTGTGGGCCCGGGCCTCGGGGTGTCGTGTTCAAATTCATTATTTGATGCCATCGATTTGTGCCATTTTTGTTGACGTCAGATAATTAGTATAAAGAAAAGAATGAATAATCACTTTGTTTATAATGAGCATTCAGGACCCTGGGGCCCTTTTGGAAATAACTGAAAAGCGTCTCGTGGATGCAAATTTGAAGTGGTGCTTCATAAAAGCTGTGTACACTTTTGTGAAAAAAATTTTTTTCCTTCTTTACTCCCTTTCTTCCTTCCTTTCTTTCTTTCCTTCTTTCCTCTTTGTTTCTTTACTTCCTTCTTTCTTTCTTTTTTCTTTCTCCCTCCCTTCCTTCCTTTCTTGCTTTTTCCTTCCTCCCCTTCCGTTTAATTTTAAATGTGTTTTCAGCCCTGAAACCCTTTCTCCATCGGTTGAGGGTTGTAAACAACAGGAACTGAATTCCCTTCCTGTATTCCTTCCTTCATTCCTTTTTCTTTTTTTCTGTCTTTTCCGAAATTACCAAGTTCGATTTCCTTTAGCCATGCGCGAGTGTATTGCGCCATTCCGCTGTGAAGTTGATTTGAAAGGTTTTGCACGGGTGTGGATTATTTCACTTTTCAAGACTGATTCTTTCAATGGCGTGTTCTTTAAGAGCCAGTGTTCGTATCAAAATGGGGTGGATTCGGCAGTCCCAGCTTATAAATTGAATCCAAAAGGCTACCTCCTCCTCCCAACCATTGCGCGCACACACGCATGCAAACACACACACACACACACACACACCAACCACCACCACCATCATCACCACACCACACCACACCTCAAATGCGCGTGCGCCCAAAACGTGCCATCTTTCCATTCAACGCGGAAATATGCATTCTTTTTGCAGACGTTTATATGGAAACATTCCCTCACAGAATGTGGATACGACGGGTGCAATGTGTCACATCTTTTATAGCCATGGTTCTTTGTCTGATTTAGCTTAAGACCTCAGTTTATTGGTCAGGTCCGTTTGGATATCAATCTCGTGATCACAAAGACAAAGATAGCAACGGCCTGAATGGAGAGAGCTGTTTCGTATCATTGTCGGCAATTTTACAAATGTTAAGATAGTCCTACCTCCTCAAGGCCCTGTCTGCAGGGTTGGACTGTTCAGGTATCGCGGAAAAAATGGTTTAAAAAAAAAGAAAAAAAAGAGAGAGAGGCAAGGCCTTCAAGACTCACTTGTGATACACTTTTTAAAAAAATCCAAGCTTTTTTATGTATTGAGTATAATTTCAAAATGTAATGTTTAAGATGAGAAAGATCAGTTTAAAGCAAATTAACTCCCCTAGCATTAATTACAGAGTAATTTCCCTTTTTTACTATCTGCACCAAAACGTTTGCAAAATAAATAAAACTTCCATGCTTAGTAAAAGAAGTTCCTGTTTGAACAAAAAATGATAATAATGACTGCTCTTGTTGTTGGGTTAGAATATCAGATCAAAGTGCCAAGTTTAGAGAATACAAAAAATATAAATATAACAGTAAATGCAGTTTGCACATAATTAGGCTTCATTTTTTGTGTGTGTGTGTGTGTGTGTGTGTGTGTGTGTGTGTGTGCCCATCCCAGAGGTGCAATATTGTTTTAAACAAGATGACTGGAAAGAACTGAATTTTTCCTATTTTTATGCCTAATTTGGTGTCAACTGACAAAGTAATTGCAGAGAAAATGTCAATGTTAAAGTTTACCAGGACACACACACACACACACACACACACAGAGACAACCGAACACCGGGTTAAAACATAGACTCACTTTGTTTACACAAGTGAGTCAAAAACGAGAGGCAAAGCCTTCAAGACTTCAAGTAAAGGAATCATCAGGAGAGAGAGAGAGAGAAAAAAAAAAAGAGATTTAAAAAATCGTTGAAGAGTGCTCTGTATTAAATATGATACATAAGATAAGCTTGTGAGGAAAAAAAAAGAAAAAAAAAAGGCAAGCGAGCGGGATCAAACCATGCATGTTCGTTTCCGAAGCAAGGAGACTAATCCCCACTGTTGCAGCGCATCTGACATTCGACTAACTTAAAGCAATGGTTACGTTATCTTCTTTGTGCGGTGACTAGATGTGATTGTAGTGGACGTAATAACGCCGTTTAAATGTTTTTCTGTGTTTTATCTTATCTCGATTATTCTTTTATATCGGCGGTAAAGGAGACGTTGCCAACGCTTCAAACAAACCGCAACACATGGTAGATCTCTAGATCTGCACAAACCAGTCTACAAAGGGCTGAAAGAAACGATCGAATCAATTTTTGACTCACTTGTGTAAACAAAGTGAGTCTATGTTTTAACCCGGTGTTCGGTTGTCTGTGTGTGTGTGTGTGTCTGTGTGTCCGTGGTAAACTTTAACATTGACATTTTCTCTGCAAATACTTTGTCAGCTGACACCAAATTAGGCATAAAAATAGGAAAAATTCAATTCTTTCCAGTCATCTTGTTTAAAACAATATTGTACCTCTGGGATGGGCACAAAAAACTGAAAAATGAAGCCTAATTATACGCAAACTGCGTTTGCTGTTATATTTATATTTTTTGTATTCTCTAAACTTTTTTAAGTGTATCACAAGTGAGTCTTGAAGGCCTTGCCTCTCTTGTTCTTTTTTGTTCATTCCAGTTAATTCAGTGTCCACTTTAGAATATTTATATGCAGTAAACACGTCGATGGAGTAGTTAGTATAACAGTATGTGTTCTGTCCAGAATTTGTATTTCTTTCATTTTAATTGTGGACAAGAAAAACGAGGTCATATCGTCTTCAAACACAACCTACCTTCTGGTATGCCTAACTCAGTGGGAAGCGGTTTTTATAATTTTAGGATTTCGGAACGAACCTCAACGAAATAAACCGTTAAAGAAATACGGCTTAATTTGGGAGACTTACAACCTGTTATTGGTATGGCTGTGAAGAGGGTTTTTTCATACTATATTCAAGCCAAATTTGAAATTGGCAAGACAAAGTATTTCCAGAGAAAATCGCAATGTTAAAGTTTACCACACACACACACACACACACACACACACACACACACACACACAACCGAACACCGGGTTATTCTTTACGCAAGTGAGTCAAAAATGTGGAGCTTGGTCGTGGTCTTCGATTGCAACGGCAGCGATGGCCAAACTGAACAGGGTATGGAAGAGCAACATCAGATTCCGCACAAAATTCCTGCTCTTCAAGTCACTGGTGGTCTCCATCCTCTTATATGGATGTGAGACATGGACACTGATGGCAGAAACAGAAAGAAGAATCCAAGCATTCGAAACCAAGTGCTTGAGGAGACTACTACACATCTCCTACAAGGAACACAAGACCAATGACTATGTGCGGAACCTGGTCAGCAACCTTGTTGGGCCCCAAGAACCACTGCTGGCGACTGTCAAACGACGGAAGATGGCATGGTTTGGTCACGTCATACGACATAACACCCTCTCCAAAACCATCCTGCAAGGGACTGTTGAGGGAGGGCGCAGACGGGGGCGGCAGAGAAAGAGCTGGTCCGACAACGTCAAGGAATGGACCAAAATGACGATGCCAGATCTCCTCACGACAGCTGCCAACAGAACGGCGTGGTGAGCTATGACATCTTCCTCATGTCCCCCCAACGACCCCAGCGGTCGAGGGAATGATTCAATACACAGTTAACGTCAATGGAGAGAGAGAGAGAGTGAGAGAGAGAGAGAGAGAGAGAGAGAGAGAGATAATGAATGTACTGACTACAATCAAAGTAATGTTTATATTTATAGTAAACAACAACACGCGCATGTGTATCGATACACCAAGACAATACTAAAATTGCAGAAATGAACAAACTGAAAAATACAACACACACACACACACACACACACACACACACACACACACACACACACACTACCTGATTATTTCAGTAGAGGGTAAACTGGGTTGGTTAGGAGGAGGAAGAATAAGGAGACATGTTGAAAACGAATTTAGGAAAGATGTCATGTGTGGAAAATGAAAAAAAAGACAAGACTGGTCAAGTAATCTTCTTGACCAATTGTTGAACTACAACAATTTGATTGAATACAAAGGAAAGGTTTTGTATTTTCAGAGATGGAAAGAAAAAGGCATAGAACATGTGAAAGATTTAGCCCATGTCTCAGAAATTAGATTACTTTGATCCGAAGAGATAGAAAAGACACACTGTGGCAATGGCTGCACCAGATGATAGGTAATTAGGGAAGTGTGGAAGAAAAAATGACCTGTGAAAAAGAATGGAAGGCCATTTAAAAAAATAAGATAAAATCTGAACAGTTAAAAATGAAAGGATGGAGGCCCCACTAAAATAGGGAAAAAAAGAGAATGGAGACCCCACGTGCCCCCCCCCCCCCCCCCCCCCCCGCCCCCTCCCCCCGGCCCCCACCCCCCCAAAAAAAATTATTGTTGTTGTTGTTGCTGGCATTATTGTTGACGTTGTTGTTGGCTTTGTTGTTGCTACTGTTGTTCTCGGAGAAATTCCGTACATGTCTAGCCTTATGTTTATCGGAAATCAAAGCCGCCTGTACAATTATCACTTACAGCAGACTCACCTTTCTAAAGAAACCAAAAGAGGGACATAACTTCGGTGACTTCTTGATGTTGTGATTGATGACAGATGTTCCAACTTCTGGTCAATGAATTCTGTTCTGTAAGTGGCTTTAACTATCGGTTTTGTTGATTTAATTACTTCAGTCCCTTTCCATCATGAATCATCTTTTTCCCCCCACAAAATAAACTTAACTTGTGTGCTGATTAATCTCTGACACATCGATTAACTCTTGTAATGAGAAAAAAAATCGTTTTAGAGTTTTCAGAAATGTGGACAGTGTAAAACTAGAACTGGTTGGAATTGTTTGTCTGCAGTGGTACTTCCTTTTTTTTCTGATTCTCTCTCCCTCTCTCCCTCTCTCTCTCTCCATACATATATTACTCTTTCCGTCATCCAGTGCATGAATGATACAATTCTAAAAGATCATCTTTTTAATCTGCTTTTTTCAAACACATTTTACTCGGTTTTCCTCTCCTTTTTTCCTTTCTCTTCTTTTTCACCTCTCCTTCCCACATCCACTCTGTTTCTGTTCAGTTTGTATGTCTGTCTGTCTGTCTGTCTGTCTGTCTCTCTCTCTCTCTCTGTCTCTCTCTCTCTCTCCCTCCCTCCCTTCCTGTATGCCTCCCTTCCTTTCGCCCTTTATCCCAACCCCCCAAATAATCGGTTTATCTTTTTCTGTCATTTAGATTATAATTTGAGTCACATGACCGAAGGCGCGTGCGCAACCACAAGCTCTCAACACTTTCGCCGTCCGTGTTACTGTCTGTCTGTCAAACACACTTGCCCCACAAATACTCTCAGAAAAACGCAGTCACGTGTGTGTAATCAGCATATACTATCTGTGAGATATACACATAAGCAAATTGATTCGCAGGTACGCTGACAGACAGGTGGGCAGACAGAGGTACACAAATACACTTACACACGCGAACACACACACACACACACACACACACACACACACACACACACACATTCAATTTTGAGGATCGATTCGATCCATGTTATCCCATTCTGCAAAGAACGTTGCCCTATTGTGTGAAAATGCGACATGACCCAAGATTGAAAACGCCCAAAGCACAAAACACCTCATTAGTTAACATCCCAGTGTCATTAAGGTAAAGTTGAAAAAAAAACAAAAAAAAAAAAAAAACCACAATTCATCACAACTTAATTAATTTCCAACACGGTCTTACAAGGATTGCATTTATTCAGATTACATCAGCAAGTTCTTAACGATTTTATTTGCCGAGCTGAGAACATTCAGAATACCATCGACGTTCCTGAGACTGAATTAACATGTTGGAGAAGGTTGTGTTTCTGTTTTCTTTTAGTTCATAGAGTGGAAATCACACAAAGCCACTTGTTGCCGCGCTGTTTTGTCCTCGGGGCGTCCAGCTCAAATTCGTTATCAGATCAATCGATTCAGACCAGTTTTCGTTAAAAAAAAGAAAAACATAAACAAAACCCGTCGGGTTTAGGCCATGTGAGAAAAGACACTTTATGCACGCATGCAAATATAAAGTAATGTTTGAGAAAATAAAAACTGCATAGTGTCCTTCCTTTCTTTCTTCCTTCCTTCCTACCTTCCTTCTTCATTCCTTCTTAGACGTGTAATCATCCTTGAGACGGTAACTACGTCACTCTGGGCTGCAAACAATATGAACTGAATCTCCTTCCTTCCTTCGTTAATTCTATTCCTGTCTTCTTTTCTCCCTCCCTCTACCTTTCTTATTCCATTTTTTTTCTCTTTCCGTCATTAACTGCGTCTTTCATTCCCATTGGCTGTGTGCCACATCTTTCTGCTGTGAAGAGAGAGAGAGAGAGAGAGAGAGAGAGAGAGATTGTAGCGGAAATAATGCTGGAGTCCGAACTTATAAGAATCCAAATCACCGCCACCTTCCAGCCTACTCACACACAACAGACACAGACACACAGACCGCACTCCCGCACACACACAAACTGATTCCGTCAATCAACAGAAGTTACAATGCATAAAATATTGTGACATACCACAAACAAGCATGTCTGTATGTCAGACGATCCGATGTCCTGTCCCTATCCGAAACTTTAAATCGAAGAGCAGTGGATAAAATCGGTGCAGAATTATCAGAACCACCCTCGACAATTCACTTGTTCTTCGTTAAGTTACACCGAAAGATCTGTCTTGCATCATTTTCGGAACCACCGTCAGTGTTGCAAAGCTCTGACATCACCCAGGCGAACGATGTTACCAACGGTGGACTGTTCCCCCTACACTGCTGCGATTCATTATCTTCTTTTACAGAAACATGCAGGGCACACTTTGTTGCGATGGAGATAGTCACCTTTGTAAGCCCACGATTTCTCGTAATCCCACTATTTATCTCACTTTGAGAGAAATCGTGGAATTGCGAGAACGCGTCGTTGTTCCCCTCCCGCGTTTTCTCTCAATTGCGAGAATTGTAGAGGCCACTCCCACGATTTATCACAATGTGTGAGAAAGCGTGGGAAGCCCCCCTTATTATTATCAAAAGTATTTTCTTTATCATCGGAGTTAGTTTCTTGTCTTTTCCCAATGGAAATCTTATAGAAAAATTATGGAGAGAAAAAGAAAAGAAAAAGTGGAGGCGACAACTACGACGATCATGATAATGACAGTGGCGTCGGCGAAGACATCAACAGTAATGACACTGAAACACATATATTTATTGTATTTCACATAAGATGTTTTCTCGACAATTTGAGTCAGTAACAGACAAACCAACCCCGATGACAAAAGAAATGTTTCTGATAATAAGGGGGACTTCTCACGCTTTCTCAGACATTGTGTCCCCCATGATTTCTCGCAATGGACAGAAAACGTGGGAAGGGAGCGACCACACTTTCTCGCAATCCCACGATTTTTCTCAAAGTTTGAGACATCGTGGGACTGCGAGAAATCGTGGGATAACAACCCTCTTTCTGTGCGTCAAAAACAACGGCCAATGATCAGAATATCAACACGCCTCCCTTCATTTCCATTGACTGTTGCCATATTGAGGTTGTCGAAAGTTTCAAGTACCTGGGCTCTGTCATATCCAGCAGTGTGTGTGTGTGTGTGTGTGTGTGTGTGTGTGTGTGTGTGTGTGTGTGTGTGTGTTAGTGTGCATTTTCACACTTGGGTCGGAGTGTGTGTGTGTGTAGGTGCGCATGATGAAGGTTCACGGAGCGTGGCCCATTTTTTTCATATTGTTATTTCCATTTTTGCCTTCTACTTATCTTTCCCTGCACTGCGTTATAACATACTTACTTTTTATTATCACTATTACTATAACCATTATCATGATTACTATTCATCAACTTATTTATATTTTTTCACAAGGCTTGAATAAGCACGCTGGGTCAGGCATCTGCTTAACAGATATGGTGTAACGTGTATGGATTTTCCGAACACAGCAACGCCTCCTTGAGAAAGTGAAAATTACTGAAGGTCAGATGGACATACATGCTCAACATTCTCATTGAAGGCATTAAATAGCTAGATAGACAAACAGGCACAGGCAGACAGAAGCGGAGACAGATTAATCTAATTTTCCTTTCCCCTACAAACACATCCATCACAGTTCAGGACAGAAGGAACAAAAGACTTCTGAAATAGAAATCATGAGGATAATTTCTTTCTTTCCTCCTCTACTTTTCTTCTTCTGCTTCCTCCACCTTATGCTACCGAGTTGCGTACGCTTTGACGGTGATTGAAATAACCTGCCGATTGAAGACAACTCGAGGAAAGGTTAAGCGGCTCAGGCCACGTCCTATCTTCAGAAAAAGACAAAACGCTTCTTTCTGTCCTTGTCTCAGTCGCTCTCTGTCTGTCTGTCTCCTCTCTCTCCCTCTCTCTCTTTGAAAAAGAGCCCATGGCAACGAGAGTGTTGTCCTCTCGCAAAAAAAAAAAAAAAAAAAATTGAAGAAATCCACTCTAATATGTACACAAATATATATTCATGCACTTTATGCCCAAGTGCGTTGAGTTACGCTGCTGGCCTAGCAGATGTATAGCGTATATGGAATTGTCCGAACGCAGTGACGCTTCCTTGAGAAACTGAAACTAAACTCTCTATCCCTCCCCCCTCCACCCCAACCCCCCTATCTTTTTAGTTCTCTTTCTTTTTCTGTATGTGTGTATCTATCTCTCTGTCTCTGTGTGTGTGTGGGGGGGGGGGGGGGGTGTCGCAGAGATGCCAACTGTTACGATTTCGCCGTATTTTGTTACGCTCGACCGCAATTTGTTCCGACGTTACACCAACGTCAAAATTGTTCCGTTGAGTTCATTTTTGACTGCATAGCATGGTCACATGATTTCCTGTCGTAACATTACCAAGACCTATCGATCACGAGACCAGGGCAGTCACTACTAAACTTGGTCTCGCGTGATGATGCTCAGCTAATCGCGTGCGTGTTTACATTGAAACAGCACTGAGTGGACCAATCAGCTTGATCGTTTGCCCGAACAAGAGAGAACATTGCTTCATCAAGTTGCGTCTCGGTCAAACAGTGTCTGTGCCCGGTGGATTAAGCGTGGAATGCAAGAAAGGAACAAGCGGCTCGAATCCCCCCGTGGGGATTCCGGGAGTCTTTCAGTATAAATAGCATCCCAGCCTCATGGAAATTCTGTGCTAGAAATTTCCTCTTTTCTATCACTCTCTTTGTTTCTGCCTTTTTTCTTTCTTCACTGTTGTCTCCTTTTTCTGCCTTTCCAGTTGATTCCCCTTTCTTTTTTTCAATCAAGTCTTTGAGCAGTCCAACATTGTACCTTGTCCGTGTGTTGTTGGCGTTGGTGAATCTCTTGAGGCGAAGTCTCACTGTCGTTGTAAGAAGTTGGTGGTCTGATGACACATCGGCTCCTCTCATCACTCGTACATCCTGCCATGATCTCCTGAACTTGCGGCTAATGCAGATGTGGTCGATCTGGTTCTCCGTGACGTGGTTCGGGGATCTCCATGTGGCCTTGTAGATGCGCTTGTGTGGGAAGATACTTCCTCCTATCACCAGCTGGTTCAGGGCGCACAGGTCTGCAAAGCGCTCACCATTCTCATTCATCTGTCCCAGTCCGTGTGTCCCCATGGTGTCCTCGTAGCCGGTGTTGTCCCTTCCGTTCTTGGCGTTGAAATCTCCCAGTATGGTTATGTCTTTGGCTCCTCTTCTGTCTATCACTGTCTGTAGTTGTTGGTATAAGTCATCTTTCTTATCTTCTTCCGCATCATTAGTGGAAGCATAGCACTGAATGATGTTCAGCCTGATGTCATTCTTCTTGGTGGTAAACTTGGCTGTGATGATGCGGGAGTTGACAGGTTCCCAGCCGATGAGTGCCCCCTGTGCCTCCGGTGCCAGCATCAGGGCCACACCCTCAGTGTGGGGGCTCCATCCTGTGTGTCCTGAATACAGCAGTTGCTCTCCAGATGAAAATCTCATCTGTCCTGACTGTAGCCACCTTGTCTCACTCAATCCTAGCACTCCGATCCTGTAGTTTTTCATATCTCTCGCTACTTGGATGGTTCTTCCTGCTTCATACATCGCCCTGATGTTCCATGTGGCTACTCGCGTTGTTGTCCTGGGTGTCAGAAGGGGAGTCAGCCTTGCAGCTTCCTTTCGGCTTTCACTGCACCGCGTCATAAGTCAACGGGATGGAGACCCTTCCTTGCCCAGGTGAATGTTTTGGTTCTTTGTCATCGATGCTTCTGTAACTGGTCTTTTTTACAGGTAGGGTAGTTAACCCTACGCAAACCCCTTTATCCTCCGGGCGACGTGGTCCTGCCTTAGTCGCCTCTTACGACATGCATGGCAGGGCAGTGGGTCTATTCTATCAGTGCCCAACCCACAGGGCGAAAACATGTTTGTGTGCCATGTAGATAAATCGTACATTTGCTGATGTGTGAGTCCGAGTGTTCCAGCTAAATTCAAATTGTTCCTACCAACATTCCTGCTTGTTCCTACAAACACTTGACAGGGATTGGCATCTCTCTCTCTCTCTCTCTCTCTCTCTCTATATATATATATATATACATACATATATATATATATATATATATATATATATATATATATATATATATATATGAGTGTGTGTGTGTGTGTGTGTGTGTGTGTGTGTGTGTGTGTGTGTGTGTGTTCTTTCGAGATAACGTTGTCCAACAAACAAGATTGGAAGAGAGTTCTAGAGTTTCAAGAATAAGTGGTAGAGATGGGCACATACCAAAAAGGGAATTCTGGATGAAAGGAACGGGTTAGAAGTGACAGTAGGGACAAACACGTGCAGGCAGATTAACAACACATGCACATGGTTACACAGAGTGGAACTGGAGGGAAGCCAGAAACAGAGAGACAGACATGAGGTGAGGAGCAAGTGTGTGAGATAGCAAAAGAAAAAGGAGAGAGAGAGATCCAAAGTGAGTGTCCATTGGATTTTTTCCCCCTTTTTTTATATTTTTTTAGACATGATGAAAGAGAAGAGAGAGACAGAGACAGAGAGAGATCCTGAGTGTCAATCGAAAAGAGAGAGAGACAGAGACCGAGAGACACAGACAGATACTTAGTGGCTGTCAATCAGGGGGTTCTTTTTTGTTTGTTTGTTTTCTTTTGCTTTTTGCCAAAGCTGCGAGCAGACATAATAAAACTAAACTGACAGACAAGGGCAGACGCTGCTGGTTGTGGCTGTAAACTGAGGAACCAGAATGAGTGGCACGGGAGTAATGCCGCAAAAATAATGCTGACGATGGGACAGCCAAAACAAAAACAGAAAATTCAATCATCAATCTTCTCAAGATTGGGTGGTGACATTTCATTGAACAATCACAGGGATTAACGAGTGAAAGAGAGAAGGAAAAAAAGAGTGAGAAACAGAGATAGAGAGCGATCCAATATCGGTAATTATTCTCTTTTTATGTTTGTTATGGGAGGAAAGAAGAACCAGAAGAAAAACAACAAACAAGGGAAGATAAGCTCAAGTGCGAGAAGCAGAAAAAGAAAAGGAAGGTCGAGGATGGAAGGAGGTGAAAACAAAATTAGGAAGAAGAGGAAACCCATATCCACCAAAGCTGTCATGGCTTTCACACTGCTGAACCGTCAGACACACAATCAGAAGTAAGCGCCATTCACCGTGTCAGAAAGGGCCGCTGAAGACCTCTGCAGGGGAGACATGCTGTCCTCTGCTGGGTGAGCACAGTGAATACAAAAACCCCGGCTGACCTATTTGTGATGCTTAACTGGATTTCTTGCCTGCATAGCAGAGATAGGAGGGAGTCGTGGCAGAGAAGAAAAGGGGGTTGGGTGGAATGAGGGAGAGGGATCACTGATCGTGTTTCGAGAAATGTGGCACAGCTATTTCGTGGCCGGTGCTGGGAAATAACAGCTGGGTGTCTGGGGTTAGAGTGGGGGAGGGGGCATTCAGGGACGTGGGGGGGTGGGGGGGGGGGGGGTGAAGAGGAAGCAAGCCTGCCAGAAACAAGATCTCTCTCTCTCTCTCTCTCTCTCTCTCTCTCTCTCTCCTTGTTATGTGATACAGGCAGCAAACTGTAAGGTTCAATTGGCAATGGATTGACAGAATAGATAGATTAAAACAAAATAAGAGGTATATGCCAAGCAGGCTTTAAGAAGAGCTATAGTGCAGTTGCTCATATGTTCATCTTAATGGCAGTTGTTCAAAAGCACTTTGCCCTCAATCGTAAATTATGCGTTGCTTTTATTGACTTCCAAAATGCCTTTGACTCTTATTTAAAATGATATCAAAGGTAAACTTTATTGTTGTATTAAAATTATGTACGATGATTCAAAGCTAAGATTTGGTGCTAAATCCAGTATTTCAGACGTACACAGGGGGTGAAACAGGGTGATGTTTGTAGTCCTATTTTACTTTTTGTTCATCAATGAATTGTGTTACTTTCGATTTGATAGAATTATCTCTGATTATGCTTTTCCACAATACAAAAGTTTTACGTTTGCATGCCGAAACTTGGTTAGCGAAGGGAAATGCTCTGTCTTGAGCACACTACATTTATTATATGGATTTGTAAATGATTTCATAACAGCTGTTTTTTTTTATATTGTTTGATGCTCAAGCTCAGCCTACAATACAGTATGGTGCTGAGATCTGGGTTTTGGTTAAAAAGGTCACGCGATAGAAAAACAGAAAAACGTGGTTTGCGGTGAGCTTGGTATATTTCCAATTGATTTTCTTTTTTTTAAGCAGAACTGTGTTCTGGTTTACCAATCATGTGACCACATTTAATGACTTGTATTTTTTTCATACATTTTAATCATAATGGCAACCAGTTCTTGGAATGGCACACAAGTTACAAAAAATCAAATGTTTCATCAGGAAATTCCGCTGAAGACGATTGTAGGGAAGACATGCTGTCTTCTGCGTGATGAGCTCAGTGACTGGAACACCTTGCCTGACCTGTCCATCACCACACACTGCATTTTCCGCCTCTGTACACACACTGCATTTTCCGCCTCTGAACACACACTGCATTTTCCGCCTCTGTAGCAGAGATACCAAGGGACTTCGATCGTTCTCGTCTCAGAGAAATACATGGCGAAATAATTGAGAAGGATCACTGATTATCATTCTAAAAGGCAGCATAGCTGATCCGTTTCCTTCACCACGAAGTAACTGTCGCATGAATGAGTTTTGTAAGGACGAGGATGGATGTGCGGAAGCTTCTTATCATACACATCAGATAGTAATTAGCGCTCTCTCTCTCTCTCTCTCTCTCTCCCTCTCTCTGACCAGGAAGAAGTAATGACGGAAGAAGCTGTAGATGTGGAGGAAGAACCTCTATTCAATGACCCAATTTCAGAGCAGGAAATCATAACGAGTATAAAAAACCTGAAATCGGGTAAAAGTGCCGGCCCAGATTATATTATCGGCGAAATGCTAAAAAATGCAAACAGTAATGTTATAAAATTCCTAGTTACCCTATTTAACAAATTATTGGAAAGTGGAACATTTCCGTTGGACTGGGCAAGATCCATTATTGTGCCTATACATAAAAAGGGAGACACAAACAACCCGGTCAGTTACAGAGGAGTAGCCTTGACAAGTACAGTTAGTAAAGTGTATACACACATCTTAAATCGAAGATTTAAAAAATGGACAGAATTAGAAGAAAACATCACAGAGGAACAGACGGGCTTTAGAACAGGTTATACTACTGTCGACCATATATTTACTTTATTACGTTTTAGTCCAAAAGCATCTCTTACGTAAGACTAAGTTATACGCAGCATTCGTAGACTTCAAAAAATCATTTGATTCTGTGAACAGAAACATCCTGTGGAGTACTCTAAGAAAGAGCGGGGTACATGGGAAGTTTTATATGGCTGTGAAAAGAATATATGATTCTGTACTTGTATGTGTTCGTGACAAAGGTATTTATTCAGACTTTTTTTCAGTGTCCAAGAGGGGTTAAACAAGGTTGTATGCTAAGCCCACAGCTGTTATCAGAGTTATCAAAGAAGGGTAGACATGGAATACAATGATACCCGGCGCAATGTTAATGTTATTTGCTGATGATGTTGTTCTCTTGTCTGACACACCCATAGGGTTACAAAATCAATTAAATGCCTTAAGCAAGAAACAGACAGACTACAACTAACAGTAAATCTCGATAAGATCAATATTATAGTTTTCCGCAATGGAGGTCATCTTTCGACTCGTGAAAAATGGTCCTATGGTGATAGGGGAATAAAAGTAACCAATACATATAAATATCTAGGAATGTTATTCAAAATAAAATTGAGTTTGACGTCTGCGTGGGATGAAGCAAATAGAAAAGGGAAAAAAGGTGTAATCCAAATTATAAAATCACTCAAGACGCACAGCTTTTTTGGAAACTTTTCGACACACAAATTGAACCAGCCTCGAACTGTGGAGCGGAATTATGGGGACTCATGCCAAATAACCAAATGGAAAAGGTACATACATTTGCAATGAAGCGCTTTTTTGGTGTCCCATTAAACTCATCAAACACTATAATGTATGGCGAAACCGGCAGGTACCTATTGCATATTAGATCATTTGTAAAATGCATAAAATATTGGCTCAAACTAACAAGACTGCAAACATCACGATTGTGTAGACAAGCATACGAGATGGTGCTACTGCAAGAGGAGAAGGACAAACAGAACTGGGTATTCCACATCAAGAAAACACTAATGGAACATGGATTCGGTCTTGTTTGGTTGTGCTAAGGAGTAGGGAACGAAAGCGGCTTTGTATCGGAATTTAAAGATCGACTTATGGCATGTTACAAACAAAACTGACACGGAGAAATAGAGAGCAGTGATAGGTTTAAATGGGTTTTTTTTTCATTTAAATCAATATTTCAAACAGAGAAGTATATTACGATTATAACAAATAAATGGCATAAAATCTGCTTTACGAAGCTCAGATTCAGAGCACTTGGACTGAATGCCAACAGAATATGGTTCGATTCACAACATCTCCTTGCACAATGTGTGGCGAAAGCCCAGAAGATGAGAATCATTTCATATAAAATTATAACTGCAAAAGATACGATGAATTACGAAAAAACTGCACCATTTTCAATACAGCTCCAGCGCAGAGAAAAGATTTGTTCGGCATACTAATGACAGAAAATGAAGACATGATACTTCCACTTGCAAAATATGTATCTGAGGAAATAGATATACAGAAAATGTCCATCATCGGTCCAAATACTCATTAGTCAATTAAAAATTAGTATGGGTTCTATGAGAAAAAAGCATAAATGTAAAAAATAAAAAAAATTTAAAAAAAGGATGGGCTACATTTGGATGGTCAATCTCGACATTGTAATTATTTGATGGGTTCGTATTGATGTGATGTGTATCGATGTTACATGCGTAAATATTCTGTATATGATTTATCTGTACTTTGTTTTCTGTGTACTGTCCAAACCTTGGAGACGAACGACTGAAAAAAAAGGCAAATTACCCCCTGTCACATGTACTTTTAAGCTAATGACAATGTGCCAAAGTGTCGCAAATCTCTTATTAGTTTATGTTGTTTCAATTCTGTTTGTGTGCGTGTGTGTGTACCTACTATGTCACCAGAGCTTTTCAGCTAATGACATTATTCATTTCAGTGTTCAGTGTTCTCTCTCTCTCTCTTTCCTCCCCCCAATCCATACCTCTTCCCGTCCTTCCTTTCCCATCCTCCCTTACTCTCCTCCCACGCACAATCACGCGTTCAGCACAGTTCAATACAGTTCAATTTGGTGAAGAGTCCAGCTGACTGAACAGAGCCATATCAAGCTGAAAGCTCGTCACGAAACCTAATCACCAAGCCAAAACAACGTCCAACTACAAAAAAATCCATTTGATCTGGAAAAAAAGAATTGAGCACAATCAGTCACATCATATCAATAAACCCAGAATATTATTCTGCCGTGGGTCATTCTGCCACGTTCCTCTGAACAGAAAAATACAGTTATACATAGAACCATAAGAAGGCATATACTGTCCCTAATTGACTCACTTGTGTAAACAAAGTGAGTCTATGTTTTAACCCGGTGTTCGGCTCTGTGTGTGTGTGTGTGTGTGTGTGTGTGTCCGTGGTAAACTTTAACATTTACATTTTCTCTGCAAATACTTTGTCAGTTGACACCAAATTAGGCATAAAAATAGGGAAAATTCAGTTCTTTCCAGTCATCTTGTTTAAAACAATATTGCACCTCTGGGATGGGCACAAAAAATAAAAAAGAAGCCAAATTATATGCAAACTGCATTTACTGTTATATTTATTTATTAATTTTTTTTATTCTCTAAACTTGGCACTTTGATCTGATATTCTGACACAACAACAAGAGCAGTCATTATTATCATTTTTTGTTCAAACAGGAACTTCTTTTGCTAAGCATGGGAGTATATTTATTTTGCAAACGTTTTGGTGCAGATAGTAAAAGAAAAGGAAATTACTCTGTAATTAATGCTAGGGGATTTAATTTGCTTTAAACTGATCTTTCTCATATTAAACATTACATTTTGAAATTATACTCAATACATAAAAAGCGTGTGTGTTTTACTCTCAGTGTACAGGGCTTTCACTATGTTCATTCGCCCAAGTGGTCTTTTTCCGGCAAATACTAAAATCAATACGACGAGTGGACTTTATAGATCTATTAGCTGAGCCCTGAAGGTCATGGGCAAAAATCAGTTGCGTACACATATTTATACACATTCAAAGCACGTGCTCATATTCTTCGCGAACGCGAACGACGCCATTTTGTTTCAAGTTATTAACCTGCCCGTTCAATCCTATATTCAATGGACAATACACGATAACATGTGATGGAAAGTTGGAGAAGGAGACCGTTAAATATTTATTCAGAGAAAGATTTGTGAACGCCGCATCACTTACTGGATTATGCCCCAAACTGCCATAAAAATATCCACAAAATGAGTCGGAATTCACAGTTAAAAATAAGAAACCATGCGAGTTAATACCCTTGAATTGATGAAACGAAAAAATTTCCAGTCTTGACTTTTCTCAGAATGAAGTCCTTTTCACTTCATACGACGTTTAGAAGTACTTGTACTTGGCTCTACATGTTATTAGTGTAACAAAATACTAAATTTTCATATCAACTTTAAAAACTATAAAACTAGAATGAACATAAAAGAGAAATTGAATCGATCGACCGTGTCGTACTACATTCCCCCCGGGTGTAACTAAACGTGTACATCTATCTAGATCAAGAGAAAACGGCTAAATGTTGCAGTGTGATTGCGGCGATAGCCACGTCTCCTTTACCGCGGACTTAAAAAGAATTTTTTATTGCCCTTAAAGATTTTTTGAATGCCCAAGATACACCAGAATAATATGATTTAAACAGCGTTCTCACTGCGAATACCGCAATCGATTTATCGCCCTTTAGAAAAAATGTTTAAATGTTAAATTTTAGAACGTCGGTTAAGGAGCCACGATAGTGTAACGGGTAAGACAGATTCTTGTCACCCGAACACGCGGGGTTCGAATCTGATTAGGACTTCTTTTTTTTTTCTTTTTCTTTTTAACCTGAAGCTTTATAATAACAAATACAGAACACATTTTAACGATTAGTTGGGTTGTTTTTTTTAAGTGTATCACAAGTGAGTCTTGAAGGCCTTGCCTCTCTTGTTTTCTATGTGCCAAAAATGCAACATAATTAAAATGCCTGATTAAATAATCTGAGGTGAGATAAAAAGAATATGTAGGCATCCCAGAACACATTCAAGTGAACTGGAAGGCAGAAAGAACAGCATATAAAAATGCGCACATCCATACATACTGACAGAGACACAGACACATACAAAAAGATCGAGATGTGTACGAACGAACACACACACCCACACACCCACACACACACACACACACACAGACACACACATTCCCACTTTGTTTGAAAATAATATGCCAAATTATTACATATTGGATACACGTAATACAATTACCAGACATCTCTCATTAGTAGGATATATCAGTCTATGTATCAAAGAGAGAATACATCCTTTTCTTGGCTAGGCTATTGTTTGTCAGACAGATACTCAAAAACATGGGCTTTAGAACATGGGATTTAGAAAAAATGAAAAAAGAAAAAGAAAAAAAAAAAACGATTCACGTTCAGCATACACAGACTAAAGTTTGTAATGTAAAATTTAGATAATTGATGTTTTATACTGGAAAGAGAAAATAGGAAAATCAACAAAGCCTAAATCTTGGGCCGGCTAAGCATCAATCCTCGATCGGTGTGCAGCGAGCAGCTCGACGTCGGTCCCGAATAATTACCGGATGTATCGTTCAATTCTTGTTCAATGAAAGTATATGCATAATTCAGCGTTTCAGAGAAATGTGGGCCTTTCTTGATTCTTGAGTTTGCTTTCGCCGCTGTCCAGCATGAAGTTTTCACCAACGGCTAATAGAACCGGTCCGTTTGTCTTCAGAGCGACAGAGAAGTCCAACAAAAATCAAATTCTTAACCCGGAGAAAGGTCACTCCAACACCTCCTCATGACGCCATATTTACCAGATCTCCACCAAAATTACCAACGAAGTCCCACTATCTTTTTTAATTACCAACGAACTCCCACCAAAATTACCGGATGTAATGTTGTCGTTCAGTTACATTCTCGTCGATTGGAATTACCACGAAGGACCGAGCTTCGTATCGACAAGGATCTACACCCAGTTACATCGTAATTTATGATCATATATCAGACTACAAAACTTAAACCTATCTTTTGAATATCTCAGATCCAAGACAAAGACAAGTTTTACCAAAACTCAGGACAAGCGCACAAGACCTGGAAAATGAAAAAGGTAGACAATTAGATATTTCACAAGAAGACAGATCATGTAGCAGTTGTGATGTATTGGAAGACGAAATCTGTCTACTTGATTATTGAGTCAAATTTAACACTACTAGATAACATCTTTAAAGATATACAAGAATCTGATAACACAGTTAATGTTCCTAGTCTGTTAGGTGCAAGTAAGCGATGTTCTACTAAGATTTGGGAACTGATCTAAATATAGGTGGATAGTGCATGCCTTCTTTGAGCCTCTTTGCTAACTGAAGCCAGCGGAAGTATTCAATCAGCCATTTTGCAACTCATGTCAGTATAGTGTGAAGCGGTAACTTCATATATGTAGCCGAGCGCTCAGCTGGCTACGATGACTGCTTCACGGCAATCTATCACTTGCTCGCTGCGTTAGTTAAGCTTACATTCCTCTGTGTGCCTCCACAGCACGTTTGTGCTACGTGTCACTGCACTGTTTCCCTGTAATAACTTATGGTAAATAGACCATTGGCAGATACCAGTCAAGACACAACATTTGGCATGTCACGGGGGCAAGCATAACACGATGTCATCGAAGATACACAGTTACAGTTCAGAAACTACCACCAATTAGCAGATGACAGCCGGATACGAGTGTCAGTATGGCATCCAGCTGGCTTTAGCTTTCCTGGCCAATGAGCTATCCATCTATTTTAGAACAGTGAGATTTAAGGAAATTGGTGTATGAATGCTGCACCAACATATGACGTTAACTACTTAGTTGTATGTGTGTGCCCCGTACCTTATAAACCTTAAGGTTTCATTACAATACAGTATATTCTATTCTAATCTATTCTATTCTAATTTATTCTATTCTGTTCTAATTCTGTTCACACATACAGAGGCGTGCACACAAACACAGGTACACGCACACACGCGCGCGCGCGCGCACATGCATGGAATCACGAATAAACGCACACAAACACACAAAGTTTCACAGAGACAGGGAGAAAGATAGGGAAGAGGCGTGAAGGAGAGAGAGAGGGAGAAAGAGAGAGAGAATCGATTCGATTCATCCATTCTCTTTATTTCTGCGAGGAAACTTTGCTTTAATGGAAAATGTTTAACCATGTCAAAAGGCATAATGACCAAAGATTCAAACCGCCATAAAATAGAACCCTTTTAGTGCATGTCTCAGTTTCACAAAAAATCTCTTTTTTCTTCTTCTTCTTCTACTCACCACAATGAAATTTCCAGCATGAGAACTCTTAGCAGGCTGTGAACTCTTTAAGAATTAAATCAGCAGTTTGTTAGCATTCTATGTTTCCCAAACTATTTGTTAGCCTTCTTTTTGTGATTCCAGCTGGGGTTTCTGAAGGTGTTTATGGAGTTTCTGCTGAACATCGAGTAAGCAGAATGCAGCCTACAAGAGAGCAAGTTTGCCTTTGGCGAAGCAAAGACTGAAGCAACCTGTAGGTCATAGCAAGAGAAAAGCTCGCTGAACTTGGAAAAGGACACAGGAAAGTTGTGGATACTGACAAGACTCTCAACGACGAATACCAAGAAATCCACAGGGCAACACTTTTTGACAGCAACCAAAACTACATTGGGAAACAAGCAACCTCCTTGCTTGCCAAGACATTTTAAGAAGCCAGCATGCTGAATGTCTTCCTAGAGAAACGAAAAGAAGTGAGACAGAGCATCATCCCACACAATGACTGATGCCTTTACCACCCAAGAGTTTAATGCGGCCATCTGACAACTGAAAAACAAAAAGGCACCAGGCAAAGACGGAATAAGAAACGAAATGATCAAACACCTGGGGAACCATGGAAAGTAAATAGCACTGGAAATCTTCAACCTTTCCTGGAACACAGGGGAATTCCCACATAGCTGGAAGGAAGCTGTCATCATTCCAATCCTCAAGAAGGGAAAAGACAGGAACTTCAAATATGTTTTCGATCCATCAGTCTCCTCAGTTGTCTTGGGAAAACAATGGAGCATGGTAAACAGGAGACTGCAGTATCACCTTGAGAAAAAATGGTTTCATCGACCCAACGCAGCCAGGCTTTAGGAAGAACAGAAGCACAGAAGATCAGGTCAATTTGTTAGCCCAGGACATTGAAAACGGATTCCAACAAAAGATAAAGACCTTGGCCGTCTTTGTGCACCTGACTAAGGCCTTCGGTAAGGTTTGGAAAGATGGCCTTCTTCTCAAACTGCCCCAGAAACAGCTTTGTGGAAGAAGGCGTCGATGGATCCAGAGCTATCTCCTCCAAAGATCTGCTCGCGTAAAGCTCGACGGCCACCTCAGTACACTAGTCAAGATTCGAGAAGGAGTCCCGCAGGGCAGCGTGGTATCACCTATCTTTTTCGTCATCTTCTTTGACGATGTAGTTGACCAGTTATCATTGCATGTCTCCAGAGCCCTCCTTGCAGACGATCTAGCTGTTTGGACACAAGCAGAACAGATCTCCACAGCAACCTGCTGGATGCAAGTAGCCCTGAACAGCATTGTCACATGGTCAGATGAGTGGCTGGTCACAATAACAGCACCAAGACAGAAGCCACCTACTTCTCCATGTCCCCAAAGAAGGAGGCCTTCACCCTCCAGTTCGAAGGAGAACCGATCCCTCAACAGGATACACCTACCTACCTCGGTGTGAAATTGGACCGACAGTTAACCTGGTCTTCTCACATCAGCACCGCCCAGAGCAAAGCCACGAGCAAGATGGCCGTGATGAAGAAACTGGCCGGCACCAAGTGGGGAGCTAACATGAAGATCCTGACTCAAGTTTGCACAGGATCAGTCAGACCTCACATGGAGTATGCCTCCAACTCCTGAGCAACAGCAGCAACGTCTAGCACAGAACTATTGGCTAAAGTCCAGAAAGTCAGCCTGCGCCTCATCACAGGTGGCATGAAGACCACGCCCATCAATGCTATAGCAGGGACTGCTGGACTCGTGTCTGTGTAAAAGAGAAGAGATGAGAGACTTCTTCGCTAGAATGAGAAGATGAAACGGCTTCCATCACACCCTCTGCATTCAAAACTCCAGGCCCCAACCAAGAACAGGCTGAAACATAGAAACACAAACCACCTCGTCAAGGCCTCAACCAGACCCATCGCCAGCGCTTGCTTGACAGGAACCAACCTGTTGAATCCCTGCAAGACTTTCAGTCCATACTAAGTAATACTCGTGGGCCAATTAATTGGCAGAATAACTGTCCCAAAACAGGCACTGAGGATCCACCACTTCACATCAGCTTTCCTGAAGATCGACAGTCCCAACTTCCAGGACTCACATTCTCACAGAGCATCAAGTGTCCCGTGACACATGACCCTGAGGTCTGTCACCAGGTCACTCCTGTGACCCACACAACGTGTGTGCAGAGTGGAACGACAATAATTTTGGTGCACTTCAAAATGCATCAATTCGTAAACACATTCACCTGAACGCCAATAGCACGTTCATCACTTACCTTTCTCCACAAATCCGATTCAAATCAAACAACAACAACATAGCCAAAATATACAATCAGTATTCCCTTCACAAGCAGGCAACACTGTCATGACATCAGCTAAAACTCGATGTCATGATGCGCACGCGCACGAGAGCGCACGCGCGCGCGCGCGCGCGCACACACACACACACACACACACGCAGAAGACGCGGGAAGGCACGCACGTACGCGCACTAACTCATTCGCGCGAGCACAGAATGTAAGAGAGAGAAAGGGGGGAGGGGGTGGGGATCGATGGAACCAATATCACTGTTTCTGCAAGAAAACGTTCCTTTAATGGGAATCGCTTCACCGTGTAAAAGGTTGCATGACCCAAAATCAAAACCGCGCGTTCTAGTTTGATCAAGTTGCCTCCACTTTTAACACGGGACCTTACTGCAGACTTGCGTTCATGGGAAGGACCGCTCGACCATAAAGCACTGGGATTCCATCCAGTTTGTTAGCATTCTCTCAGCTCGGACCGCTGGAGCATGAGGAAGGTCGTGTTGGTTCAGACCGTGGAGAGGAAGTGAAATATCAGCCTGTGTTTTTAAAAAAAGCCACTTGTTGCTCTATGGCTCATGTTCTTCAGGCGTCGTGCACAAAGTTATTATCAGATGCCGTCCACTTTAACCAGCTTGTTTTCCATCAGATTTTGGGTGTAATGAGCATTCAAGACCCAAGACCCATCGGAAATAAGTGAACAGGTGGCCCATGTCCGCATGATGCACATATAAAGTGGCGCTTCATAAAGGTCTACTTCTTTCTTTCGTTCTTTCTTTCTTTGTTCTATCTTTCTTTCTTTCTTCTTTCTTACCGATTCCTCCCGTGTTCTGAGCGTTTTAGGCGTATTTCAACATTAAAATTCTTTCCTTTTTTTCCTTCCTCCATCCTTCTCTCTTTCCTTTCTGGCTTGCGTATGTGTTAACACACAATTTGAGTCTGTATCGCCTAATGACCCTGCATTTCGGTTGTCTGCGTGTTCGTGTGTAGGTATGTATTTGCTTATGTCCGTGCTGAATTTTAACAAACTCGTCAAATATATCCTTTGACGACACCAAATATGGCTGAATTTCATTTTAAGAATCAGTTATTTCCACGTGTTTTTTGTGTTGTTTTTTTATTTTTAATTAAAAAAAAGAAGAAAAGAAAAAAATCTGAGAACAAAGCAGAAATTGTAAGGAATCCGAAAATGCTTCCACAGTTACATATCTATTTCTTCTTTTTTCTTTTATACAAAACTAAGCACTTTTTCTAACTTATTGACACGTTGAATGATAGCAGTCACTTTATCGTTTTTTTTTTTAGTTAAAACAGAAACTACTCTCTCTCTCTCTCTCTTTCTCTCTCTCTCTCTATATATATATGTATATATATATATATATGGATGGATGGATGTATGTATATGCATCATCTGTTCAATTTTGTCACCGAAAATTGGTTTTTAACACTTAAATAAACTTTCACATATGCCTACACATGCGCGCATATATGCATACAGACACACAGCCACACACTTGCCCGCTACCCCGGACCTGGAAACGAAAATAACCAAACGACATGTCCGACAAACAATCAGCTGATAAACTCGGAAAAGCGCATGGATTGGACGAAATACCTAAGATGTTTTAAATACACCTGAACCAATTGTAACTCCTTTTCTAACTAAACTGTGACGTGTGTTAGTGGTAATCAGACTGCTGATAGCAGCACGGGATAACTGTATACATGATGTGAACCGATTCCAGTTCAGTTGATCGTATTGTCAGTTGAGAATCAGAGAGCACACAGGAAAGACGTAGAAGCATACGGTCTGTCCTCGGTGTCGACTTTTGAAAGAACGAAACATGGTGTCAGAATTGTGGAAAGTAGAACTTTGGACAGAAAGGAAATCTTGACACAGAACGAAGAAAATTGAAGTTCAGCCATAGAGGATGAACACGAACAAAGAGGAGCAAATCGACGACGTGCGAACATGCCTCTACCCCCTAAACTTGATGTGAAGGGAGGAAACCTGCAGAGCAACTGGAGAAAATTCAAGAGGCTTTGGGACAGCTGTGAAACTGTCACAAATCAGACGGAGGAAGATCCTACGTACAGGACAGCAGTGTTTCTGTCATGTATTGGCCTTGATGCTTTGGGCATTTACGAAGGTTTGTCATTTGCAAATGATGCTGAAAGAAATAATTTGGACATTGTTCTCGAGAAATTGGAAGAATACTGTGTGGGCTCTACAAACGAGACTTACGAAGCATTCAAGTTCAACTGCTGACACCAGGCAGCAGGAGAGTCCATTGAAGAATATGTGGCAGACCTGAGAAGACTGATCAAGACCTGCAACTACAGCCCACTAGAAGGTAGACTGCTGAGAGACCAAATCGTGCTGGGTGTACATGATGAGACTTTGAGATCAAAACTCCTGGAAGTCCGACAACTGACGTTGACAGGATGCATTGATATGTGCAGAGCACACGAAACAAGTCAGCAACAAACGATGCAGATGACGAGGAAGACTCGGGATGCACAGGAAGTCCAAGCTTTTCGACAAAAGAAATCAGTAAAGCCTTACATGAAAGGAAACAGGACAAGAGACTGGAATGAAATGTGGATATTGTGGTGAAAGGCACCCAAGAGCAAAAGAAAAATGTCCAGCTTTTGGGAAGAGATGCAAAGCTTGTGGAGCAAACAACCACTTTGCTTCATGCTGCAAAATGCCAAAACATTTCCAGAAGAAGACACAAATAACGGCACTTTGAAGAAAAGGAGACAGACACAGAAAGTGAGGATGAAATTCTCAAAGACTGATGACAACACAAGCAAAAAGGAGAGAAACATACGGGCAAGAATGCTGATCAATGAAATGCCATTAAGATTTGTTCTTGACACAGGAGCAACAACAAACGTTATGTCTGCGAGCCTGTACAGAGAAGTCACGGGAGATGAACGATGTTCTGACCTGCAAGACACAAAGAAAAAACTGGTGATGTTCAACGGAACTGAAATGAAGCCTGTTGGTGAGATAGTACTTCGAGTGAAGAACCCCAAGAACGGAAAGAAGTACAAGGTGAACTTTGTGATCACAGAAACAGACTGTAAACCGGTACTGGGACTGAAAGCAGTACAGGGCATGCAGCTGCTGACGATCAATGAAGAGAACATCGCAACAATAGCAGCAGAACAGAAAGTACAGAAAACACAGGAGGCAAGTGCAGAGGACATAATTAAAACATACACAGACGTCTTTGAAGGAGAAGGAAAGCTGGTAGGAAAACTACACCTTGAAACTGATCCCAGCATTGCGCCAGTGAAGATGCCTTGTAGAAAATGGCCAATAGCAGTACAGGATAAAGTGAAGAATGAACTGGAAAGGTTGGAGAAACTGAACGTTGTCACCAAAGTAGACACCACTACTGAGTGGATCAGTAGCCTCATCGTGGCAACGAAAAGCAATGGGAAGGTCAGACTCTGCATAGATCCTAAGCCGTTGAACAAGGCCCTGAGGAGAAACGAGTACCCCATCCCAACCGTTGATGATGTACTGCCACTGCTCCAAGATGCAAAGTACTTTACACACCTGGATGCCAGAAACGGTTTTTGGCATGTCGAACTGGATGAACAAATCAGCTACCTAACAACATTCGAAACACCTTTCGGCAAGTACCGATGGAAAAGAATGCCCTTTGGAATTTCACCTGCCCCAGAAGAATTCCAGAGGAGGATGGACTCAGCTCTGGCAGGACTGCCAGGCGTGGTGGTGGTCCATGACGACATTTTCATCTTTGGCAAAAGGGCAACAGATGAAACAGGAGGGAAAGACCATGATGTCAACTTGAACCTCTTCCTACAACAATGCCGAGATACTGGACTGAAGCTCAACAAGGAAAAAATCGAGCTGAAGCAAAAAGAAATCTCATACCTGGGACCTGTCTTCTCAAGAGAAGGCTTAAAAGCCGATCCGAAGAAACTGGATGCAGTTCAACAACTCCCAGTCCCAGAAGACAAAGCAGCAGTACAAAGGCTACTTGGCGTGGTTGGCTACCTTCAGAAGTTCGCGCCAAATCTGTCTGAAGCAGCAGCACCACTCAGAGAACTGGTGAAGAAGGATGTCCACTTCAGATGGGATAAGGATGTCCACGGAGAAGTCCTGAAGAAAGTGAAGAAAATTCTTTCTGAGCCGCCTGTACTTCGCTACTTTGACTCTTCAGGAAAGTGCAAAACTACACTTCAGTGTGATGCTTTACAGTGTGGACTAGGAGCGTGTCTCATGCAGGATGGTCAACCTGTCCAGTACGCATCAAGAGCACTGACCGAGACAGAGAAGAGCTATGCCCACATCGAGAAGGAGATGTTGTCAATACTCTTCGGTCTGGAAAGATTTGAGAGATATGTCTATGGAAGAGACATCCTGGTTGAAACAGACCACAAACCACTAGAAACGATTCACAAGAAAAGCCTACTCTCAGCACCAAAGAGGATCCAAAGGATGCTACTCCGAACTCAGAAGTTCAGGTACACGGTAGTATACAAGCGTGGAGCTGAGATGTACCTGGCTGACACCCTCAGCAGAGCAGTCAGTGGGAAGGCAGAACAGCAAGTGACCCACAAAGAAGCAATATTCTACACAGAACTGGAGAACACAGATTCATGCCAAGAACTGGCCATTAGCCAAGAGAGACTCACCAGTCTGTAGCAAGCAACCGAAGAAGACGCAACCATGAGAACTCTCAAAGCTGTCATCCTACAAGGCTGGCCAGAGGAAAAACGGCAACTTTCACAGCAACTACAAGACTACTTTCCTTTCAGGGAAGAACTTTCTGTCCAGAATGGTCTTGTCTTCAAAAATCACAGAGTGGTGGTTCCAGAAACAGAAAGAGCCGACATCCTGGAGAAACTCCATGCAAGCCACTCAGGAATCCAGAGCTGCGTAAGAAGAGCGCGTGAGGTAGTGTTTTGGCCCAGGGTGAACTTGGACATTGAAGAGTTTGTCAAGAAATGCAGCATCAGCAACACATTCCAACGTGGTCAGCAGAAAGAGCCGCTCATCAGCACAGAGATCTCTGACCTGCCCTGGCAGCATATTGCCTGTGATGTCTTCGAACACAAAGCCCACGAGTACCTGGTCACAGTGGATCACTACTCAGATTTCTTCGAGCTTGATCGCCTGCAAACAAGAGAATCCAAGGAAGTCATCACCTGCTTGAAGAGACACATAGCAAGACATGGAATCCCAGAACGACTGACAACAGACTGTGGAACTCAGTTCACATCCACCCAGTTTGGAAAGTTCGGCAAAACATACGGATTTGACCATGTCACAAGTTCCCCACATTACCCACAGTCCAACGGGAAAGCAGAGAGTGCAGTGAAAGCAGCGAAGATGTGCATGAAGAAGGCAGAACACAACCATCAAGATCCACGAAACATCCCTACAGAGACTATGAACAGTTCGCCTGCTCAAAGACTTTTCAGCAGAAGAACAAGAACTCAGGTTCCAACTTCAAAGAAACTACTCAAACCTGCAGTTGTATCAGTCGAGAAAGAGCTTGAAAAACGAAAGCTGAAACAAGCACACTATTACAAAAAAAGCGCAGTGGAACTGACTGAACTAATTCCGGGACAGATAGTGAAATTCCAGCCTCCAGGATCTAAAAAAGTGGATCAGCGCCTAGGTAGACCGTCAAGTGAACATCTGGTCATACAATATCCGTAAAGAGAATGGACGTCAGTACCGGAGGAACCGTCAACAGCTACGGGACACACCAGAAACGGAGCTAACACATGCAGTCAACACCAATGGATTGGGAAGACAGATTTCCGAACAGCAACAGCAAACCTTTTCCGGTAACCAACAGCAAAAGACGCCGGAAAACCAAGGAAAGAGGAGGAAGAAGGATGAAAGAAAACGTTCACATGCAGAACAGACAGATGTCAGAACTTCAGCACAACTATCCGAGCACGGTGCTTCAGACCAACCAACAGCCACCAACCAGTCTGAGACAATCAGCACCAAGGAGCCAGCAATAACCGCAAAACTGACTCAGACAGAACAACCCACCAGACCAGTTAGTCCTTACCGAACAAGGTCTGGCAGACAAAGCAAGAAGCCAGATTTCCTGAAGTATGACTCGAAATGAACACTGTCTTTTTTCTAAAGGTAAAAATGGAAATAGCACTATGGCACATGGAAATGATTATGAAGATGGACTGTAAAAGGATCAAGAATAAATGTAACTTAAAGAATTAGTCAGGGGGAGGGACAGAATGATTAGTGATTTACCTTAAGACAGGTCGGGAAAAGACATTAATTTTGAAGGACTGAAAATTTAAAATGTTAAAAAAAAGAAAAAGGTTTTTATTTGCTTTCCTAAAGAAAGGGAGATGTGACGTGTGTTAGTAGTAATCAGACTGCTGATAGCAGCACGGGATAACTGTGTACATGATGTGAACCGACTGCAGTTCAGTTGATCGTATTGTCAGCTGAGAATCAGAGAGCACACAGTAAAGATGTAGAAGCATAAGGTCTGTCCTCAGTGTCGACTTTTGAAAGAACAAAACATGTGAAAATGGCTACTATCCAATAGCTTGGACACGATCAGTTATTGTTCCATTGCTGAAGAAGTGAGAAGCTACTAACCCTGAAAATTACCCCGGCATTTTATTACTTAGTATTGTTAGGAAATATTTTAGATCTATGATCAGTAGACTATTACAAACGGACAGCGAAAGAAGGAAAAATCACTGAAGAATAGGCTGGATTTTACAAACACTGTTCTACTGTGTATCGTGCATTTCCTCTTATTTCTATGATAAAATCGTGTTTATATGGCCAAAAGGAGGAGGAATTTTTGTTTAATGTCCCGTCACACATATCGGTGATTGAAGACATTTTGTTAAAGTATTTACGAATACATCTGAGTATTATCGGTTAGAAGGGGTGGGAGATGTGGATGAATGGAGGATTGGGGGAAACTGGGCAAGTGAGGGTAAAAATGTGGGTGAAATTTGGAAGAAAAAAAACCCCTCTAAATACAATTACAGGAAATTACTTAAAGGACTTCGTAAAAGAGAAGTCGTTAAACTGACAAGTGAAACAACTGATAACGAATGCAAAAAATCAAAAACATCAACGTTCTCAGTCACTTGTGAAGACACACTTTCGTGTACAAAAGGCTTCATCAAGCTACAGTGAAAAATTATATGCTCAATTGTCAGGTTACTAAAGCATATGCACTTGACATTAGAACAATACTTGGTCCGTAATGAATTTTATAATAGTCTGAGAGCTAAACTCAGAATTGGTCTGCGAATCGGACCAAAGTCTGAGAGTCAACTGACGAGGTTTTAGAATTCAAGCACCTATACGGCCAAAAGAAAAGTAAATTTTGCGTAGTTTTCATCAGTTATCTGAGGGCATTTGATACTGTTGATCGAAATATGCAATGGAAAGTTCAGCAAAATAATTTCACACTTCTTCAATCATTGGTCCGTATGTTGAAAGATATGGGCAGTTCTATTCAAATCTCCTTTGAATCTCAGAAGTATGGGTAAATGGCATAGTCAGAAACGAACTGTTGTTTATTACAGAACTAAAACAGCGCGTGATAGATTGCTGTCGACCAGACATGGGGGCAAAACTGACTTCAAGCAATCGATTTGCAACATATAAATCATTTGAACCATTGCTACAACCGGAAAAACTACCTCACTGAAATATCGCACAATTTCGTAACACTTATATCTCATTTTGATTGATTTGTGATTTGCACGGAAATGAGTAGTACGCGAGTAAAACATGTCATAAAATGTCAATTTTGTTATAAGATAGAAAATGAAACTTATTTCTTTACTGTTTAATTAGTTGTTTTTTATGTCAGTCCAGAATTTATTGTTTACAAAAGTGTCAGTGATAAAAGTAGGCACAACAGAATTTTATGTGTTGGTATGGTCGCTTGAATGTGAAATGTAAGAATGTATTGAACAGGATATAGAAGGTCTGCAGTAAGATCACAAGAGTAAGACCAAACAGACTCGCTGTTTCGAACAGCGAGTCGCACAGAAAGCAAAAGTGATCTCAAATGACGGCAGCCATTGCACTCGGTAAATACTATTTACTGTCTGGAAGACGCACAGGACTCTTGAATTTAAAACTCTCATAACTAAATAGAGTTTTATCCCTGTGTCAGTTCAGATGTTAAACAAATAACTTTTACTCCTTATTGTGTTGTACTGAATTGGCTGTATCCAAATTGTGCGTGTGGAAGGCAGGGGCGGATGGTGTGCCACCATATGTGTGCGAATGTGTATGTGAGAGAGAGAGAGAGAGAGAGAGAGAGAGAGAGAGAGAGAGAGAGAGATTGATTTAAGAACGTTTAGCTGTTTATACCATAAGGATGTTAATTTTACTGTGGAATTGATTCCGTTTTATTTTTCTTCTCAGTTTTGAATTTTGAGTTGAAATGTTTTATTCTACTATATACTAAATTTACTGTTGTAACTGATGTCTTTATGACTTAAATTGATGCCTGTGGCTGAAGCTTCTATGCCTTATTTGGTTGAGTGTTTGCAGCTTTGTATTATTTCACCACCATATCTGTGTGATACGTTGTGAATTTGTATATACGAAAAGGGTGCATGGGTGCGTGCATACGGGTGGGGGTGGGTGCGCGCGCGTGTATTTTATATAGTGGAAAGGTGATATTTTTACCGGGCTTGCTTTGCCATGAGTGTTGTGTGAGTTTGTTATGATATGTTGTATGCCAAATTGTACCGCTTGCTTGTAATCTGTATGCATCAGAGACTTCGCTACACCAGATTTCTCTACTGAGATAATAAAGTAATTCTGGTTCGGATTCTGCGAGAAAATGATTTATTATATATTGCAGATATTTACTCGAATAATGTCTGTCACAAATATTTCAAACTCATAACATTTCGCAGTTGATAAGTCTAGCCATGTTTGTATTTTATACAATGAGTATTCCATAATGTCAGCAATACGAAAGTGATTGCCTGTTAGTTATTTGTGCCTGATTTAAACAGAGTTATATCCTGGACAATCAGCAAATGGGTTTTTTCATAGGGTGACAAGCTGCTTATCTCCTAACGATGAAATTAAACAAGGCTGAAAATTGGAGCCACATAAAATGGATATTTTCTCAAAAGAGAATATTAGTGTATGTTGTCTGTGTTACTTTTTTTTTTTTTTTTTTTTTTTTTACACTGCTAACAGATTACAAGTATATTTTGCCGGTTTCAAAATTCCTACAATCATGATAGTTTCTGTCGGTAAATTCCTAATGTCTTCCTAGCATGTGTGTTAATTAATGGTATGGCGTTCTTGTCAGCTCGGGGTTTTTAACCCGTAATTCAGAGGAACCGTCTGTTTTCTCTCGCGGAAGCCTGGTCAGTCGCATCATTATACTGAAAAATTAATGGACTGGTATAAAAGAGAAAGCAATAATCAAATGTTTCGTTTCTGTCTTTTCTCATACTGTTTACCATGTTGCTGATTCAAGAGCCCAGAAAACTGATTTCTGATTAGCATTGTGTGTGTTTGTGTACGTGTATGCGTGTACGTGCACGCGCTTACGTGCGTCTGTATATTTTTTCTGTGTCCAACGATGGTCATCATCGATCTCGATGGACACACCTCCCCCCACGCCCCCTTGCGTGTACGTGCACGCGCTTACGTGCGTCTGTATATTTTTTGTTTCTTTGTGTGTGTGTGTGTGCGTATGTGTGTGAAAGATAAGTAGAAGGCAACAGATTGAAATAAAAACAACACACACACAGACTCATACACGTGGAGGCGCGCGCGCACACACACACACTCGCGCGCGCGCGCGCGCTCCATCATTCTACAAATTTTCAGTGCGCTTTCGAGTTTGTTGATTTCGCTGGATAACAAGTCGGTTTGCTTTTTTATGCACCTCATAATGTTACACACACACACACACACACACAGAGAGAGAGCTCGGGCGATTTATTTATAGTTTGTTATTGTCAGACACTTGATCAAACCAAATATAAAAATATAAATGTTATCTAGGAAATTGCATTTGTCAGAGCTCTCCGTATTAATGAGTCAAAAGGCAGACAAGGAATTTCCAGTTTTCGTGATGCCTCTCTTTGTCAAAAAGGATTTGATTTATTCATGAACATTACCACTAAAATCTGTCTTCTAACGTTTAGCAATAATTCATGCGTGTCAGATACTACTGTGTGACTTTCGACATGGACATTTTTGCTTTATGACTTTCGACATGGACATTTTTGCTTTATGACTTTTGACATGGACATTTTTACTTTGTGTGTGTTGTTAATTCCATCAAATGATCTATTGTTGATCTCCCTTTTCGGAATCCTGCCTGACAAGTGGGAAAGTAGGAGTGACTTTGTTCTCATCAAAAAAACACATTAATCATGTGAGTATGACATTTTCCATTCAAACGTGTGAATTTGAGGTACTGGTCGGTAAGTGGATGCACCAGATCATTTATATAAGCATTTGAGTGAAAACATGTTTTCCTTGTACTTGAAATACTTTCGTTCTGCAACATTCTAAAATTATCATTTGGAGTTCTTCCCACTATCAAGGAAGTTGGCTGATCAAATCTGTAAGTAACTGCATCATAACCTATTGCTACATGCTTATTTTTAAATGAGGAAATAACATAATGAACATCTGTGAGAGACTGCGGGGAATTTATGAGAATGCCATCATTGAATTTTGGATGACCGCCCGTTTTGCCTGTTACCAATCATAATAACATGTAACGATTCCGACGCCAATCCTTCACATCTATGCATCTTGGCAAACATGTCAGAAGATTTCTTTGATTTTTCAATGGAGTTTGGAAATTCTGTTCCCTATTTTGGGATTGGCAATTGGGAAAATAACCATTTTTGTTTCAGTAATTTTTCACCATAATTTTGTTTTATGCTCATGACATAGAGATATCAATAAAATGCATGAAACAAAATTGTATTCAAAGTCGTTCAAACAACACCATGATAAAGAAATTAACCGCATTTAGAGTTCCCTAATTCCCTTCACATCTTTTGCACACTTCAAACTCTCCCTCTCCAAATCAAATCAGATCATATCCTTTTTTTTTTTAATCAATGAAATTCAACGTTCGTTTATGTCAATCTGTGCACGTTTATCTGTATCCCAAATGTGTGCATTTCTGCTGATCTGTTGACGCATGTTTGGACTTCCTCGTTGATGTTTGTCTGTTGGACAAAGGAAGACGTTGAGCTATCTTCAGCCACATGCTAGATAAACGGTCCGTCCACAAGTCCTGAAAAATCAACCCCTCCCATGCTTCCTCGCAATGCGTGATTAACACGTTAAGTCATCCTTTTTGTAAAAAAAAAAAAAAAAAATCATCAAAAACTGTTCCTGTGTAGTGGAGGTTAGTGTTAGTTTCTCGTCTTTTCCCAACAGAAATCTTTGAGAAAATGAGAAGAGAGACAGACAAACAGACAGAGAGGGGGAGAGAGAGAGAAGACGACAACGATATGGGTATTTTTGAAGACGTATAGCAAAATATGGGTAAAAACAAAACTGACCAGCGCGAAATGACTCCGATTCACAGCATAGCGCAAATATGGAAAGGTGCGTGACTTGGTTTAGAATCGTATAAATCACAAGAGAAGAGCGTGAGGAGTCCATCAAATGACACACCTATCTTGCGCAATAGCCCTTTTGATATCTGAATGAAATGCTTTGTTTTCGTTTTTAATTTGTCATTTACGTTGTTGATTGTGCTTGTTCATTCGGTCGATGGTTGCTTTATTCATATGCCTCTGCACACGTGAAAAAAGGTGTAGAATGTAACTGACGTCATCAAAACAACCCCAAATAAAGGCACCAGACAGTACAGTGACATACGGCAAAGCCTAAGTACTATTATCAGTTACATCTCACGTCACACACACGCCATGTGAGCACTGATGCCAGCATATCGTGCTTCGAAAATTATAAATGTCGAAGCCGCTGCTGTTTACGTATGCAAGCGCGAGTGTCTGTTTCACAGCTCGGATGTCATGACGGGAACAAAAGTATTATCAATACGTCACAAGCACTGTGTTTACTAAAAGTCATGGTGTTCTATTTTGCCTCTCACAACGCCAAACGACGTTTCGCTGCGTGCTCAAATCCAGTACATTTCTTCAAATAAATGAAATGAGCGCATGACAAAACAATTTAGCCAGATTGCTAAAAACAGAGAATTAAAATCAGTTTTCAAAACGCGCATGTGCACAAAATCTAAAGTTGTCATCTTCCAGTGAACAGGGTTGGATGGTTTCAGTATGGCGTTGTGTCCTCGGGAAATGCCCAGCACTCCGATTGTCCTCCAGTCAGATGTGAATGAAAATTCGCAGTGCTTGGTTCACATTCATGGGAATCATTTCTTCAGCTGAAAACAACTGAGTACAAATTTCATCACATCTTAACGAGTCAATAAAATTTTCAGCACACTCATTCTTCCACACGAATTTTTCATCATATTCCCTCTTGCTATAAATACCAGTTTTGTTCACAATATCATCCTTCCTGTTCACGTAAAATTCTAAAGAGATATTGTCGGAATCCATTCTCTCTGCAACAAATAAAGCATATTTTGAGTTGATGAAATCATCCTTCCGATTCACGTAAAATTCTAAAGAGATATTGTCGGAATCCATTCTCTCTGCAACAAATAAAGCATATTTTGAGTTGATGAAACAAAAAAATATTTACCATACGACTTCACTATCCTGTCTTAGGTATGTCTGTTAACTGTAACTCCATCAATTTCACCATTTTCTGTATCTAGCTGTGAATAGTAAGGCGACTGCTCCGGTGGGACATGAGCGCACACATAAAGAACATCGTTTGATAACTGAAACAAATGTCTATTGAGAACAAACATCAAAATGTTTCCACTGTCAACATGAGGTTGTTTTACACTAGGAACAAGATTATTTCTTATCAGGCATACTACCCCACCTGTACACCTCCCCCTCTCAGTAAATTTCATCGCTGGTTTGGAAAAAAACAGTGTGGTCAGTGAACATGGTGTTGTTAAAATCTTCTGAGGCACACAAAATGAAACGAAGATACATAAAAAGCAAAGTATACTGCAAAATTTTAGAAAATAGACTGTTAACATCCCAAGACAAAAATGAATACTGCGTGACATAATTTTTGCAATTCCTCTTTACATGTACATTTTCACTCTTATGATTCCTTTTTTCGTTATGATTCTTTTGGATACTGTGTTGTGTATGTGTATGTGCAGTTTCATCCAAGGACACGGTCAAAGGTACAGGCGTACCAAACCTGTGTCAGAACAAATCAAGCCTGCACGACCTGCGCACTAGGAAACACGTCAGTGACAATGTTTGGCCGTTCACTTGCACGTGCATAAACGTTCCCGTTCCCCGACATTCGCTCTTCTTGAGGTGTAAATAGTGTGTTACCTGGCTGTTTAAATATACCCACGATGTTACTGTACAAAGCACATCGTCTCTTTTTGCTGAAGGTCCGGCCCCACCCCCATGGCCCCTCCCTGATGCCGACCTCCTCCTCATTCAGCACATACTTTTTGCCGTCAGTCAAGAGATGGTCATAAATTATTGTCACTCTTTTCCCATTACCTTTGGCCGCCTTCAGATGCGGGGATGGTTTCTTCCTTATTCCTCTCACACGTTGGGTAAAGTCCTCGCCAATAAAGACTTTAGTTCCTCGTAACTTATTCTTTGCTTTTAGGACTTTAAGATGTTAATCATTTCTGTATAAAAGCAATAATAGGCGAGTTGGGCTTAGCGTTGATACGATGAACTCTATCAAACTGGAAGTCATCACTCAATTCCAAAGTGTCCGTAAACAAGTCATTCAAGAGGTTCTCGCAGTCTTCACTTGTTTCCTTCTAATGCCTCGAAATACCGTGCACAATGACGTTGTTCCTTTTACCGCGGCTTTCAAGATCGGCAGTTTTTAACTCTTTTTCAAAAGTCCGTTTACGTTTGTCGTTTGTTTCTGCAAAGGCTTTACTTGCTTGTTTTAAATGACCCACTGCATGTCTTAAGTCTTGATCTCATCCTTAAAACTAGCCAACGTATCACTGATCTCTTTCATTTCTTCCTTCATCTCATTAAAATTAGCATTCAAACATGTAAGCACAGCTATCAAGACGGACATTGTATATTCAGGCACAGACTAACCTTCTGTAAGTTGACCACTTGACTGAGTTCTGCCCCTCTCACTGCCCACCCTGGTCTCCACGCTCATCCTCCGACTGTCTCTGCCGCTGGTCAAACAGGTCTGCTTGCACTCCTATTAGGACCAGGATTCGACTCGACGTCACTGCACTGCATGAACATGCACTGCTGAAGAAAATCACTGTGAGTAATAGTCCTAACATGACACCGTGCACTCGACACTTCGCTTTCAATGTCCGACGCCGCATCTCAACGCGGCGGTACATGAAATTGAGACGAACGGCGACAGGACTACCACATTTCGCTCGGAAAGCAAGTGCTGCTTCTGGCATGGTACTTTAGATACCTCCTGCACCACCATCAGGTTTGTACTTGACCATACACCAGCGAAAATGTAGATAAAAGTGAGGCTGGGCACAAACACTTCTTGTCGCGTTCAGAGCGAGTTATCTTCTCCTATTTCATCACCAGAATACGTGAAAGATCATTCTAAGGCGAGGGGTTGAAAAGATATTTTTCCTACGAATAGTATTTACCGGGAGTTTGAATAAGACGATGCTAATTTTTTTTCAAAATTTTGTACGTAAAAACACCCTTGGTAAAGTTCGAAAAAGGGGGAAATGTTTTGTTCTTTGTAGTCGTTATCTTGAACAGATCTGAGAATATTGAGCTTAAAAAAGAACATTTGTATGTATGTATGTATGTATGTATATATAAAAAAAAAAATATATATATATATATATGTGTGTGTGTGTGTGTGTGTGTGTGTGTGTGTGTAAAAACTGAAAGTTCTTGAAAGTGTTGTGGTTCGATTTTATTCCAATAGAGAGAGGGGAGCAGACAGGGGGATATAGGATCAACTAATGATGCACTCACTCACTCTCTCCTCACATCAATAGCAGGGCCACATGGAGTGGTTTTTATAGAGTATTTACTTTACAATACAGCACACACACTAAGCAGTTCACCCTACTTAGCAAAAGCAACACACACTAAGGCAGCACACACTGCCTACTTCAAGTACTTCCTACAAGCAGCACACAGTAAAAAGTTCACCCTACACCTAAAGCAGCACCTACAAGCAGCACGCTTGGAACACAAACACACAACCAAAACCCAGGTCAGGTAAAATCTCAAAATATCCTGACATCACTGACATGAAAGGCCTATACCCTCTCAGCACCTTTCATCACATGTTCACCAGTATGCACCCCTCTCACACATAAATCTGTGTGAGGTAATACAAGCTTCATCAAGCTTACCTGCCACCAACAGTGACATACCATATCATACAATAAAACTGTGTGTTACCATGACCAAACAAATCTCTTTGCCTTCATAAAGTGTCCCACTGACACAAGTACATGTATGGAAATCATTACTTCCATCATATCTCTGGTAAACAGCAAAGCATTGACCCTCAGTGCTCTCATTGTTAACCAACTCATTATCCACATTACACTGTGCTTTCCCACTTTGTCTGAACAAAGTAAACCATTGACACATAGCACAACTCCTACACATGTTATCACAACTATCAACAAGTCAAACATGTGTTCCACAACACTTGCTGTTACCCCCATGTGCACACACCCACACATAAAAAACCCTTAACACACACTGACAGTGTGTTAGCCTATAGATCTGTTCAGTTCACACTGAACCAACACCACCTACTATATACAAAACAAGTAAGTAATACATAAAAAATACAGAACAAGATATCTGTAACAAAACAGAAGGGGGGGGGGGAGAGAGAGAGACTCAAAAGATATAGGCCAGTACTTCCCTCAGAGGGTAGCTTTCATTAACCCCTTTTCTTTCCACAAACCACAAAATCAACTTAAACTGGCTGTTCACCGACACAAACAGTTTCCCAACACAACTAAGTTATCAACATAACATAAAACCATTACAAGTCATGTACTCACAGCCCAACAGGCATTTCTTGCTCCTCACATCACTGATCAGTCAGTCACCCTGTGTCAGTGTTCAGTTTTTTCTGGGAGACAGCTAAGAACTGGCTGTGCTGACTGGTTTTATCCCTTCCCACAACATACTGTGCATACTAATGCAAGCTACAACACTCACTCCCCCAACTAGTTGAACTGAAATAACCAATCTTGACTTATCCTAGTGACGCTAAGTGAGTGACTGACAGATTCACTGCTTAATCCCAGTTCGTCCAATTCAACAGATTGATCTGATTCACTACAATTCAACCCACTTGTCTTTTCACATTCTATGACGACAAGTTCACCCGTTTACGTCACAAAGAGAGGGGAGAGGGAAGGGTTGGGGGGGGGGGGTATGACTTGAAAGACAGACCACCTTACTGGGATGTTCCGAGATGCCGATACTAGCATGTTTTGAACACGCTGACACCTCGGCACGGGGATTGCAGCAGACATCACATAACCGCACGTGTTTCAACAGCTGGGACTGGTGACGCGGCGTCACTGACCAAAGGCGGCCAACTAGGGAGTAGGGGTGAGGAGGGGGGATGAAGGAGGGAGGGTGGCGCGGTGTCGGTGCGACCTCAAAGACTGGAGTTTGGACAGAGCGGGAAGGGATATCAGAAGGTGTGGGGGGCAAGGAGGGGGGGGGGGGGGGCATAGGGGGGGGAGGGGGCGAGGGGGCGAAGGGATGAGGAGGGAAGGGGGACAGAGTGTGGGTGGTGGGGGTGACACTGCTGGCACACTATAACACACACACACACACACACACATATATATATATAGAGAGAGAGAGATAGAGATAGATTACAGATATGTATAGATAGATATATTCAGGACAGGTTTCAATCCTTTTTTTCTTTGCCAAATCCCAGTTTGTTGAAGCACAATCGACGTCAGGCTGAAAGTGTGTACAAATCATGGTTAAATCAAGAAAGATTACTGCGAGTATAAAGAGAGAGAGAGGGTGGTGGTGGTAGGGAACAGGTTAAAAATCTGCGAACAGAATAACTGGAAACTGTAACGTAAACCAGTATCTAATATCATTTTAAGAAAAAAAACATAAAACAAAAACTCCTTTCCTTCCTTTGCATCTTTTTTTCTTTGGATTTTTTTCTTCGAAACACATGATATCGGGTACTTGGCTGCCTGTGAACGTGCATGTGTGCAAACACATGCATGTGCATTCCGCTCCTCCATAAGAAATGTCTTGGGTTGGTTGCTGTTGTTTGTTGTTGTTTTTTCGATGTGTGTGTGTGTGTGTGTATGTGTGTGTGTGTGTGTTACATTTCAAAGTACCCAATTCCATGCGATCTCTTAAGCACACGGTAAAATGAAAACGCCTTTAAAAGCCGTGTGAGTGTAGGTTCTTTAAGAATCATTACTCACCCCAAGTCCTGATTTTTTTTTTTTTTCATTGTTGCCTACTCCATTTGCCATCACCAGAAATGTGGGGAAAAGCCAGGAGATTGTCTTGTGCATTCCCTCCCCTGGTCTCCTTGCTTTGCTGTTCTCTCTCTCTCTGTCTCTCTCCCTCTCTTCCGGTACAAAATGGCTGATGGATTAGACAGTCAACGAAAGCTATGTGTTTTATGTTGATTCCGGGCTTTTGTATTTTGTGAAAGTTGTTGGTGATTCTAATTTATAATTTTCATCTTCGTTGGTGTGAACAATTATTGTATCATCGTTGGGTCAGTGCTGATTACTAACCTTGTGCTCTCGAATGCTTCATCAATCGGTGAGTCAGTTTGCCCTTGATCACTTGATTCAATACCATAACGCGCCGACGGTCTTGATCTTAATAGGTATACCTACTTTACCTACTTCGCAGATTCAAGCTGACTGGCGTAAGTTGCGACAGGGAAGTGTGTGTGTGTGTGTGTGTGTGTGTGTGTGGGTGGGGGGGGGGCTGGGGGGGGGGGGGGCTATTGGTAGAAGGTGGCTAACTCCTTGAAAATTTGGGTTGTGAAGCTTGTGACGGAGCCTGTGTGGACTGTGGTGTTACTGAGGACGTTCCTGTCCGACACAGTTCTTTGGAAGAAGGAGTCTTCAAACTGCTCCGTTTTGCAGAACTGGATGGAGAAGCACTTGCTGTTGTTCCGTATGTATCTGTATTATGAGAGACTCCAAGATCTGTATTATGTTGGATGACTGATAGAGACAGTCAGATCGTAGGCTTATAAGTCTGCCGTGTCTTTGTGGTGCTGAAAAAAAATTGAAAAGACATCGCCAGCACCAGCCCCTCAACCACCTCAAAGAAAAAAAAAATTAACCGCAGTTGTTTCCTACGGTCTTATAAGAGTTAGGAGGTTCAGACTGCAATAGTTTTACTACACTACCAGTTGTGCGAGATCGATAATTCCCAGTGATGAAGCGGGCTGCACTTCTCCCTATACGCTCCAGTGCATTGATGTCATTCTGTGAGTAAGGGTCCCAGACAGTGGCACTGTACTCTAAAACTGAGCGGACTTGAAATACGTAAGCACTGCCTTTGCATACTGTGGGGCAGTGGTGGAGATTACGTCTGATGAAACCCAGCGAGGAGTTTGCTTTTGTGGTCTTAGTTGTGCCGTCTCCCCACCGTACTTCTAGGTAGGGTTGTTTTGTACATGTTTCAGGATGGTGCTGTCCAGGGTGTTGTGATAGGAAGACTTGTTTTGATGCTTAAAATGTAACATTTAGTAGTATAAAAACGCACACCCCAGGTGTTGACCTAGACTCCGGGGTTCTTAAGGTCCTGCTGTAAGGAGACATGATCATGAAAGGCGTTGATCTTTCTGTAGGGCAGGCAATAACCTGCGAAGAGGCGGACTTGGAATGTGACAGTGTCTGGGAGATCATTGATATGACAGAGAAAAAATAGGGAGCCTAGCACCGTGCCCTGGGTAACACCCGAATCCACGCTAGTTGATGCGGAATTTGTGCCTTCGGTGACAACTTTTTCTCTTCCGTCTTAGAAACTACGTCATGGTAGGGCCTGTCCACGGTGTACGGGCACGTCTTCTTGACTTGGCCTGGGGAATGTTTCCGTCCATGGCTTTCTGGAGGAGTGATCTTTTCTTCCACTTATTCCACAAATGTCATTCACTGATCTTTGTGTACATTTTTAGTGCTGTTTTTGTGGAATGAATCAAAAACTCACAGGATTGTGATTGCAAATGCTTCTCCTGTTGTTTTTTTCTTGTTTTTTTTTTCTTTTTTTTACCATGAGGCGATTCCGTGACGTCATTTGCCAGACTTTGGAAGACACCCAGGCCTAAAATGCACTGTGTCACTTTGTTCGATTTTTTTCGTCAAAGACGTGGAACTTTTTACGTCATTACAGAATCAGACTCAGAATCAATTTTCATGTAAATTAAACCTGAACAAGGTTTTAAGACACGCATGCAAAGTTACATGAAACCACGCACAAAAAAGCAAAACAAAAATAGATAAATATTGAACAAGACATTGAATCACTCTTGCATGCTATGGCATTTTTGACAGCAGTTACTGACAAATTTCCCAAACAGTCCCACAAGTTTGTCTTCCAGTATTAGTTGACTGGGTTTAATAATATTTGGAATGTAATTTTGAAATTTTTGTATGAATTCTATTCTAATTTTTTGTATAATTCGCAGTCATCTAAGAAATGAAATTCATCCTCTATTGTTTGACATTGTAAACATAGTCTCCTTTCTTTTGGAATGTTGAAATATCGGCCTTTTTCTATTGCTAAATCATGGCAGGATATTCTTAATTTGCACAATGATTGTTTTTGATTATAATTGAGATATCCTTCAAGCAAATAAGGCTCGGTTCTGTATTCACGAGTAATTTTATTATAGAATAGTAGTTTAGATTTTTTTTCAGATTTGTTTCTCTTCCAGAATAAAACATATCCACATTCTAGTTTATTCATTGTAACGTGGCTAAGTCTATGAATATTGAATGTTGACTGATTATTCCAAACGTGTCCTAAACCAAGATTCTGTAATATGATTTCAACGAAATTAATCCATGTTCGCTGTTTTGTTTCCTCTGTAAGCATGTCATGTACACAATTTTGATATACGAATTTTCTCGTGCCTGTGTTATGTGAAACCAAAATTTTATTACTTGACAAATCACTTTTAAACTTAAGGGGTATTTACCTATTTCACCAAGTATTGCTAAATTTGTAGCTTTTTTGTGGACACCCAGTATTTGTTTAAAAAAGTTTAGATGAACATGCTCATGAGGAAATTTGTTCATGAGACAATGGTTATATAGTTTGTCAAAGGTAAAAGTAGCATCTGCTTTTTCACAAGTGGGGAACCATATTTCTGCTCCATACGTTGGTATTGTTGAAACGAAACTATCAAATAATTTTGATATTATATGTATGCTTATGTTTTCATTCTTGAAAGATCTTTTAAGAATATGAGAAGCTTTATTACTTTGTTTTGCCAGATGTTCCATAGCCTTTTCAAACTTGCCTGATTTATGGAATATTATTCTCAGGTATTTATATTGTTCAGTTGTTTCTATAACTTCTGTTCCACATTTAAATAAACATTCGAGCTGGTGGTTCTGATCTCGAAAATATGACAACTTTTGTTTTGCCTCTATTGATTTCAATACCCCATTGGTAACAATATAAATGTAACTGGTTTAGTTTCAGCTGTAGGCCATGTTTAGATTTTGAAAGTAATACTAAGTCATCAGCATATAAAAGACAAGAGATACTTTTGTTTACTCAACTGTGACGCAAGCATCAACTTTCGTCCAGCAGTGTTGTGTTTCCCGTGTGAACAAATGGCTTCCAACAATTTTATTTGACACTTCCAGTTTTCATTCCAACCGTTTTGAACACGATTTTCTGGGGTCGGAGGTGGGGGAGGTTCGTTGAAACGACTCTTTTTCCTTTGGCAGAAATATTGCATAGATTTGATTTCATTCGCGGGCTTAAGAGTTAAATTTCTCCTTCCGAGCCTCGTTGTTGCGTTATTGTTAACATGGCGGCTGCAAGCGCCGTAGTAGTAGGCCCAGTAGTTGGGTAGGGACAAAACGAGCTTTGAAGCTTAGAAACAGTCCCTTCTTTGCTTCATAACATATTTTGTTAGAGACTGTGGTCAAGGTTCGACTCTTCATTTATATTTTGTTTATTCATCAAACTCTCTAGAAAATAGTGTAACGATTATACATTTCGTGTCACCAAAATGTCGTCCATTGCTGCATATGTTCCTTTGATTCCTTCAAGCATTTGGGTCCATGATCCGTTGGAACACTTCTGGAACACATGAGATGCCAAGTGGGAGGTGCAGCCATTGGTATCTTCCAATAGGGGTGTTGGATGATGATGTTTCGCCCAATTTTATCTGCAGAAATCCACTTTTTGCATCCAATTTTTAAAATACTTTAGCGTCTGGAACATCTGCTATAATCTCTTCAACTGTGTGCATTGGGTAGTGTTCACGTTGCATAGCAGCATTCAAATCTTTGGGATCAATGCAGATTCTAACTTTATCATTTCGGACAGAGACAGTCAATGAACTGACCCACTCAGTACGTTCTTCAACTTTGGCGATGTAGCCATCTGTTTCCATTTCATGAAGCTTCTTGATGATTTTTTATGCAGCGCTGCTGGTTGACGACTTGCTGGGTGGACAACTCCTTTTGCACCTGGATTCAGATTAATGCTGTACTCCCCTGATAGTGTCCCAGTAGTGTTCTGTAGCTCTGGAAACTCATCAAAGCAAGGTGTGGTGTGAGCGTTAGCTGCAGAATCCATTGTTGACAGGCAAGTAATGAGACCAAGACTTTCTGCAGTTGTGCCAGAGATTACGTTCTCTTGGTCAGTGTTAATGACTTCGAATTGAGCATTGACAATTTTCCCATTGCAGAGGATTGGCAGATCTGCTGTGGGTTGGATATTATGATTATAGTAGGTGCGCAGAATCTTATCTGAGGAACGGATCTCACTGCAGTGGGAAATGTTTTGATAGTCTCGGATTGTGAGTATGTTACATCTTGCTCCAGTGTCAAGTTTGAATTTTCCAGTGGACTGACATGATTTGGTTCCATTTGTCATCCTTGGTGTTATCAACCATAGTGCTGTGGATCATCAGGACTTTTGGTTCGGAATCTGACTCTGAATCAGCAGCTAACCTGAGAACAGCGCGACGGCTTCTGCAGACTTTCCTTCAGTGTTTGGGTTTTTTACAATGCGTACATGTTTTGTTGGGTTTTTTTGTTTGTTTGTTTTTCCTCAAGGCCTGACTAAGCGCGTTGGGTTACGCTGCTGGTCAGGCATCTGCTTGGCAGATGTGGTGTAGCGTATATGGATTTGTCCGAACGCAGTGACGCCTCCTTGAGCTACTGAAACTGAAACTGTTCCCATCGCTAGACATTTCCCTCTTGTTCTGAGCGAAAACAATGGCTCATGTCCTGTGTTGTTGTAGTTTGTGGTTTATTTTTCTTTCTTTGTGACGACACTGACAGCAGTTTTGATTTCCTCTTGAGCAAAACAAGATTCCGGCTGCTTCTTTCCTTTGACAGCGTTTACAACTACTTCTGGCGCATCACGAACAATGCGAGTGGCATCACGAACAATGCGAGTTGTTTCTGTGACAGTTCGAATTGTTGGCCAATTTCTATTGCCTGGGCAAGAGTAAGAGCTTCCCCGGCCTTTTTCAAGAAGTCTCCCTTGTAGTTTTTTGTCATGCACTCCATCGATGATACTCTCAACCATAATGTCATCGTTGTCTTTGTAGTCACAGTCCATCATGATCAGTCGTAGGTCTTTGATGACGTTGTCAAAGGACTCGCCTTGATCCTGCTTTCTCTGTTTCAGTTTGTTTCGCGCAACTCGTTTGTTCTTTCTTGGTCGAACATACGTTTCAAATTTCTCTAAAACTGTGAGGCTTTTCTTTTTCATCCCCAACCCTCTGTAGAGTGCGGTAAATTTGTCTACCTTGAGCACCGATCCAAGTGCCGAGCCATCCGGCTTTCTGCTTGTCCATAAGAGTTGCCAGTGGTCCATCGAATACGAAACCGACGCGGTCTTTGAAGCGGGTGAACTCTTGGAAGAGATCCGTGGCATCCCAGTCTATACTTGGATGTTCAAAGTCGATATCGACGTAGTCTGCAATAGATAGGTTTTCTTGGTGAGCGGGTACGTTAAAATAACTTATGAACAAGCTGATTTATTGTTCCTCATTCCGTGGTAGTTGCATACTTTCGCGTACTTTAGTTTCGCACCAAATATATCACAAATAGTTCGGAATTTTGTAGAATTGTCCAGCTGATTCTTGAATGGGTTAGTAAATGGTTGGTTCCATGCATAAGTAACTCGATTACTGAAGCAACACTTTCTTGTGTTAGTATTTGAACGTCATACAAAAAAAATAAAAAAATAAAAAATTTTTTAAAAAAATCGCTATTTCTTGTGGAACTGTACTGAGGTACACAGAACTGATCCAAAGATACATCAACTTGGCCATTGAAAAGAATGTATGCCTTTTTTTTTTCTTTTTTTTTTCCCCCTTGCAGAGAAGGTTATATTTGTCAAGAAACATGTAATCACATTTCACATTAAAATTTTGGGTAAACAATATAACAAAATACATTGATTCCAAGAAAAACAATGAAACATTACACCATAGAATCTGCTTCAAGGAAAAACACATCAACACTGTCCCTCGCTTCACTGAAGTTATATCATTCATCCAACTGCAAGGTTTTTGTTTTTGCATCTCCCCAATCCCAACAAACACCCACACACAGTGAGGCCCACACACACACCCATACTCAACGTGTAATCCATCGGTCAATATACCACAAAACTAGCAACATAATCTCCTTCTGAATGTATGCCTTAATGAGATCACCACGTATCCCTCTACCCTTATGGGAAAATGATCTTAAATGAATTAATCGATCATTATAAGACATGAGCCTACATTCATGTACAAGCTTTGTGGCTCTTCTTGTACCCTCCCAATTGCAATCGATTGTCACTTCAGGTAAAGACACCATATAGTGTTTCTGTACTACAAATGAGGTCGCACCAGAGCTTTGTATAGTTTTACGAAAATATATCGGTCAGTATAGATAAAGTTCTGATTATTCCAACCATCTGTTTTGCTTTATTTATGCAGTTATAAATACGTATGTCAAATGAAAGACTACTATCAAAAGTGACTCATAGGTCTTTTTCATTTTCACATTATTTTATTATGTTTGGAGCATTATTTATTTGCATAGTGTATGTTTTCTTCTGCCAGCATGCATCACTTTACATTTGTCCACATTCAGATATATCCAGATTCCATTTATCTGTCCAAGCCTGGAGTTTGCCTAGATCTTGTTTCAAGATGTTACTATTCCATGTCTTATATATTTTGGTATCATCAGCAAAGATTTTACAAGATGATTCCACACAGTCTAACAACGCATGTTTTCGTGATTTCGCATCAAACCCACTGGCAAATCCTGTAGATATATTCACTACAGCAAGGCCAGTACTACGACCACCCTGTGCTACTGGTATGCATCAGGACCAGTCCCCATGTCACAGCCACGGCGCCACGACTTCCCACCAGCCGCTCATCATGACCAGTTCCCAATGGTTCACATGCTGTCGACGTCACGTCTACTTCGATTTCCATCATTGACGTTTCCAGAGACATGAATTTGAATCAACTCAATAATGATATACAAACTCTCTTTCTGTCTGTCTGTCTGTCTGCCTGCCTGTCTGTCTGTCTGTCTGTCTCTCTCTCTCTGAATTATTAATTAGTCAGCACTTTCACTTCGTTTTCCTGCGTTTTAAAATCCTAGGTTGTATTATTATTATGCACAGTCAAGTCCTGCTAATGTCTCAAATTGGCCTGTTTGTGAAGGACTGCGAATAGGTCACTTAAACATATGTCATTTGATAAATGAAATGAGAGACGTATCGAGCATAATGTATAACAATAACAAACCCTTTCACATTTTGTCTTTTTTTCTGAATCCTGGACGAACAGCCACATTAGTAATAAATCTATTTCTATTCCTGGTTGCAATATTAAAAGGAATAATCCTCAAAGATGTCAAGAAACTACTGTTTTCGTTTATATTCAAAACAATGTCTCGAAAAGAATCCGTCACGACCTATCTCATCCGAATAAATCGCATAATAAATCAACAGATTCGCTCCCTATTGCATATTTGTGCAGACATCCTAAGAGTAGTTCCAAGTGGCATGACGATTTCAGAGAACCAGTGGACAGTGCTTGGCTTTCAAAGAAAGAATTGTTAGTATTGAGTGATCTTAATTTAGATCTTTTTCAGCCTCGTAGCCGCTGGAACGTCTTACAATCTCCGTCAGTGTATTGTTTCATCGACCAGTGTTAACATGAAAAAACTAGAACGCTTTTAGATCATTTCTATAGGTATACATCTAAATTAGCATCAGTTGGAGAGAGTTGTGCGCCGAGTATTGGCGAAAGTGACCGCAATGCCGTCTACATTACATGGGGCATAAACTGTTTTAAAATACCGAAAACAGATCATACTGTTGTCACATTTCGGTCATATAAACATCTAATTTGTACGCCTTTCAGTCAGCCCTTATTTCTGCACCTTTCACTATTATTTATATCTTTTCTTATCCTGACAAAGCCCTTTCCTTTTGGATTGCAGCGTTGGTAAATGTTGTTGATAAATATATCCCTTTAATTTTGAGACGAGTGAAATCTGAAATCCGGGATGGCTTACGCAAGACATTTCAAGTAGTGGATGACAGAGATCATCTAAAAAAAATAATAATAAACGGTCCGTTTGAAGGTGATCAGAAGAAATGCAATGTTGTTAGTTAATCAGAAAGTCTAAACGGGTTTTCTTTTGAAAACCGATTGAAAATAAGGGCAATACAGCTTCCATCTGGAAGGCTATACACCAGCTCACTGAGCCAAAGTCTTCAAAAGCAGAATGTCTCATTCCCGTTGATACATTCAATGATCACTTTGCTGATGTTGGAAACAAAATAATCGCAGACGACAAACCTACTTCTTTAGACTTCAGCATTTTACAAAACGTCTGTCATAAAAAAAGATGTAAAAACAAATTATTTGCCCTTATTGCATAATCATGAAGTCTTATTTCATTTAGTATCTCTAAAAATAAAAACGTGTGTGACTTAGCCCCGAAATAGCAAAACTCTCTGCACCTTACATTGCTGACTCTCTTATGTATCTCTTCAATCTTTGTTTATCCAAAAATTACTTTCTAGAAGAATTTAGACCTGTAACAGTCATTTCACTGCATAAAAAGGTAACGTTAATGATGTCAATAATTACAAATCTCATTGTTTTCTATCTCTTAAGTTCTTTTAAGTCATGTACACCTTTGTCTTACATCCTTCATTGAAAAATACAAGCTTCTATTTAGTAGTCAATCAGGATCTACCGTTCAAAATGCAATAATGTGAATTATTTGCTGACGATACATCAGTACAATGCTAGTCATGATGTTGACGAAATCAATTGTCATCTGCAAAAAAACAGTCGAAATGCTAATGATACGGTCGTTCACTCTGACATGACAGAATCCGTGTTAATTTTTGCACGCCAGAAAAGACAGAACATGAAAAAGACAGAACTTAAGCTGAAAAGATAAAGTTATCGAGCAAGTTACTAAGCATATGTTGCAATGCATCATCATTGATGAAAATCCCTCATGGCAGGAATATATTCATTGCTTTTTAAACACTTATCTTCTAGCGTATTCGAATTGTCCCCGATCAAACACGTTCTTGATGATCATTCTAGACGTGTGCTTTATTATGTGTATTTATATCCACTCTCGTCTCAGCTAGTGCACGATATTTTGGTGTAAATGTCCCGTTTCTACTTTAAAGCTACTTTGCTCTTTTCAAAAACGTGTCATTTAAGATGGTTAGTCATGTGAATACCACAGACAGATCTGTAAAAAGAACTTCGAATGTTACATGTTAATCTACTTATTGGATAATAAAAGTGCATTGATTCTTATGCTTGTTCTTAATGCATGCCTACAATACTTAAATTCATTGTTTCCAGTTCCAAAGTAAATCAGACAGAACTACTGTCCTTAAGTCCAACATTTATATTTCAAATAACTTTGTCATTTAACGGAAGCAAAGAAAGAAACATGCTTCCAAAACATGTCAAATTCCAGCAAGTCTAAAATGAAAATATTTCTATTCGATATTAATTGATTACCTACTGGCGGTCTTTTGCAAATGCTTGCTGCCGTGCTGAAATGGCTGTGATCGAGCTGGCGAGCGACAAGATGGATGTGTGTGTGTGTGTGTGTGTGAGAGAGAGAGAGAGAGAGAGAGAGAGAGAGAGAGAGATTCAGTTTCAGTAGCTCAAGGAGGCGTCACTGCGTTCGGACAAATCCATATACGCTACACCACATCTGCCAAGATGATGCTTGACCAGCAGCGTAACCCAACGCGCTTAGTCAGGCCTTGAGAAAAAAAAAAAAAAAAAGATAGATAAGCTTACATAAATAAATAAATAAATAGATAAATAAATAATAATTATGATATAAAAAGGCAGTAGTAATGAAAATAATAATAAAATAATAATAATAATAATAAATAAATAAATAAATAAATAAGACAACAATGATGATAAATAAACAAATAAATGTAAAACATGAAGACACACATTCACACATACACCCACACATGCATAACAGATATGCACCAAACACGCAGTTTCACAGATATGAAAGCACAGTCAAATACATATAAACGTACATGAGCTCCAACACACACACACACACACACACACACACACACACACACACATTACCCTGCACCTCCTCTACCCCCCTCCTCCACACACTCATTTCTAGTCTATGTATCGCAGCTTCCACGGCACACACACACACAAACACACACACAGATGAACGCTTACTTGTACAAGCACACACACACGCGCCCATATCTCCCACCCCTAACCCCCACACATATATACAAAGATATATATATATATAATATATACGTTCCAATATCCTGTTGCTCCCACAGTGTAGGCATGCATACACTCACATACCTCATCCTCTACCCCACCTCCTCCCTGCACCCCCACCTCCCCCTCACACACACACACACACACACACAAGTTTCAAGTTTCAATTATCCTTTCACTCCTATTGGAGTATGGAGGATTACTGCAAAATAATCTTTTCGTGCCCAGAACAAACATTTCCAAATACACAACAATATCACATAAAAGCTGAGAAAACACAAATGTCTTTTAACTCCAAAAGTATAACTAGGCAACATTTGCAAATCTAATCATCTTACTTACAGCTAAAATGACTTTTTTGCCTCCTTCGAGCATATTACAAAAATTAAAAACCGATTTTGGAGACAAATATTTTTTAGGAACATATCTATTTCGTAACTGATCATAATTGGGACATTCCATTATAAAATGAAACTCATCACCAATCACAGACATGTTACAAACCTTACAAAGCCGTAACTCTCGTGGTATGTCTTTGTGTCTCCCTGTTTCTATTTCCAGCTATTTCCAGGTTTTTGTTCAGTATGATTGCTACTCCTCTTCCTTCATTCCTTTGAAAGACTGTGAAATTCTCAAAATGTATTGGTCTGTCTGCACTTGTCCTGGTCTTTTGGAGACATAAAATGTCAAAATCATATGCCAGTTTCTCAATTGTTGACATTCTCATTCTCGCGCTGGAACAATTCCAACTGCCGATTCTAAAGAATTTCTTTGACAGCCGCTCTGCTTTTGTCATTCTGCTACCTAAGCACAATCTTTTCCCACCTCTTTTGCCACGCTTGTTTTGGAGAGAGAGAGAGAGAGAGAGAGAGAGAGAGAGCACTTAAGTATGTTATAGTGTATTAAGTGTACTTTTCATTATTTTGATATTGTTTCGCGGAATATTCGAGTAATTTTCATCCGTTGGTTTTTTATTTGTTTGTTTTTAATTTTCATGTTTTGTTTCGTTAAATGGACTGAATTGTAATTGTGCCTAATTATGTACCCATTGAAGATTGAGTCAATCAATGAAACTTCGTCCCATTCCTCTTAGAAATCGATTATTTATTTTCCTTTCTTCTATTCCTATCCATTATTACCGTTTACATTGACAAGGAGGCGTCATTGCGTTTGGACAAATCCATATACGCTACACCACATCTGCTAAGCAGATGCCTGACCAGCAGCGTAACCCAATGTGCTTAGTAAGGCCTTCAGAGGGAAAAGTATATTGATAATGATAATGATGATAGAGTGATAAATAGATGAATGTGTGTTAATGAGTTTGAGTGTACGTGTGTAGTCTTCAGTTTAGTCTTTCCACATCAAGTGATGTTAGTGTACGCGCGAACGCGCGCGTGTCTGTGTGCGTGTGTATGAATGAATATGTGTATGTGAATGTGTTTGTTATTCGATAATACCTACAACCTTTCTCACTTGCTTCCTCATTTGACTGACTTTGGAACCCACACAAGTTCCGATTATCACAGCATCCTAACTTCCGAACTGACTTGCTGTTAAAAATGATTGTGTCCGCCAATAATTCTTGCAACTAACACACTCCTTAACACATTTGGACTGCAAAAGTGGCATTCGATGAAGTTTGTCTCTGAATTCTGGATGGGGGTAAGTGGGGTGAGGGTTGTGCAATGAGTAAATACCTCACAGCTCAACACTTTTCTTCACTATCTTCATTCGTGGAATTTCGTCGAGATTGTGTCCGAACCTTTACTGATTTTAAGCTCACTCCATGGCGCGCGCGTGCACACACACACACACACACACACACACACACACACAAGTTCTTCCCAGAAGAAAGAAAAAAATAATTAAGTATTTCAAAATACCAGACCTTTGGCATTACAGTTAGATGATGAAACGGAAAAAACCCCAGCCCTTTTGCCGTCAAGAACACACCTTTTATTCATGTATTCTGTCACGAACAGGAAAGGCCTCAATCTGTATCCACGTCCGATGTGGCCCGAAAACAAAATTGAATATGCTTTGGACCAGGTTCTTGCGTGACTGAAAATATTAAAACAGGCGGTGCGAAAACTGACAGTGACAAGGGTATTCAGGGAAACTAGGACGTTGTCAAACATGTTTTGCTCTTGCTGAATCTGTCAACTGCTTTTGTGCGCAGGAGCACGTGTTCCAGCAGTTTCTGACAGCAGTGTTGAAGTTTTGTTTTCCACGATCTGGGTTGCGAAAAAAGGAGTCGGGCGCGCTCGCGCACGTGTGTGTGTGTGTGCGTGTGAATTTTCCATACGCTCTCCGAATTTCGGTGTTACTATTATAAGTTATCAATACCAGAAACGTCTTTCCACTATCCCAGTGACACGGGACTCCTAATAAAGTAATACCAAAGGCTAAAAATAGAAATGTCATTATACAGTTACAATGTCAGGCATATTAATATTTGTCAAACCATGGGACACGGCATTTCAAGCCGTGTCTGATCTAGAACCTGCAGACATTTGACAGGAACTTAATTAACAGATTCTGCTTTACAGTGCTTCTTCCTTAACTTTGTGAAGAGTCATTGGGGCATCGCACAGAACTGTTCACCAGATTCCTCCAGATCCGTCGGTTATGTGTAAAAGCTTGGGATTTTGCAAATGGTTATCTTGTCCATTCTGTAATATTGTCAGTCCATCGTTGTTTTTCTGTCTTCCTCTTCGTCTCTCTCCCTCAAAAGTTCCTTGGAGGATTGTTTCAGCAAGGCCACTGGATCTTGTTACGTGGCCAGACCAGTGTAGCTTTCTTTTCTTGACTGATGTCAGCAGATCTTCATAAGGTCCAGTGTGCTGCTTGGTGGTTTGGTGCACTTGTTGACTGGTCAGTGTATCTGATGTTACGTATCTAGCGATAACGCCTCATTTCCATAGCTTGAATTCTTCTTTCGAAATCCGCCGTGAGGGTCCATGTCTCGCATGAGCACAAAAAGATGGAATATACACGTGTACGCATGGGTCTGATCTTGTATTTTTTAAGATGATGCTGTCCTTCCATATGGATGCTGAAGTTCTCTTTGCTACCCTGGTTTGGATTCTTCAGTGTTGATAATGGATCCCAGGTTAGTTGACTAAACAATTCCTAGCTTCCGTCCCTGGACATTTATACAAGCATTGATAGTGGTGTTGTGGCTGGCCATTAACTTGGTCTTTTCGGAGCTGATTTCCATGCAACATCTTGCTGATGTTTCATCCAGTCGTCACAAAGCCAGGCGAGTTCTTGCTCTTTTCCTGCCAGGCCATGGATGTCGTCTGCGATGCGAAGGTTCATAATGATCCTTCAATTCTTATTCTTCCGACACGATCTTCAAGTCATTATGCATTCCAGGAATATGTTGAACATTGTTGGAGACAGAAAGTAGCCATGACGGACTCCAACCGAAGTATCGAACCACTCTCCATTAGCATCCTGTGTGAGTACCTGGTCACTTTTGAGTATGGTTGCTGGATGGTGTTGATATGCTTTTCAGTTCCTTTCCAACAAAAATTCTTTTCTGATTTCTGAAACCTCTATTTTTTTTATATTAAGAATGCAGCTTTATTTGTTGATATTGCCACGATCATTCTATCGTAATATTAGAAGTAACTGTCAAAGCACACACACACACACACACACACACACACACACACACACACTCTGAAAAAAGATAAGAAATATGCAATGAAATGAACAATATGTAGCATAAACTATGTCAGGAAATACAAAGATGTTCCAAACAGTGACATATATTGGGAAATGATTGGAAATTAAATTTGTGCCTACCTGGGTTGTCGTGGTACAGTAGAACTTGTATTTATTTATATCAAATGACGTGGAAGAAAGCCTCTTTAATGTTTGACTGTCTTGCTTTCAGGTGCCCTCAGAACTTCGAAGGGTATGTTTTATGGTGTGGTGTGTGTGTGTGTGCGTGTGTGCGTGCGTGTGTGTGTGTGTGTGTGTGTGTGTGTGTGTGTGTTGTGTGTGTCTGTGTGTGTGTGTGTGTGTGTGTGTGTGTGTGTGTGTGTGTGTGCAGTATAGTACAGTACAGTACGTTAAGAAAAAAAAGTACAGTACAGCACAGCGCAGTACAGTCATGTGTGTGTGTGTGTGTGTGTGTGTGTGTGTGTGTGTGTGTGTGTGTGTGTGTGTTCTCCCTTGTGCACTCGACTTCGTGCTGAACTGCAACGTTTTGTACAAATATTGTAATCGATTTGTCGAAGTTAAAAAAATATATATGAATTTGATCAAATTGCAAGACATCTGATCTTCCAAAGCTTGTTGAAAACAAAGTTGTGATAGCAGAAAGTGGTGCAGAAATACAATTGTGGCAACAGATCATTTCAGGGAGATTTGTTCTGGAACTAATACTCACCGAATACTCATAGATTACTCGATTTTCACTTCGTTTTAAGTTTGCATTTCTTAACTTCATAACAACTTGTGAAGACAACAGTTTTCTGTTATATATATATATATATATATATATATATAGATATAGATAGATAGATAGATATCATTTTATAAGTTTCTTTTTGTTTAGAATTGTGAAACTTGTTGTGATCATGAAACCATAGAGTCAGTGTGGAGGCAAAGGGGGCTCATCAAGCACGAGTGGCTCAAGTACTAAAGGAAAACAAAGAGCCAAAGCATCTCTCTCACAACTGACTCCATGGCAATGCTTGATTTGTGACGATCCAAGCGAGGACTGTGATGAGGCAACTCCGTCTGTCGAGTGTTATATTTGTAAACAGCGGGTCCATCAGACTTGCGCCAAAGTAAAACTGGATGATCTATTCAAACAATTGACGGAACATAAAAGCCTCCAATGGGTCTGTGAGCCATGTACAGTAGACAGAGTTGAAGGATAAAACCAGACTGGAAACAAAAATAGACAGAATGATGACAATGTTTTCCCAAGAGTCGAAGCAATAGAGTAAAGAAATTAGGGGAGGGGGGTGGGGGGCGAACAGGAGAAAAAAAAAGAAGAAATTGTGGATAGAAAACTGACAGAAGCCCTCCCAGAAAGAGACGAAAAAGAGAAGAAGAAAAAACAACATTGTGATTGTCAATCTGAAAGTAACAAGACTAGTGCAGACGAAAGGAAAGAAGATGACATGGATGAAATCATGAATATAATGGAAAAATGCCAAGTGACAGTGGACAGAAGAGTTTCAGTTTCAGTTTCAGTAGCTCAAGGAGGCGTCACTGCGTTCGGACAAATCCATATACGCTACACCACATCTGCCAAGCAGATGCCTGACCAGCAGCGTAACCCAACGCGCTTAGGCCTTGGGAAAAAAATAAAAATAAATAAATAAATAAAATAAAATAAAATTTAATTTAAAAAAAATAAATAAATAAGGACAGAAGAGAACTGACAAACCCAATCAGGTTGGGAAAACAAGGGGGGAACAGACCTAGAATGTTGAAAGTGACTGTGACCACAGACAGTAGAAAAAGAGAAATCATGAAAAAAAGCAACAATGACAAATCAGGGAATCAGTGACCCTGAGAAGAGGGTGTACATAAACAATGACATGACACCATCAGAAAGACAAAAATTCAAGGATCTATTGACAGAAAAAAAGAAAGAATGGCTAAAGGGGAGAAGGATTTGGTTATCAGAAACGGCCAAATAGTCAAAAAGACTAAGGTTGAGGACCAGACATTTTCCGACAAGGTGAAGGAAAAAAGGACTAAGACAGATTACTATTGACTGCAACCTGACAATGTAAAACAGACTGTAAATAATTTTAAAGACTTTCAGTTTTCCTGTAATTGTGTTTGTTTATATAGTAATGTAGACAGCCTCTCAAATAAGATAGAGGAACTTAAGAGTGAGTGAAATAAAACCACATGTTATTGGTTTCAGAGAAACAATTAAAAAAAAACAACAGAACAATAGATTAAATATTAAAGAGCACTATAATATCCCAAATTATGATATATTTACTAATACCAAAGAAAAGAGGGGTGTGGCACTGTTTGTACACAAATCCTTAAAAGCCCAAGCATATCTTACATTAACAAATTTTACTTTTGAAGAAAGTGTTTCGTGCAAATTTAAAAGTGTGAATGATGAGAGAGTTTTAATCGGGTGTATATGCAAAAGTCCACATTCATCAGAACAAAACATAGAAAGATTATTTGAACTCTTAAAGTCCAAAGAAATAACAGAATTTAACAGTCTGTATTATGGGAGATTTTAATGATCCAGCTATACAGTGGGATGGTACTTGGACAGGCCCTTCAGACAATAAATTTATTGAATGTTTACGTGATGAAGTCCTGATACAAAAGGTGTCAAAACCAACAAGAACTAAACCAGGTCAAAAACCCAGTATTGTGGATCTGGTAATAGTAAACGAAAACGATTTAGTATCAGATATCAACCACCTAGATCCCCTGGGAAAGAGTGACCATGATTATGTTGGTTTTTCAGTTCCACATTTCATTGGTGAAGGAACAAGCAGAAAAAGGTATAAATCTGATTTTAAAAAGGGAAATTATAATGGAATGAGAGAAATGATAAATAAAGTGGACTGGGCATAAATAGATTGGGATGGAAAAGACGTGAACCAGTGCTGGAATGACTTAAAGAATATACTTCACAAAACTATGAATAAATATAATAACAAAAGTGTCAAATAGACAGGAGAAAAAAATCAAACCTTCATGGATTAACAATAAAATAATGAGAATCATCAAAAAGAAATATAAATTGTATAAACGTTTCTTAAGAACTAATTCAGGTTACTCCTGTTTACGCTACATTAAAGAATGGAATAAATGCAGCAAAATCATTATTTTAAAAAAGCTATAAAAAAAAGATTACGAAAGAAATATAGCCAAAAAATGTAAGCAAAGTCCAAAAATAATTTGGAAATATGTGCAAGAAAAAACTAAACTTTAACGGGAATAGGGGTACTGAAAAAAGAAGATGGTAGCATAGCAGAAAACGATCTAGAAAAAGCAGAAACTCTTTATAAATTCTTTGCAAGTGTGTTTACAAAAGAGACCTTGACAAATTTACCCGATCTTGGAGAAAGTTCCAGGTCGGAAAATGTTGATATTTGAGATTAAAGAGTCACTCTATTGGCAATAGAAAAGAAGCTGCATGCGTTAGGACAAGGCACCAGGCAAAATACCCGCAAGAATATTAAAGGAATTGAGCAGAGAGTTAGCTTTCAGTATTATTTATAATAAATCACTTGTATCTGCTTGCCTACCTAAAGATTGGAAGATGGCTACAATTTAAAAAAAAAAGGGGGGGGGGGGGGGTTCAAAACATGAGCCAGGAAACTATAGACTAGTGAGCTTGACTTGTATGTAAAATCTTGGAGTCTTTCATCCGGGATGCTATAGTATCACATATGACAACAAACTGTATGTAGACTGTCAACATGGTTTTAGACAGAGAAGATCGTGTTCAACACAGTTCCTAGAAATAATTGAAGACCTTACAAAATTGATAGATATGGGTAAACCTATATACATAATTTATTTAGACTTTAGAAAAGCATTTGACTCTGTACCACATCAAAGACTTTTATTAAAATTAGCTTTATATGGTATCACTGGAAGAATACTGAACTGGACAAAAAACTTCTTGTCAGAAAGGACACAGGTAGTTAAAACTGGAGAAAAGAAGTCAACTATTGAAAATGTTGTTAGTGGTATACCACAAGGTAGCATACTAGGTCATGTACTTTTTACAATATACATAAATGACCTCCCTGAAAGTATAGAAGCACATGCAAAATATTTGCAGATGATACTACACTTTACGGTAATGCACAAAATACTACTACACAACAAAAGGACATATAGAAGTTACAGGACTGGTCTGATAGATGGAATCTATATTTTAACGTATCAAAGTGTAAAGTAATGCACATGGGGGAAATTCCAGAAAACAAATACCATATGATAATAGAAGACACCACACAGGACATTAAAAAATGTCAAAGTGAGAAAGACCTTGGCATAACCTTCGATAATGAATTATCATTTGACATACATGTATAGAATATAATAAATAAAGCCAACCAGATCATAGGAGTAATTAAGAGAACATTTACCTATTTAGATAAAGATTATTTCTTAACTATATAAAGCACTGGTTAGATCACAAGTAGAATAGGGTAATATTGTGTGGCACCCATACCTCAAGAGACAATCTATAGCTATAGAAAGGGTACAAAGAAGAGCAACAAAGTTATTAAAAGAATGCAGATCTATGAGCTATCAACAGACTTACATACTTAAATCTGCAGGGTAGAAGTCAATGTAAATAATATTTTTAGAATGCCAGATTATGAGACTACAACAAATTCAATGATGAAAATTTGCAAAGAGCACTGTAACACTAACCCAAGGAAAAATTCATTAGCTAATAGCATTGCACAAATATGAAATGCACTACCTATTGAGTCTAAACTTGCACAAAATACTGATGTGTTAAAAAATCTCCTTGACAGGAACATCAGCTTAAAAGAAAATTCTACTGACTTTGACGAATGAATTACAGTAAAAGATAACATGTGTATCCCACAAATAAAAGGAGACAGATATTGAAGGGGACATTAAAAAAAATTTTTAAAAAAGGCCGTGAGGCCTAGGCAGTCCAATGCCAGTCCCTACACTACTACTACTACTACTGCTACCACCACTGCTACCACCACTACCACCACTGCTACCACCACTACTACTACTACTACATGTTGAGTCAGACCACACATTTATCACGCGAATCGAGCACTACCGTCTTGTGAAGATCGTTTCATCCTGCCCCATTTGGCAGTTTGCGAGCAGGGATCAGCTGCCACTGGATCTGCTTCCAGCGATCACGACCTGGGCTACTGAACACGTGTTAATTCACTGCCAGTAACACCTGAACTTTAAGCACCAATCTGAGGGGTGGAGAAAAGTGAAGGAGCAGGTGAGGGGCACGCATTGGGAATATTGGGGGGGGGGGGGGGGGGGGGGGGGTTCCATGCTGTTTCTGTTTTACAGGAAATTTTTGTCCGTGCCTGTGATCAGAAATGTGCTTTGCTTGGGTTGTCAGTTGTGTTCTCGGCATCATACTTCCCCCTCGCCAGTTAACGTCAAATCCCAAGTTAATTTTCATCGCATTTCGTGAAGTCTTTACAGGGAAAGAGAGAGGCAGAGACAGAGGGACAGAAACTGAGTTCGACAAAGACAGGGAAAGACAGACTGATATAAACAAAGTCCACAGAGACACACAGAGAGAGACAGAGAGAGAGAGAGATCCCCAAAAAGCGTAAAATTTAGCTCACCCCTCAAATGACACGGAATAACGGACTGAGAAGTTCCGCAGAAAATGATGAGATGGGGAGCGTGTCAATACTCCCCCGTGTCGATAGTATCGACACGGGGGAGTACCGGGCTGACCCCGTTAGAAGCTATTCACACACCGATGGTCGAAGACAAATGCTGCGAAATGAGCAAACGTGTTTCAGCTCGGTTTTTTTGTTGTTGTTTGTTTGTTTTTTTGCCAGCTTCCTCTCACACTGCTTGCTGAGTATGGTTGAGGACCACAAACTCGTCATGTCAACATGCCTGCCATCAGACTTCTCTTAGTTTTTGGCAGCGAACAAAGTAAGGATCATCCGCCCTCCCACACCTCTCTCTTTCCCTCCCCCTCTCTCTCTCTTTCGAAATTTCCAGACTCCTCCAATACATTACCACCTGAAGAATTGATTCTTTTTCTTATTTTCGCATACTGTTCAGCTGTCACCTTTAAAAAAAAATTTTTTTAAATATATATATTATCTTTATATAGAAACGGGTGAATGAGGTCGCAGTAAGTTCGAAACATTAAAAGGTAAACTGACGGTGATAAACAATATAAAGTTGTTGTTTTTTAAATCGAAAAGAAACAACAAAAAAAACAAAAAAAATCTTAAAAGAACGAAAACATGTGGCTTTTACAGGGGGAAAAAAGGAAGGAAAAAAAAGAAAAAAAGAAAAAGAAAGAAAGGAAGGTGAAAAAGGATCATAATGGAGTGTAGAGTTTTCCATTTCCCGCCGTGGTATCTCGTGTCTACAGACACTCCTTTTTTTTTTCTTTCTTCATGAGGGGGTGTCTTTTGGGGCTGGAGGTGGGGGATGTTTGGATTTGTTTGTTTGTTACTGGAAAGAGTGGCCAAAGGATGGAACAACTCGCAAGAAAATTATTCCCCCACCCAACCCCACACCCATCTCAAAATAGGTCTTGAAAAACAGCATGATGTTCGCACATATTTACGCATGTGTGCGTGCGTGTGGTGTGTTTCAAGTATTTATGTGTTTGTTCTCTCTCTCTCTTTCCTTGTCTCTTCTCTCCCCTTTCTCTTTGTTTGTGCGTGCATGGTTTGGTTTTCCTCCTTTTTCAGTAACAAACATATTATCTTTTGAGTTATATACCTATCTGTCTCTGATGCTTCAATAAAAAATCATCCCGAGACTATTTCATTAAAGCGTTGTCTGCTCAGTGTATCTCTGTCGTTTTTTTGTTTTTTGTTGTTTTTTTGTTGTTGTTGTTGTTTGTTTTTTGTTGTTGTTTTCTTTTTCAGAGAAATTTTAATATATGAATAATGATTGTGTTTCTCTAGCAACGATTATTATGCAGACAAATAAAAGCGCTTTCACGCCAGTCATTCACACGTATGCATTATGCTGATTCTGGTGGCTGAAAGAAAAACAAGAAATTTGATAAATTAGACCAGAAAGAGGATGCGGGGAGGGAAGCTGTTGGGAAAGGGGGTAGATTTTCAGGCCAGAGATGGGGAGCTCGGTAGGGAAGCTATTGGGAAAGGGGGTAGATTTTCAGGCCAGAGATGGGGAGCTCGGTATGGGAGCTATTGGGAAAGGGGGTTGATTTTCAGGCCAGAGATGGGGAGCTCGGTATGGGAGCTATTGGGAAAGGGGGTAGGTTTTCAGGCCAGAGGGGGATCTCGGTATGGAAGCTATTGGGAAAGAGGGTAGATTTTCAGCCCAGAGATGGGGAGCTCGGAAGGGAAGCTGTTGGGAAAGGGGGTAGGTTTTCAGGCCAGAGATGGGGAGCTCGGTATGGGAGCTATAGACCTTGTTCGTTAGAGAAAAAAAATTAGAGTAACTTGCCCTTGATTAAGCCGGAAAGAGAATTCGTGGGAAGTCTCTGAAAGTGAAAGTTGCGAGTTCGTCGATTGTACTTTTGTAAATGCTTCACAATGGTTCAAAACAGGAGGAAAGAAATGCTGTTCAAACTTCAAAGGAAAAAAGGTGGCATCGCAACGTATACCAGCCACGAACCGATTGCAAAGAGCGTGGCGAGCTCAGAATTACTTCGTAAACTGAAAAGGGACCCACCCTCAGTGGCGATGATATTCCTTCACTTTTTACAAACAAGGTCTTCAAAACAAGCACGGTATGTGACATTTTGAATCGAATATTCATTTTTTTTATGTTTCAAAATATATTTGTTTCAATTCAACAGCCAAGCCTAAGAATGTTTTGGGTCCGATTTCTCAGAGAGGGATGATTATACCGTTTTCATTTCTCATACACTTATCTGCCTAATGTTTCAATCCAAAAGCACAATTTAACCTTTAAAACGGAGAATTACTGTACACCAGCTGGCCAGTCTTTTTCAGCTTCCAGTCACCAATGTTGTATCATTCAACTGAATTTTTTGTGAGTTTTTTTTGTTTAGTTGGGTTTTTTGGTCACATTCTTAGCTGTGATATTTATTCAACCCAGATATATGCATCTCTGACACATAGTACAAAACTGACTAGTGTACCCCTGAAACAAACGCTACAAAGCATTTGCACTATACAACATTTGTCAGCACATACTTCTTTCAAGTGTAAATGCTTGCACATTTTCAGAAAGTGCTGTGACAATGATACTGAGACAGTGAGATCCTCGCTACTTTTTTTGCATCATTCATTCATACCTAAATGCTAAACAATGAACAATTGTCTAAACAATTTGAGTTATTTATGATGTGAGCACCATTTAGTTTTGGATGTTGTGCATGTGTGCATGTGTGTGTGTGTGTGTGTGTGTGTGTGAGTGTGTGTGTGTGATATACATCTGTATTGAAGTGCAATGTCTACATTCACAAAGTTTTGATTTTTTTTCCATGATCAGAAAGACAAAAAACAAAACTCTGCAGTGAATCTGAACTGGTTTGAACCACACTCCAGCCCCCCTCCCTCCCCCCTTCTTTCCCCCTCAAAGAGAAGAAGAGGGGGGAAAAAAGAAGAGAGAAATCACAGCTACAGTTTCTGAAGTCATATTTAAATGCACCATATGATCAATATCATTAGCAAGCAGTGGGTATAAACTTTGGCTGTTGAAATCAAATTATCTCTTGTATACAAGTGATGTATATATTGCATATAAATCAACATTATATCAGATAAATATAAACAGTATATAAACAGTTGCAATATTTTTTCACATCAGTATGAAAAAAAAAAATATCAGGAGCATTCAAACTCCACAATTCCCAAGAAGAAAGCTTAAAAAAAAAACTTCATACACAGAAGTCTGACTGTCTTACACAATTTGTCAATACCAATGATCCACCTGAATCAATCCTCTCTCAACTAACACACACACACTACAAATTGACACCCACTACTGTAACCCCCCTTCAGTCTAAATTTTTTGACAAAACAGTCTTCAGGCCCTAATAAGTCATCTTTCACTGTGTCATCAGTGTCAGATTGGTGTAAAGGGGGAAGCAAAGCCGTCAGATCATTACATATTTTCACTTCCAAATTTGTTAAATTTTGTAAATCTACTCAATTTACTGTCAGCAGCACTGGTTTCCACTGCTGATGCAGAAGTAGCAGCGATGTCTTCTTGGACTTGTACATCTGACAGCTGTGACCAAAAAAAAAAAAAGAAAGAAAAAAAAAAAAAAAAAAAAAAAATTTATATATATATATATATATATAAAAATAAAAAATTATAGCTTGAATGATATGACATTTGTTTTAGTTACACATTTTCAGTCAAACTCCATACAACCCCCAAAATGTGTCAGATTTATTCACTGCATTATGCATGTGCAGAATCTCAAGCCAGTGAGTTGTTTAAATTTGCAACAATAACAATGCTTTATCTATCTGTGTGTGTGTGTGTGTGTGTGTGTGTGTGTGTGTGTGTAGACATTCACATTGCCTGTGGAAGTAGCAAGGATCTCACTGTATCAGTATCATTGTTACAGCACTTTCTGAAAATGTGCAAGCATTTCCACTTGAAAGAAGTATGTGCTGACAAATGTTGCACAGTGGAAATTCTGTGTTGTGTTTGCTTCAGGGGTACACTAGTCAGTATTGTACTATGTGTCAGAGATGCATATATCTGTGCTGAATAAATATCACAGCTAAGAATGTGACCAACAAACACACACACAAAAAATCCAGTTGAATGGTACAACATTAGTGACTGGAAGTTGAAAAAGACCAGTCAGCTGGTGTACTGTAATTCTCCGTTTTAAAGGTTAAATTGTGCTTTTGGATTCAAACATTAGACAGATAAGTGTGTGAGAAATGAAGACCATTTAATTATCCCTCTTTGAGAAATCAGACCCAAAACATTCTTAGGCTTGGCTGTTGAATTGAAACAAATATATTTTGAAACATAAAAAATGAATATTCGATTCAAAATATCACATACCATGCTTGTTTTGAAGACCTTGTTCGTGAAAAGTGAAGGAATATCATCGCCACTGAGGGTGCAGTCCTTTTCAGTTCATGAAGTGATTCTGAGCTTGCCACGCTCTATGCAATCAGTTCGCGGCTGGTATTCGTTGCGATGTCACCTTTTTTCCTTAGTAGTTCAAACAGCGCACACAGTACTTCTTTCGTCCCGTTTTCCCCAGACCCATTCTGAAGCATTTACACAAATGCAATCGACGAACTCGCAACTTTCGCTTTTAGAGACTCCCCACGAATTCTGTTTCTGGCTTAATCAAGGGCAAATTACTCCAATTTTTTTTTCTAATGAACAAGGTCTATTGGGAAAGGGGGTAGGTTTTCAGGCCAAAAAGGGAGCTCGGTATGGGAGCTATTGGGAGAGGGGGTAGATTTTCAGGCTAAGGGGGTGGGTTTTCAGGCCAGAGAGGGGGAGCCCGGTATGCGGGGAGCTATTGGGAAAGGGGGGAGATTTTCAGGCCAGAGATGGGGAGCTCGAAAGGGAAGCTGTTGGGGAAAGGGGGTGGGTTTTCAGGCCAGAGATGGGGAGCTCGGTCCAGAGACAGAGATCGGGACTTTCAAAGGGTAGGAGGCTAACTACAACAGATGAGACAGAAATTCGTATATAACTCCTTGAGAAAATTGACAAATTAGTATATGCCAACTGTTGACATATTGCATTGTTCTGAAGCTTGCTCAAAGCTTTGTAATGACTGTGGATTCTTAGGGAATAAACCATTATTTCTCGTTCAACAAGCGAGTCTGGAATTGTAGTCTTCCCTAATAGTTAGCTTGTACCTGAGTAGTAGGTGACACATTAGATTTTTCAATGAAAAAAAACACCAACCCCCCCCCGAACAAAACAGAACATAAATCGTTACGCCTTGCCTATATGGACGTCAGCAATAACCAAATAAAAAGATAGGATAATAGAATATTACATAATATATTATAATACATATATATATATTTTATATATATATATATGTGTGTGGGTGTGTGCATGTGCGTTCATGCACGTGACTGGAGTCTGACTGAATGACACAAGAAAAGAACGATGAACGCCTAAAGGCAACTCGCAGTCAGCTCTGCATAGGTAAATAGCCAGTTGAGCAAATGACTCCGGGTTTGTAAAGCACTTAGAGTTTGGGCACTTTCCGAAGATATATACTGCGTATCAATGATAAAATAAATAGGTATACATACACATATCAGTAAGCAGTTTAAAAGAGGATGAAAAGGGGGGTGGGGGAGAGGTGAAATCTTTGCAGAAGACCATTTCTTTACATAAGGTTTTTAAGTTCTAAGTACCAGCTGACGTGGTGAAGTGGATAAGAGAACTGATGACTGGGAAGACGCAGGTTTGAAGGGGAGACGGGGAGGGGAGGGGGTGGGGCGCTTTGCCGGGTACCCAGAAGTGTGTTTGTGTGTGTGTGTGTGTGTGTGTGTGATGGGCTTAAATGATAAAACTGATCACATAGTTGAGGATCATCCATTTTACGTATGAGTAGGGAGTGTTGGTCAAGTTTCCAAACGAATACTTTCTCGAGCCTGGCTGAAGCCAAAAGGGAGTATTGAGTACAAATGAACTTCCATGGCTGCATTGTCTTCATCCCCATCCTATTTCACCATCAATATAGAATAAAGTGTCCAAAAATCTGTGGTATTTCCTGACCTGATCTCAAGGTCACCTCAGTTTCAAACCCCGCCACCTCCCTCCACTTCCAAACTTGTCAAGATCTTGGGTGTTGGCAGTGCAATAGTGACGCTGTTGCCACTCAGTACAGCTTTGCACAGTAGAAAAGAATTACTGATATATGACGAAGATATATTGATGTTTGGCTTGGCACAGAAAATGAATTGCAATAAGGAAAAACAAAAAAGATTGAAAGAAAGAAAATGGGGAGAATGACGGAAGCAATACCTTTGCAAGCTTTTCCTTCAGATCTCAGGAGAAGCCAGGGGTGTGGCCCTAACCTTCACAGGCCCCAGTTTTCAGTGCTAGGTGAGGAAGAAAAATGGACCACACAGGTAGTTCAGGATCCTGGCATCGAGGTCAGGGCAGGTGTGAAGATGACCTCACATACGGTGGTGTCCTCATGAAAAGGTGTAAGGAAAAAGAAACGTTTTCTGTCTGGTAGTATGTCTGGTCCTAAACAAAATGGTTTTTCAGTTTGTCTCAATTCAAAGTTTTTCTTATATTCTCTTTTTTATATAAACTAATTAAGGTGACTAAGCAAAGGTATTTTCTATTCTTTCTCTACTTATATATAAAAAAAATTAAAAAGTATTCTTAAAGTCTTGATGAATCAGATTTTCTGATAAAGTCTTGAGAATCTTCAGGAATTTGCTGATCCAAAAATAAATCAACCTAAGCTGACTGAATTTCATTATGAAAGCACTGCTTTGAAAAAATCAAATTGGTAGATGCTTTGTCATTCTCTATATTACTCTTACTTTGTAGTACATAATAAAATCCAAACTATGTCTGTGTGTGGCAACTGCCTTAAATTTCCCCTCTTTTGTTCTTTTTCCCTATCATTTCCGTAAAAGATTCCTTTACTTATTTGTCTTAAAATAATGTGTATGAAATATAATACACAAAGTCTCACTGATGCATGCTGGTTTTGCAAATCTGCAGTCTTCTTTCTCCCTGGTAAATAATATAGTAAATATTGTATAATTATTCATTTCAGACGATTTTGATGTGCACACATTCCCATATTTCAGTGCATACAGGGCAGGGAGGGGCATCAGTTACAAGCACAGCAGAACAATATGAGAACCCAAGGAAAGAAGTGCATCATCCATGACACTAGAGGGTGTATCAACACAAAGGGATGCAACTCTACAGTGCACGCTATTCTGCCTTTCCTTGGGGTAACATAATTAATTACTGCTGCAGCAAAGAGCTGTCTGCATGCATGCTTTCCTTTCTGAAATGTGCAGGGATGCCCAAGGTAGGAAATTACAAGAAGAAGTGACTTGCACAAACCAAAAGAGACTATGTGTCAATTGACAGAAGACAGAATGCCAACTAGCATAATTAAAATCCGAAATCTCTTTACTGTGAGAATGTAAAAAAATTTTTTTTAAATAAAATAAATTTTTAAAGTTATTTTCTGAACTGCAAACCCCATGGGATATATATCTCATCAAATACTTAAGTTTCAGTTTAGTCAACACATTTTTCTTCTTCTTCTTCCAAGATTCAAACCCATCTGAACGAATGCTGTTGTTTTAAATTAGCAATCTTGCCTGAAGATTGTTGGTATAATAAATACTTCTATTCCCCGTCTTCGATCAAGCTGAGTGCAACTGTCTAACAAAACAAAAACATTAAAGGACTGGCTGAGACATTATTATCAGTTTCAGTTTCTCAAGGAAGTGTCACTGCGTTTAGACAAATCCATATATGCTACACCACATCTGCAAAGCAGATACCTGACCAGCAGCATAACCCCATGCACTTAGTCAGGCCTTGAGGAAAAACAAAAACAAAAAAAAGGTAATAATGAACTGATTTTTTTATTTTATTTTAAATTACTGGAAAAAGAAAACAATATAAGGAAAGCACGTTAAAATACAGTGCAGGAAAAGATGAGTGGTAGGCAAAAGATTGAAATAAAAACATGAAAGAAAATGGGCCACACTCGGTGAACTCCTATTGTGCGCACATACACACACCGACCAGAGTGTGAAAATGCATACTCACAAACACGCATATACACACACACGAGGCACAACAGATATGCAACAATTTGCAATCTGAAAACCCAACTCTCCAACAAACAAATGTATGCAGACCAAACACTACACATAAAAGCATACAATTCCCAATACATAAACACACACACATACATGTACACACACACACCTATATTCCCCATCTCACACATACACACACATTCCTACATATTGTAGTTCCCATGACACACACACATTCCTATATTCTGCAACTCCCTCAATGCCCACAACACACACACACACGAACACACACAGGAAGTCTCAAGCCACATACATGCATAAAGACCTACACACTGCCACTGATTTGTTGAAAAAGATCTCTGATGCCATAAACATGGCTTCCAGCATGCTGCTCGGTCAAATGTATTTGGGAAGGCCCAGAGAGACTGTTCTGTTTTGAAAAAACGGGTGCATTGTTGCTTTGGAAATTATGCCAATATCCATTTGATTAGGAATGGATCATGCTCTACCTTTAATGTTAGACTTTTGGCACCTCCCTCTTTCCAGCATTCTTTCTGTGAGTTGATGAATGGTGTATGGCCTTGTACCTAGTTTTTGAGGTATTCTTTTACTTTTCTTAGGATTTCAGATTTTCTCAGATGTATATCACTTGTCGTTGTGCTGTCATCTTCATATTCTTGTTGTTATTCTTGATCTTGTTGCTTGTAGTCCAGCCGACCATGCAGGGCCATATCAGGACTGTCAAACCATACAAAAGATCAAACGGATCAAGACAAAACTGTCACATCGACAAAAAAAACACTAAGACAAACCCACATTACACAGTTCATGACACAGTATCCTAACCATTTAGCTCCTTATGGCAAATAAGACTAGGCCATGCTGAGAACGCCAGCCATTCTGCTTAATTTATCATCCCCAGATTACAAAAAAACGTAAAAAAGGAAAAAAAAGAATATTTCAAAGCTAAACAAAAAATATATAAAAAGACCATATAGGCAAATAACACTGCAGAATGGGCAGCTAGTGTCCATCCCAGTGTTTACATCTCACTATTTAATTGCCTGAGCAAAACAGCATAGACAGTACACCATAGACTGCGGAAAAGAGAAAAAAGTGTTAAGGCTTGCTTGAAAAAAAAGGGGAATGGACTGGAAAGGCAGAAAAAGAGACAACAATGAAGAATGAAAAAAGGCAGAAACAAAGAGTGATGGAAAAGAGCAGATTTCTAGCACAGAATTTCCATAAGGCAGTAATGCTATTTATACTGAAAACCCCCCGGCATCCCCACGGGAGGTGTCATCTTCAAAAACATACAGGCTCATCCTGATACACTAAGACACACGCACTCACAAATAGTAGTAACTGGAAAAAGTACAGAAAAAGTATACTTATGTACAAATGTACATGTATAAATGTTAAAGAATTGTACTTGACTGGATCTGATTACATATTTGTGTTGAAATTTGTATGTTTGTATCTTCATCTGCTTACATCATCATGAAAAATGTACACAAATGTATGAACCAAAATATACATCATATATCCATATTTTTTCAACATATGTAATGTACACTTTTTAAAATAAAACATAAGGAAAAACAAACTACACACACACTGGCAACTTCATAAGCTTCAGTTAAAAACAAAGGAACTGTAAATCCAGACTTCAACAAACACACGAAAATGAAAGAACTAGTTTCATGCAGGAACTGAAAGTCTAGTGCTTTCAGCTATCAACCTCCTGTTCATTTATCATCTCAGATAAAGTACTAAGCAAGGCAAGTAACTCCATCATTTCAACCTTAGAAAAAAAGTGGACATTGCAGAGAGTTTTAACTGGATTGATCTTATTCAAGTTTGGAGACAGGGTGGAGATTCAATAAATAGTCCCAAAGATATATCACTGACATGGAAGACACCTGGGTGGGTAGGCTGGGAAGCACTGTACATTCTGGGAAAGAGCCAGTCAGGAATTTTTGCTTAACAATGATATTATTAGCCAACACTGTATGGTTTATTTACTTTTTGACACCTCATTACATCTGGGGAAGTACCAGAGTAAAGGTTACACATATAATTTACAAAACAATCTCCAAACAATATATTTCAACATCATCAACAAATCTGCTCAATATCAAGGACAAACATATTTTATCCTATGAGCAATTTCTTCATAAAAAGTGTAAATTTTCATCTGAACTTTTAAAAAAATGTTGTAGATTCTTGGACAGCTTTTCAATACAAACAAGAACAAAATCAAATGGATAACAAAAAAAACTCCATCTGTTTGTTCAGAAGCCTGATTTGTAGTTCAGAAATGATGAACAATTCCTTCAGATAAACATGCAAGCACAGCTCACATTATACCACCAGTGACACACAAGACACTAATCCAAATTACAAATTGGTTTTAGGTGGCTTCAAGATTCCCTTGCTGCGCAGAAAGCGCACAATGAAAGGAGTGGAAGTGAGGGTGATCCCAATTCTTACAGGTGCGAAGACTTTATGCACAGCATATGCCACGACAAATGTCCCTGTGCCTGTGGCCAGTTTTGACTGCAGAATGGCCTCCCCTACCCCCACACTCTTCAGAATTCCAACCATGTCAATGCCACTGAAACAGAAGTGAAAACACCAACCAGTTTTGAATTAGAGATATAAAGACTTGAAAAGGTGAGACTTACATGAGGTTAGAGCTGTTATTATGACACATCAAACAAGCATAAGTTTTGCTCCTTGGAGATCTACATGGGCAAAATTTTTAACTCAGTATTACTGAACTTTTGTTCCCCTGTGCTTTGGAAGATACCACTGGAAAATATATAAAACACAAGAATGTAATACAAAAGAAACGTATTGCAATATGCACAATTTTACAGTGAAATATAATCCAACTTTCACAATGCATCAAGAAAAATAGTTTAATTAAACACTGTCAACATCAAAAGTATGACTTATTACCTGCACTGCCAGCTACAGATGACAAATATTCTAGCCAAGTCTGTTGGCTCTTTCACACAAAACTGCACAGAAGGATAAGGTAGGTCTCTTCCCAAGTGTTTCAACTTTGTGCTTTTTACATTGCAATAAACACACCCATATGTATATCTATATATCTATATCTATATATATATCTATATATATATGAACCTGTTGGGTTTTTTTTTTAAACAACAACTGCATTGCACTTCTGTGGAATGTATTCTGGTGTGAAAACATGTCCTAAAAAAAATCCAGTTTTCATGTTACATTATAAACAGACACAGTGTTCAGTTGTTTTACATGATTGTTTCTTTTTTCTTTTCCTTTTTTCCTGAAGGGGCAGGAAAGGGGTGCATAAAGGGGGCCTGTTCTGTAAAAGAGAGGGGGAGGGGGGCAGAGAGGTATAACCAAATATTTGCTCTGCCTTTTCTTAGCCTTTTTACATGGTCAGACTAATACAACTGTTGGGAAATATCATACAACTGGTACCTGGAAACAGCTAGGTAGAATCCACCCAGGGAAGCAAGGGAAATGGTTATGTGGAAGATGATCACAGTGGACCCGTATTCTTTGACAGCGCGCTTCAGCTTCTCTTTCTGACTGAGCTGGGACCCTGCGGAATCCCTTGCGACCTGTGTTGTGCTTGTGGGGCCAGACCCCTCACCGCTTGGCTGTGTGCAGTAGTGACGTCTGTTTGCATCTTGCCATTTTAACTGAACAGAAAACAAAGATTGACAGAAATAAATGAGATTAAGGTTGCATGAATGTGTACACACAGCTTATTTTATACATATTGTATACATGACACACATTAAAAACTCCAGCCAAAGGTATCCTAAAAGTAATACAAGGTGTATGTTAAAGGGGTAGATGCGGTGGGGGTAGGGGTTGAGTAGGATAACAGGCAGAGGATAGGTACACAATCCACTCTCTCCTCATACCACAGCAGGGTCTTTTAGAAAGATGAATTGAGGTGTTTATTTCTCTAACTTAACAGCACACAGCCCCCATGGTACTGTCTTGTCCATCTGGCTCTCCTGGCCTGCTTCAAGGAAGGAAAAGGAAGAAACCCCTCTTGCCTATTCATTTTATCCTCTTCACAAGCTGGCACCCCATGCAAACTATCTTCTGACCCAGAACGTTTCCAATTGGCTGAAGTTAACAGACCAATCTGGGACCAACTGTGCTAGACTTGCACATTCAACACTTTTCTCACAGAACCCAGCATTGTCAAGGAGAAGGGGAGGGGAGGGGGGGGGGGCGTGAAAAGAGGTAGGGAAGGAGGAGGAAAGATCGCCCAGCCCTGATTCTGCTCTAAACAGCTCATGATAAACACACCACACCATGTGGTGACCATTGAGGCAGATGCCATCCTGCCAGAGATCGACATGGGGGGGTAAGGAGGGGGGGGAGGGGGGGATGGGGTTGAGGGTGATGGGAGTGGAAGGGAAAAGGGCAGGGGAGTGTATAGGAAGAGAATGGTCAGAGGAGATACCATCTTTACTTAGTATTTCTTGATAACTTGCTCCCTCTGTACTTGGCCAAGGGAAGGGGGGAAAGGGAGAGAGGGTATGGGGAGGGGTGTTGGTGGGGATAGATGCCATGAAACGGGGGTGGGGGAAGAAGAGTAGGGAGGTAGGAAGGAGGGGTCCATCAGTGCGCAGTGTGTCTGAGAAAATCCCATGCTTCCACCATAGGCGCCTGACACACTATAACATCCACCCCTTGCTTTTGAAAGCAATGTCCTCATTGCTGCAGATCGCATACCAATCATTTGCTTCATGTAAATGGTGAGACAAATTCTCCAACAAAGGGTATTAGCAAAACATTAATACATAAGGATCTTACAGGAATCCCTGTCATCATACATTATCTGATGTATGTCACCCTTACATATTGCAAATAAATGCAGAACATTGTCAACAACAAAAAAGCAATACCTAAAACCCTCAAACAAGAAAGGCCAGTATAGAAATGGTAACTTCAACAGACTGAATAACCATAAAACATGAAAAGCAGCATTAAACTTCCAGCTAAAACATCACCCTGTACGCAAAATACCAGATCCACTAGCAGGCTACAGCAGCAAGTCTACTCACTGAAAGGTGGTTCACATTAGTCTTGTACATAGCACTACATTTTGGGAGTATTGACCCTGTCAGTCTCCCATCCCAGTTCCTATCCATTTGAGCCGACATTCTAGCACATTTTGAGCCACAAGACATGTGCATTTCAGGCTTCAGATGAGACCTGGTGCTAGTCTCACACAAACCAGTGCACACTGATTTGCGTGATGGTCTGGGAGTCTTGACTGCAGCTTGGCAGTCTACGTCATTCTCCCTCTTCCAACATTGACCAGGAATCCCTGGATCAGGTGGCATGGGCAGCAGCACCCATTCATCTCAGCATGGATCATCACCATTGCAGTCACCTACTGAATGGCTCTTCATCAGTTTATCTGAAATCCTTTCTTTCAGTTTGTGATCCCGCCCCTTGAGACCATTGTGGAAGTCTCTGTGTATTTCATTGTGGGAAACCTTGCTCTTTACTTTGGGGAAATCCTTACCCTTGTTGTGGTTTGGGGAAATCCTATTCCCCACTGCTGACTGGATTTTTCCTTTCCTGACTTTCTTCTTTTTCTTTTTGCCCACAGCCCTGTTCTTAACTAAAACATCTCTCTGACCAACTAGACCTGACACTAGCCCCTGCATGGACCTGACTTTTCCCTCTAACAACAACAGTTTGTCCCCCAGTCGTGCCATCTGTTCCCTGGCCTGTTGCTGTTGGTCCTCTTCCAGCTCTCTCTGCAGCCTCCGGGCTTCATCTCTTGCCTGGATGAAGGTGGTTTGAGGCTCTCACCTCACTACCTGGCGCAGCTCCCTTTTCAACAAGGTGTTCCGGAGGCCACTGATGAAGTGGTCCCTCAGCATGTCAGCGGTGAGGGCCCCAGTCGTCTTCATCTGGATGGTTCTCTCCATGCTGCGCAGAGCATGAGAGTAGTCCATGATGGACTCCGGCTGCTGTACCCTGCTGAAAAGTATGGACAGTAGTGTGGTGACACGCCGTCCGTCACCGAACACCCCCAGCAGAATACCGGTCACCTTCTCTGGGGTGTTGGTGTCCTCCAGGTCCCGCAGCATCAGCTCTCTGCGTGCGGTTCCCTGCAGATGGCTGTAGATGAAGTATGCAGCCATCTCGTCTCCCATGGGGTATGCGGCCAGGACCCTCTCCGCCTCAGTGACGAAGTCCTCAGCCGACGTCTTGTCTGGCTCACCAGTGAACACTGGCAGTGTGGGTGCTGCACACCACTGCATGGGTGACTGCTGTGCTGTGGTAGTAGACATGGTCATCCTTGGGCTGCGTTGGGCTGTGTGCTGCTAAAGCTAAGAGACACCTCACCTGCTGATCCTGTCGGCGACGCCAAGTTGTTAAAGGGGTAGATGCGGTGGGGGTAGGGGTTGAGTAGGATAACAGGCAGAGGATAGGTACACAATCCACTCTCTCCTCATACCACAGCAGGGTCTTTTAGAAAGATGAATTGAGGTGTTTATTTCTCTAACTTAACAGCACACAGCCCCCATGGTACTGTCTTGTCCATCTGGCTCTCCTGGCCTGCTTCAAGGAAGGAAAAGGAAGAAACCCCTCTTGCCTATTCATTTTATCCTCTTCACAAGCTGGCACCGCATGCAAACTATCTTCTGACCCAGAACGTTTCCAATTGGCTGAAGTTAACAGACCAATCTGGGACCAACCGTGCTAGACTTGCACATTCAACACTTTTCTCACAGAACCCAGCATTGTCAAGGAGAAGGGGAGGGGAGGGGGGGGGGGGCGTGAAAAGAGGTAGGGAAGGAGGAGGAAAGATCGCCCAGCCCTGATTCTGCTCTAAACAGCTCATGATAAACACACCACACCATGTGGTGACCATTGAGGCAGATGCCATCCTGCCAGAGATCGACATGGGGGGGTAAGGAGGGGGGGAGGGGGGGACCGGGTTGAGGGTGATGGGAGTGGAAGGGAAAAGGGCAGGGGAGTGTATAGGAAGAGAATGGTCAGAGGAGATACCATCTTTACTTAGTATTTCTTGATAACTTGCTCCCTCTGTACTTGGCCAAGGGAAGGGGGGAAAGGGAGAGAGGGTATGGGGAGGGGTGTTGGTGGGGATAGATGCCATGAAAGGGGGGTGGGGGAAGAAGAGTAGGGAGGTAGGAAGGAGGGGTCCATCAGTGCGCAGTGTGTCTGAGAAAATCCCATGCTTCCACCATAGGCGCCTGACACACTATAACATGTATATATCCCAAAAGATTCCAAGCTGCTTCCAAGTGCATAGCAATTACCATTTACACTTTTGAATTAGCAAATGACTGGTGCAATAGCCAAATGGTTAAAGTGCTGGACTTTCAATCTGAGGGTCCTGGGTTCAAATCTCAGTAATGGCGGTGGTGGGCAAAAGGTGGAGATTTTTCTGATTTCCCAGGTCAACATATGTGCAGACCTGCTTGTGCCTGAACTTTCGTGTGTATACACAAGCAAAAGATCAAATATGCACGTTAAAGATCCTGTAATCCATGTCAACATTCTGTGGGTTATGGAAACAAGAATATACCCAGCATGCATACCCCCAAAAACAGAGTATGGCTGCCTACATGGGGTGGTAAATACAGTCATACACGTAAAAGCCCACTCATGTACCTACAAGTGAACCTGAGACTGGGAGTTGCAGACCATGAACGCAGAAGAAGAAGAAGAAGAATTAGCAAATTCCACCTGAACCAAGAGGCAATCATCACAACAGCAAAGTATTCCATTCTCTCTGTGTCTAGCAGTCACAGTTGTTATCTACATCTTCAGCTTTGCCAAAAAAAATCTATGGAAGAACAATGGGGTCGAAACATGCTGCTGCTTTCCCATCCAAAACATAAAAGCAGTACCTTCTTTTTTACTTTCGGAGATTCTTTGTCAAATATGTTTGTGTGCTTCCATGTTTTCTTATGCAAAATTGACAACAAAAAGACCCAAAATTAATGTCTTATCTGTATATGGTTCAAATTTTGAAGATTCTCATCTTGGGGGGAAAAAAGCCTTTAGCCCACTGCATGCCCGGCTGTTTGCATTATTTTTTATCAGCTGTGTCAATAATTGTAATGTTCCCAGTGGATTGACAGCACTGGGATGATGTCAGACGAGCCTGGGCGTGGACGTGGCGTGGACGTGTATGGGGGACTCTGAATGAGCAGCGTGGGAGTAATGCCACTGAAATTGTACAGATAATGGGGTGCCAAAATAAATAAATAAATGAACTATAGTACTATTTAAATCCACATAATTTGAAAAAGCTTCTTACTAACATTATTCAGGGTGGGAACGGTGGAGGGGTCACTGATAGTTTATTTCCCAATGTGAGAAGCCCCAGCCTGTACATTTACAACACAGATCTGCTATGACAGGTGCAGTCATGACAGTGTCAATCACCTGTCAAGATCTGGTTTAACTGATTCCATGTCCATCCACATGAAATAAAAAGGATTTTTGCTTCAATAATGGCAAAGTGTTTTATCATTCTGGGGATATCCATTCTTGTGTTTTTCAAGAAAAAGGAAGGCTGTGGGGTCCAGAGTAGTGGGTAGACAAGCGGTTTGTAATGTCGTGGCATATCCTTCTGTTCATCACTTTCTGCTACCCAGGACTTAATGGGGATTTTTACCGTCATCAGAGTAACCAGCTTTGCAACGTACAGAAAAAAGAACAATAATAAAAATGATTGTGATATACCTGCAGCAGGTGACTGGACTGACAATTGCCCTGGCTGCCGATCTGCCAACTGCAATGTCTGTTGCAGCCCTGGAACAAGCGGGAAAACTCTGCTGTCGTTCCCACAGATGAACCTTCTCCAACAGCCAGTGTACTTGTTATGTGTTTTGAACTCGATGTCGAAAGTGCAGCAGACGTCGCCAGATGATGACTTTGCCATTTTGTTGCTTCTTGCCGCAAACGATTCGCGACAATCTGGCATTTACTACCCAACCTTGTATACATCTTAATGCAAATCATGGTTTACGTCGGAGACCAAGACACGTGTGAAGCTAATTCTTTTTATCGATGCTGACTTCTTTCAACTTGTGCACTGCTTGCACCGGAAGTGTTTCATAGAACAGGCGCATGCATGTGTGGGACAGAAATCATAGGCACCTGAATATTAAGATTTTCCATAAATGAAATAAACTCCTTTTTTTCTTTTCTTTCCGTTCAGCCCTTGCCATACGCCAATAAAATTTTAGAGGTATAAACATGAAAATATCATAAGTATAAAGAGAGTGTGTCATCAGTACAACTCTGTGTGTGTGTGTGTGTGTGTGTGTTTTCACCCGGCTTGAAAGGAAGTCTTTCCATGGAATTTTAAACAGTTTGAAGGTTGCTATTGGGTGGAAAGAGGGCAGGGTTCTTGGGGGAAGGTTCCCTGTATGGAATTAGAGAACCATCAGGCTTGGAGGTGTGTGTATGAAGGGGCGGGGAAGGGATATGGGTCTCCAGTCAGGTCTTATCCATGGATATTTTAATTTGTTGAATGGTTCACAAAAGTTAAATACCACTTAATAAAAGTACGTAGGTATTTAATGTTAAGATAATTGAGAGTATGGTGTGATTTAAATAACGCAGGCTGCATTTCATCAGTTTGCTGCTTGCCTCTCACTGAACTATACAACGGCCGTTTCAGTCTTGCACACTGACGTGCACAATGAACAGCTTGAAAAATGCTTTTGAAAAATATTCAGTTCAGTCAAAAAATTAGTTACTTTGTAAATAATAGTTGCGGGTTTTCCGACATTGAAAAATAACCAAAAAAAAACAAAAAACGATGGACGTGCATTGTTTGCCCCAAATTCAGCAGTTTCACCTTATGCCCCCAAGAATAAAATTGTACAAGATTCCCAACAGTGACCTATAACTTTTTTTGTGAACCCTGCATGTACATGATGTAGTTTATGTTAAGTGTCAACGTTTAACTTTTGCTCGATTCCCCATTGATAAAAGAATAGAAGTGGGTAAGACTGAGCAGATCAGAAGCAACTTTGACGCTTACATCAGTACCAAGCCCCACTGATGTTGCACGTTGTGTTCACAGAGTTTAAGCTCGTAACTGAGGACTGTGTGATAAGAGTACTCCAGAACATGGCAAAGAAACCCTGTGACCTGTGAACTCCCCCCCCCCCTCACCACCACCACCCCCACCTGTACCATATGATTATTTCAGCAGATGAGATTACTCCCATACTAGTAGTCACTGTCATTATGAATAAGTCTTTACTTTCTGGCACCGTGCCTCAGAGTTTTAAGCTTGCTCCCGTAAAGCCCCTCTTAAAAAAGACCAACCTTGTTACTAACAGTTTGAAACACCGTGTACCGTCCTGTTTCAAATCTTTCTTGTCAAAGGTGTTAGAGCGTATTAGGAGTCTCACAACTTTCTAGAGCCGTTTCAGTTCGCTTACTGTAAGTGCCACAGCACTGAAACCGCCTTGTCAGTGCGTGTGGTTAATGATCTCCCTCAGATTTCTGCATGTGATAGTCAGTGTTCCTATATTTTGCCACTGCTCGACCTTTTTGCCACTACTCGACCTATCAGCAGCTTTCAACATCATAGACCATGCATCCTCATTACATATGGTTGTGTTCCACTTTTGGCTGCTCTAGAATGGTCCTGGATTCATTGGTTCGTTTTATACTTTGGCACTCAATCTGTCCTTGTTGGTCATGAATATACCCCGTCTGTGTTGGAGTATGGAGTGCCACGGTTGAGTCATGGGTCCAGTATTATTTACCATGTACACTGGCACAGGCTCTCAGTCATGTCATTCGTCAATCGGGTCACTCGTACCATTTTCTTTGCAGATGATTCCCAGCTCCAGACCTCTGCTGTTCCATCAGACTTTCCAGCTCTTGCCTGTAGCTTGAAAAATTGTATTGAGGATGTGGCTGATTACCGGAATGTTGAAAACAAGTTGAAGATGGGTGAGGATAAAACCCAGTGCCAATGGCACAAAATCAAAGATTGATCAGGTCACCTCTGCCCCTATGTCCATCTCTAACTGTGATATCGAAATTTGATTGGCTGCTTCTTCATTGTGCGGTCAGGTAGTTGAATTTGCGCGTTGCAACTTTGAAATTTATAATTTTATTTGGATGATTCATGGTATCATGGAGCATCATGATGATGACAACCGTTGGGACTACAATTGTCCCCAATTTGTAGTAGATTTTACTGTACCAATGCCTTTCAACGATGGAGCGGATCAACTGATATTAATTTGGTAAGCAAACAAAAATCGTTTAACTCTGATCTCAGTCTTAAGTCTTACACATGCTAATGCTCATTGGTCATGAGATACATATGACGTTGACTGCGATTGTGCCCTTATTTACTGACTTGATAATGACCGTGGTGCAAAAGGTGACGTTCTGTGTCCTTACTTTACAACATTACATATCTGTGATTGTCGATCCGCCTCAGTGCAACTGTATGCTTTCCCACGTAAGCTTTGTCCTTTGCCCATCTGGGTAACGTCCCGGTCGGTGTATCCGCTGTATCGTTGTTCCGACGATTCTGATGATACTTTCGTCTGTGACAACTTTTTTTTTTTTCTCAAGGCCAAAGCGCGTCCAGTTACGCTGCTGCTCAGGTATGTGCTTGGCAGATGTGGTGTGGCCCGAACGCAGTGACGCTTCCTTGAGTAACTGAACTGAACTTTGATATACCATTCTCCTAGTCTTGCATCTACTTTAAATGTTAGCTTAGATGAAACACTCTCCACGGATGCACATTTATGCCACACTCTGTTCTGTCAGTTACATATGTTATAGTGTGTCAGGTGCCTATGGTAGAAGCATGGGATTTTCTCAGACACACTGCTCACTGATGGACCCCTCCTTCCTACCTCCCTACTCTTCTCCCCCAAACCCCCTTTCATGGCATTTATCCCCACCAACACCCCTCCCCATACCCTCTCTCCCTTTTCCCCCCTTCCCTTGGCCAAGTGCAGAGGGAGCAAGCTATCAAGAAATACTAAGATGGTATCTCCTCTGACCATTCTCTTCCTATACACTCCCCTGCCCTTTTCCCTTCCATCACCCTCAACCCCCCCCCCCCCCCTCCCTCCTCCTTACCCCCCATGTCGATCTCTGGCAGGATGGCATCTGCCTCAATGGTCACCACATGGTGTGGTGTGTTTATCATGAGCTGTTTAGAACAGAATCAGGGCTTGGCGATCTTTCCTCCTCCTTCCCTTCCTCTTTTCATCACCCCCCCCCCCTCCCCTCCCATTCTCCTTGACAATGCTGGGTTCTGTGAGAAAAGTGCTGGATGTGCAAGTCTAGCACTGTTGGTCCCAGATTGGTCTGTTAACTTCAACCAATTGGAAACGTTCTGGGTCGGAAGATAGTTTGCATACAGCGTCAACTTGTGAAGAGGATAAAATGAATAGGCAAGTGGGGTGTCTTTCTTTTCCTTGCTTGGAGCAGGCCAGGAGAGCCAGACGGTCAAGACAGTACCATGGGGGCTGTGTGCTGTTTAAAGTTAGAGAAATAAACACCTCAATTCATCTTTCTAAAAGACCCTGCTGTAGTACGATGAGAGAGTGGATTGTGCACCTATCCTCTGCCTGTTATCCTACTCTACCCCGTCTTCCTTCTTCTCCTTCCCCCTACACCCCCACCACTACCCCCTTTTAACAACTTGGCGTTGCCGACAGGATCAGCAGGTGAGGTGTCTCTTAGCTTTAGCAGCACACAGCCTAACGCAGACCAGCACAACCCAACCCAGCCCGAGCAGTCCCCCATGCAGTGGTGTGCGGCACCCACACTGCCAGTGTTCACTGGTGAGCAGGGCGAGACATCGGCTGAGGACTTCATCACTGAGGCGGAGAGGGTCCTGGTCGCATACCCCATGGGAGACGAGATGGCTGCATACTTCATCTACAGCCATCTGCAGGGAACCGCACGCAGAGAGCTGATGCTGTGGGACCTGGAGGACACCAACACCCCAGAGAAGGTGACCGGCATTCTGCTGGGGGTGTTCGGTGATGGACGGGTGTCACCACACTGCTGTCCATACTTTTCAGCAGGGTACAGCAGCTGGAGGAGTCCATCATGGACTACTCTCATGCTCTGCGCAGCATGGAGAGAACCATCCAGATGAAGATGACTGGGGCCCTCACCGCTGACATGCTGAGGGACCACTTCATCAGTGGCCTCCGGAACGCCTTGTTGAAAAGGGAGCTGCGCCAGGTAGTGAGGCGAGAGCCTCAAACCACCTTCATCCAGGCGAGGGATGAAGCCCTGAGGCTGCAGAGAGAGCTGGAAGAGGACCAACAACAGCAACAGGCCAGGGAACAGATGGCACAACTGGGGGACAAACTGTTGTTGTTAGAGGGAAAAGTCAGGTCCATGCAGGGGCTAGTGTCAGGTCTAGTTGATCAGAGAGATGAGGTTTTAGTTAAGAACAGGGCTGTGGGCAAAAAGAAAAAGAAGAAAGTCGGGAAAGGAAAAATCCAGTCAGCAGTGGGGAATAGGATTTCCCCAAACCACAACAAGGGTAAGGATTTCCCCAAAGTAAAGAGCAAGGTTTCCCACAATGAAATACACAGAGACTTCCACAATGGTCTCAAGGGGCGGGATCACAAACTAGAAGAAAGGATTTCAGATAAACTGATGAAGAGCCATTCAGTAGGTGACTGCAGTGGTGATGATCCATGCCGAGATGAATGGGTGCTGCTGCCCATGCCACCTGATCCAGGGATTCCTGGTCAATGTTGGAAGAAGGAGAATGACGTAGACTGCCAAGCTGCAGTCAAGACTCCCAGACCATCACGCAAATCAGTGTGCACTGGTTTGTGTGAGACTAGCACCAGGTTTCATATGAAGCCTGAAATGCACATGTCTTGTGGCTCAAAAGGTGCTAGAATGTCGGCTCAAATGGATTGAATTGGGATGGGAGACTGACAGGGTCAATACTCCCAAAATGTAGTGCTATGTACAAGACTAATGTGAACCGCCTTTCAGTGAGCAGACTTGCTGCTGTAGCCTGCTAGTGGATCTGGTATTTTGCGTACAGGGTGGTGTTTTAGCTGGAAGTTTAATGCTGCTTTTCAAGTTTTATGGTTATTCAGTCTGTTGAATTTACAATTTCTTTACTGGCCTTTCTTGTTTGAAGGTTTTTAGGTATTACTTTTTTGTTGTTGACAATGTCTGCATTTATTTGCAATATGTAAGGATGACATACATCAGATAATGTATGATGACAGGGATTCCTGTAAGATCTTTATGTATTAATGTTTTGCTAATACTCTTCGTTGGAGAATTTGTCTCACCATTTGCATGAAGCAATTGATTGGTATGCGATCTGCAGCAATGAGGACATTGCTTTCAAAAGCAAGGGGTGGATGTTATAGTGTGTCAGGCACCTATGGTGGAAGCATGGGATTTTCTCAGACACACTGCTCACTGATGGACCCCTCCTTCCTACCTCCCTACTCTTCTCCCCCCACCCCCCTTTCATGGCATTTATCCCCACCAACACCCCTCCCCATACCCTCTCTCCCTTCCCCCCCCCCCCTTCCCTTGGCCAAGTGCAGAGGGAGCAAACTATCAAGAAATTCTAAGTAAAGATGGTATCTCCTCTGACCATTCTCTTCCTATACACTCCCCTGCCCTTTTCCCTTCCATCACCCTCAACCCCCCACCCCCACCCCCCCTTACCCCCCATGTCGATCTCTGGCAGGATGGCATCTGCCTCAATGGTCACCACATGGTGTGGCATGTTTATCATGAGCTGTTTAGAACAGAATCAGGGCTGGGCGATCTTTCCTCTTCCTTCCCTTCCTCTTTTTATCACCCCCCCCCCCCTCCCCTCCAATTCTCCTTGACAATGCTGGGTTCTGTGAGAAAAGTGCTGGATGTGCAAGTCTAGCACTGTTGGTCCCAGATTGGTCTGTTAACTTCAACCAATTGGAAACGTTCTGGGTTGGAAGATAGTTTGCATACAGCGCCAACTTGTGAAGAGGATAAAATGAATAGGCAAGTGGGGTGTCTTTCTTTTCCTTGCTTGGAGCAGGCCAGGAGAGCCAGACGGACAAGACAGTACCGTGGGGGCTGTGTGCTGTTTAAAGTTAGAGAAATAAACACCTCAATTCATCTTTCTAAAAGACCCTGCTGTGGTACGATGAGAGAGTGGATTGTGCACCTATCCTCTGCTGTTATCCTACTCTACCCCTCCACCTTCTACACCTACCTGTACAACCCCTATCCCCACCACTACCCCTTTTAACACATACATTAGGCAAAAATTGTTCATTCCTTTTTACTGCTGCCAACAAACTTGTTTCTTTCATTCTGCCCAAACTGCTAGACTACAGTAACTCTCTCCTAGCTGGCTTCCCTGATAACAAACTACATCAACTTACACACTCAGAGTCATGCAGCATGACTTGTGCTCCGTAAACCCGGCCAGTGATGCATGAGAGTGCAACATTCAGAACACTTCACTGGCTTTGTGTGAAGGCTAGAATTCTATGCTGGTCTCTGCTTTCAATATCATAACAATAAGCAACTATGCCTATCAGATCTTCTCCATCTGTACCATCCTTCTAGGACACTACACTCTTTTGACTCTTCTCTGCCGACAGTTCCTAAATGCTCCCTTGAGAATTTTGGGAAAATATATTTCCGTCTTTGGCCCCACTATCTGGAACTACCTCTATCCCTCAGAAAAACGCAGTATTTCTTTACTTTTAATAGGAATCTGAAGACGCATCTTCTTTAAACTTTACCTCTCCTGATGCGTGCATGTGCATGCTTGTTTTTCTAAGGATGTTGCTGAGGCGTAATGAAACGAAAGAAGAAAGAATGATGATTCATTGTTAAGTAAACTTATGAATTCTGTCAAAAGCCAGCAGACATTTTGGGACACAATGCTGAAATTTTCAAAAAAGAAAACACACTTTTCAAATGGTATTCCTATGCATGAATGGTACCAGCATTTTAAAGATTTGTTAGAAGAGGATGAATGGTACCAGCATTTTAAAGATTTGTTAGAAAAGGATGATGTAATGATCATGGAAGACAGTGTATTTGATGATGACGAAGATGCAGAGCTTACATGTTTGACAGACCTATATCCAGAGAAGTTGTTTTTAAAATTCGAAAACTAAAACTGGCAAATCCTCTGGTCCAGATGGCTTGATTCTAGAGAATTTGTCTTATTTTTTCATAGTTAAATTGTTTAATTTTCTTTTTGACTCTGGAGTTTATCCCGATTGCTGGAAAGAGTCAATAATTTTGCCTTTGTTTAAGAAAGGAGATTTACGTGATGTTAATAAATACAGGGGTATTTCTTTGTGTAATGTTTGTAGTAAATCATCTGTACAGTACTATTATTGATAACAGATTGCATGAATGGATAAGCCAGAACAATATAATGGGAGAACAGCAAGCCGGTTTCAAGAGAGGTTATTCTACAATTGATCGTATCTTCACTTTATTAACTGCCGCTCAGAAACAGTTTGTGTATAATCAGAAGTTGTATGTTGCTTTTGTGGACTTTGAAAAAGTGTTTGATTCAATTTCTTGGAAATTGTTATGGTCTATTTTGCTGAAAAATGGAATTCAAGGCAAGTAGTATCGGCGTATAAAAAGTATGTATAGTGAAGTGAAAGCCAGAATAAGATCAGGGGTCACACTGTCGAATTTCTTATAGGTATTAAGGGAGTTAAGCAAGGTGATGTGTGCAGTCCAGTTTTGTTCTTTTTATTTATCAATGAGGTAGCTTCAGAGATAAATGAGAATGGTCGTCATGGAGTGACTTTTAATCTTGTGGTATTGTTTATGTTGTTTTTTACAGATGATATAATTTTATTATCTACAACGGTAGTTGGTCTCCAGAGACAATTGAACAGCTTGTATTCAGCAGCAACTAGTTAGATTAGAGCTTAGAGTAAATATGAATAAGTCAGATATTATTGCGTTTCGTAAAGAAGGCTTTCTGGCACGTTGTGAGAGGTGGATGTATGGGGATGAAAAAATGGTTGTTGCCAGTGCGTACAAATATCTTGGTATTTACTTTACAACAAAACATAGTTTTAGTTTCGCATGTTGTGGTACTGCAAATAGAGCAAAAAAAAACTGTTGTGGTTATCCTTTGTATTTTGCATAAATTGGATTGTAACTCATTTCTTGTTTTTACTAAGTTGTTTGATACTCAGGTGCAGCCAATCCTGCAATACGGAGCAGAAATATAGGCATCAGAGAATAATGTAATAATAGAAAAGGTGCATTTTCATGCCATGAAGCATATTTAAATATAGACAATCAAACACCTAATGATTTTGTTTACAGAGAACTGGGTAGGTATCCAATTTATTTGAACTCGTATGTGAAATGTATAAAATACTGGCTTGAACTTTCAAGAATGGATGAATTTAGATCACCTTCTAAGGCTTACAAGTTACTACAAAACTTATATAGTAACGGTAAGAAGACATGGTCTTCCAACATATGAAAATGCCTGAATTCATACAGATTTGCATTTGTTTGGGATAACCAGGGTGTCCAATGTATCTCAGGATTCTTGAAATGTTTTAAACAAAGAATAATTGATTGCAGGTAGCAGGACCATATGTATAACAGTGATAGATTTGCATAGTATAGATTTTTCAAGACAATGCACAAGACAGAACATTACACTGGAATAAAAAATGAATAGATATGTAAGAGCGCTTTAAGCAAATTCAGATTCGGAGCCTCTGATATAGTTGCCATTGTTTTAGTTAGAAATGTAAGTGAACAGGAACTTATTTGCTGCTTGTGCAGTCAGGCTAAAGAATATGAAATCCATTTTTTGTTTTGTTGCCCTGCTTTTCATGTCAAGTGAAATTAATTAATTTGAAGTATTATACAGAACCATGTCATTTTAGGCTAAATATGTCAACAAGACATGAGACAAGTCTTTTTAATTTAGCTATGTATATTCATGAAGCAAGCAAGAGGCTATGCACTGCAGTCTCTTGATATTCGTTTGTAGAGCTTATGTATGTTAACTGTTACCTTAGTTAATGAGAATATGTATAATGTTCTTTTGTATTGGCCCCTTCAGTATGGGGCTAGGGCCTTATTCTGAATAAACATTCATGTTCATTCATGTTGCCGAGGCGCAGTATGGAGAAGGGTGGGATTGTATTTTTGTGTTGTGATTTGGGATATTCAGTGCATTATTTGGGTATTCTGATGTATGTAACTGGTTTTAAGTACTGGGATTTGTTTGAGGCATTGTGATTAGTTTTAATCTAAATATCTTGTGTATGCTTTAAACTACCCATCATTTAAGAACGGCTTAATTGGCAGCCTAAAGGTTAATGAGAAGTCAAAAATGTCTCCATTGCCATTTAAAAATACTGTAGTCTTTCAAAACACTGTATTTCTCACTTTTGGAAATCATTTCATCGTCTTTTTCTGTTTGAAATTAATAACAAAAACTAATAATTATTTGTTTCATAGTATGACAGGAAACTTACTGTAAACACCACCAGCTTTACTCTCTGTCCCTTTCTGTATACATGTACATATGTCACCCCCTTGCCCAATTTATTTTGTGTTCTTCCCCACCCCCCACCAGGTGAATGGCAATATACTTTCAATCTGAAGGTCCTGCTTTTACCCAGTAATGGCACTTTCAGGACTGAGGGAGGGGAATTTTTTCAACTTGCGTCCAAACCTACCACAAGTATCAATTATCCCCCTTGTGTGTAAACACATTCAAAAGATGAATATGCATCCTGTAACTGATGTCAGTTTTCAGTGGGTTGTGGAAACACACATATGTCCAATAAGCATGTTCCTGAAAATGGAAAATGGCTGCATATATAGCAGGGAAAAAATGGTCACACACTCACAAGCCCAATTGCAGAATGTGAATGGTTGCAGAATTCCCACACTCCCATGATAATCAATCATTAAAACAATGGAAAAAAACAACAAAGAAACATCCCAACATTCTGTGGTTTTTCATGCCCTGTTCACATGGTGATCTCAGTCTGAAATGTCCTCTCTACATCTGAAAAGCCTTCATGGTCTGCAGATTCATAGGGACTGTCATTGCCGGGATGTCGTGACAATCTTCACTACAAGGGAGGTACGTCTTCAAGTCTGACCCCATTACAAAGCAATTACTATCATGAGTTGGGAGTAAATGGTAGTCCTGCATATACTGGATCACCACCACCCAAATTATTGTCACTTAGCTACCAATGGATTGCTGACACTGGTTTGCAGCAGAAACCTGGGTGTGGCTTTTTGGGGAACTCTAAACAAGTTGCTGTTCACAGATCACTCACTTCAACACCGCATCTATTTTCATAGTGTGAGTGCATGCATTTTGTTAGTTACTTTTGTTTTGTCTCTGTGGGTAGAGAGGGTATTGTTATTGAAAGAAGAGAAACATTTTCTCAAGTTTGAGCAGTCTGCCTTTTCTCCCTGGCTCTTTCGGAGTTTATCCCATTCAGTGCCAGAGAAACTTAACTCTTGTTACAGGGCCTCTACTGGCACTGCGGAATTTTCAGTGAAAATGGAATACATCAACAAAAAATTCTACAGGCTAAGATTCTTTTTTCTCAAAAGTATGCAACCATTTTTCAAAAGGAAGTCCGGTGAGCTACTATCAAAAACATGTTAGAAATCATGGGAAGTACAGATCATGATTACGAGTTGGTTAACCGTGTAATTTGAGCTGGTTAACTATGTAATTTTATGTATATTTCAACAAAAACAAACTGAAACATAACACTCACAAACAAGCAAGCATGCAAAACAGAAAAATACACCAAAGTCCCTACTATCCAAGCTAATGTAAATGAACTAAAAAACAAGAGACAGAATACAATTGGAACAGTTCCTAAATGCATGCTGTCATCAGTCTCTAAACCCCCTCATCCTCCTTCCTCCACTTCCTTTTGTGTGTGTGTGTGTGTGTGTGTGTGTGAATGTCTTTGATGTTCTCATGGCATTCGCCTTACCCCTTTGCCACACCTAGTCTTTGACCACATCCCCCATGAAGATTGTTTCCCCAACAATTTCAGTCTGGTGAAGCATCACCATAGGTGTAATCTCTGAATGAGTGTCCCAGTATAATCTGTGAAAATAATTATGATGCTTTTTCTCTTTACAGCTAAAAGGAAAATTTATAAAAGCCTGATGGCAGGCTAACTCATCATGAAGGCAATACTGCCACAGCTACGACAGTGAAAAGGTTAAAAAAAATAAATAAAAAAATAAACGGTTAAAAAATTGTGGAACAGCCATGCACTGCACATCACCAACAATCCACACAGAAAAATTTATTTTCCGTTTTATTTTCTTCACAAAGCACAAATATTTTCTTCTCATACGTGATCATTTCATTGATGTGATTTTTTCTTTTCTTTGTTCCTTTTTGTTGTTTTTTGTTTTGTTTTATTTAATCTTTTTTTTTTTTTTTCTACTGTTTTTTATTTTTTAATGTTTTGTTTGCAGAGCTCATTTTGTGTGAGCACTGTTCTTTTTTTCCCCATTGGTCCTTTTTTTTTCTTGTTGCATTGTTGTTGTGGGATTGTTTTTTTGTTTTTTTTTTGTTGTTTTTTCTATCATTTGTGACTTGTCTTTTGGTCCACTTCCACCCACACCTCTTTCTCGTTTCACCCTACCCCCACCCCATCCCCATTGTAAAATCTGTACTTTAAACCAATGGGTTTTTTTTCAAAAAAATGTGACATGGGCCCTTTTTTCTTGAAACTTTTTTCTTTTAATCATGTTTAGCTCATTTATCTTTGTCAATCAACTTAGGTAACTAAATTCACTAAACCTTTTTCCTCTCCCACCATCCCTTTTTTTTTCCATTCCACACTAAGTTATGGTAATAGTTTATATGCATATTTTCCTTTTTCTTTTAATCTGTGGGCCCTCAATAAATTTGTCTTCTCTTTTTCAAACCCTAATCTCTCTCTCTTTTTTTTTTCTTAAGTCTTTTTTTTTTCTAAATTCTTGGTTACACTCCATAATTTCAAGGCTGTCTGAAACGTCCTTGGTGGAGCTTGCTGCAAAAGAGAAGAGATGGATTAGAAATGTACAGCAAAGAGAACCATGCTAATGCACCTGCTGAACACCGACACTCGGCACCATGAAATAAAAAACAGAACAAAGATATGTGTATTCAAGTACGCTACATCATCAGTAAGTTGCTGAATAAACAGCAAATTTTTTAGAAAAAGCATTTTTTGGTCAAAACTAGTGTATTCAAGTCAAAGCAATGCAAAGAAATGATGATTATGATTTAAAAAAGAGAAGTTTTGTCGCTGTTATTCTTAAATATATATTTAAAATGTTTCACTGATAAAAGCAACAACAACAAAAAGTGAAAGAAAAGCTTGATTAATATTCTATAAAGGTGAATATCTGTTACAAGTGTTTGTATCGATCAGTATGTTGCAGAAACTCAGTGAACTGCTTAACAGAAAGCATTGATATACATTGCAAACTGTGTAAACATAAAAATAGAATCTTGAAACTGATTTGTTTTTTATTCTATGTTATTCTAATGTAGCCAGCTATTCTTACTGTTTTCGGATTTATCAATCTGAGCCTGTGTGTCTTATCTCACAAAATCATGTAATCATCTCTCAACAAAGTCGAGAACCAGCTTTTTTCCCATCCAGTGAATGTTATCAAATCACCTTTGAAAAATTCAACTTGATGATATATCTTTACCAGTTTGGAAAAAAATATTATTAATACTGTTGTTTTTCAAGTATTTATTTTATTAGTTTTAGTCGCTGGGTCCATTGTTTTTGTGTTAAAAAGAATATTTTTCATTCATCACGTTAAGTGATAAAGTCATAAACAGCACAATAATGCCAATAATGTATTTCTGCTATCAAAATGCACTTACTTTCAAATTTTTGTTTGTAAATCTATCATGACGACGTTGGATTTATGGTGGTGGTGACTTTTGACAATTTTATAACACGTAGAGGATCTGGTCAAAAATCACACAACTGGGAATTATCAGGTTTTTAGGGTGTTTTCTTTTTCTTTTGTCTTTTTTTTTCTTCTTAATTTAACAATCATCTTCTGTATTTGAACCAAGCAGTGGTTCCATTTAAAATGTTTCCCTTTCTCTGAAACATGAATTTTAAACTGTTGATTAATCAGACACCAGTTACATGACCTGAGCAACAATGTAAAGTTTTTAATTCTGTACATTTCCAAAACCAAGCTATATTGTGGACTTAACCAGTAGAGTGCCTGTAAGACATCAGCTGACGTCCTACAAAAAGTGTTGCTATAGTGCCTATAAGACGTCCAGCATATGTTCCGATTTTTCCTTCACTGGAGTTTGGTTTAATTCACATAAACAGACACTAAACAGTTAGTTTGATGTGTCTGGATTATAAAAAATACTATTCAAATGAACATAGATCAGGTAGAAGACCCCTTTCTACTCGATAATAATTTGCCAACTGACCACATGATACGCACGTGGAAAAGGGGGTTGCCGCATGTGCAAAAAAAGCCATTGAAAACTGTGTCCAGTAAGCAAACAGTCACAGTCAACAGATTTACACAATTCTGAAAGCTCTGTGATTATGGACAGCTTTCACGATGAAGAAGGATCTCTCTTGTCTGATGATTGGTTTGAAAATAAAGGTGATTGACAACGACAGTGATGAAACTGACAGCCCATTTGATGGTGATTCAGTCCGTCCATCCAATCAGACAGTGTTTTTGAACAAGTGGCTGTGACTGACAGAATATGTGCAGAGAGCGTTGGAAGAAGGGGAGCAGAGGGAGAGGAGTGATGTAAGACGATAGGTTGAATGCCAGCCAGGGGTCATCAAGGGAATTATTTCAAACTTAACTTCGTTCCTCACTGGCACGCGAAGTTTCGCTCCAAACATCGAACGATAGGTCTTTTTTATTCTGTTTTCCACATCGATATCGTAAAACATCAAAGGCTTACGGCAGAATAAGTGCTTGAAGAAATTATGATCCAGATAATGACAAACATTTGACTCATGATACATCAAATAAATCTTGGGACAGTGAAGGAGACGAAATTAACAACCAGCCTGGCAAAGTGGCAGACATTTTAATCAAAAAGATCGCCTACAACTTTCACCATTGACAAAAGCTGACATTTTACTCTTTCTGTTTTAAATCTAAAGTTACAAGTAAATTATTGCATCCCTTGTCTTGAGACTTCCAACAACATGTGTCAAAATTATATCTCAGTCATGATGTGAAGTTTGGTGGGTAGTGGTTGAGCGCTTGCTATAAGTTTGTGCCTGAAGTAAAGCAGCCCTTCCTGTTGATGCAGCCAGGTCAAAACATGCCAGGCTGGGAGGGGTGCACAGACAAAAGACCTTAAAGGGCTGAAAGGGTTTGACAATTTTGTGACCATGGCACTTTACTAAGACATTTTTCAGAAAATTCAGGTGAAAATTTACAGCAGCACTAAACTGGGTTGATAATATGAGTGTTGAACACTTCTGATTCTCTTTGTGATAAATCAAACCTTTTCCACACTATGAATACATGCTCTGTCTGTGTAATAGAAAAAGAACAAATAAAAACTATAAAATTAAGAACAAATTTTAAAAAGGCTGTAAATATCATGCAGTCTTCAAACCAGATTTCCAATCACTGACACTAAAAAAAAACCCTGTTAAATTGTAAATGTCTTCATTTGGAGACGGTCTAGATGAGACTTTCAGAAACCAAATAACCAGACACACACACCTTCTGAGCTGCAATCTCTTGTGGTTCTCAAGACATTTTTTTCCCCTGCATTCTCACATTCGTCCACATGAAGAGGGCTAAAAAGGTAACTTTTCACTTTGGTTATGTATCTGAGCCCAAGAACCAAGATAATCTTTTAAAACAAATTCACACTTTAAGAATTTATTTTATCAATTTCACCAACACTTTCCCATGGACTTCACACACTTTTTTCTTTATTTTAGTTCACATCTTAGTTCACATCATATAGGGGAACATCCTACTCTACACACAATCAGAGGAGGACAAGCAACTCACAGAGCAATACATAAACATACTGATGGCAAATCAAACAGACCAAGATTTCCGCTACCAGCAGCTGTAAGAATGTTAAGTACAGGCTTCGTTCTTTCTGGGGTACATAGTGTAGACCGATTCTCAAGGTACACAGTAATCATGTCTAAAACTGAAAGCAGACCTGCCAACTCCTAACTGTAAAATTTTTAAACTCATACCCTACCTTTTGTCACTGCCAAATAAAAGTTTTTGTGGAAAGAAAAATTGTGTTGGAATGTGAATGCTTCCGCAGAAAACATCGATCAGCTTACAACCAGTTTAAATATCCAGACATGTGGGCAAAATGGTGGACAAAGTATTTGAGACCTTTGATGTGTAGTTGACATCCAGAACATAACATTTAGTGGTAACAATGTGTGACTGGTCATTTCTTAGCTGTTGATTCCATTTCGTTGTTGCTGATGGACAGTATTCTTAAAAACGGAAGTGGAGAAAAATGTAACATTGTAAGCCATGCTCAAAATGTAGCAGTTGGCAGGTCTGCAAAAGTAAAACTTCAAAATCTTTAGTGCAACTGTCTCTATCTCCATGGCAGTCATTCTAAAATCTATAAGGTATTCTTTTAAAATGTAATGCTCATTTTGCATGTTATACGCAGCATTTAAGCCTGCCACCTGATGTTAGCAATTTCTTTTCCAATAATATGTTCCTTGTTGCAGGTGCTTTGTTACTTTCTTCTTTTTTTCTGCTGGCATTGTTTTAGTATGGACTGTAGTAGTTCCCTCTTCCACGATAACGTCTGAAAAAGAATAAAATGCAACCATTAACATTGGCTTTGCAACATGTTAATGGAGAAACAACCTGCCGACCACAGCAGGCAGACAGGCTCATCAATGGGACGGCCACACTCAGATCCCCACAGGTTCAGTTGAAACCTGCTGTGAAGTGTGAAGGGGGGGGGGGGAGGGGGGGGGGGGGCACACAAATTCACTTTGATGTCCAAAATCTTCACAACTTTCAAAAAATCAACCAAGACTCACACATTTTTCTTTTCATTCACTCAGCCAAATGCACATTTAATCCCAATAAATATAACAGACATAATCAATAACCAGATATAATTCAAAGGAGAAGAAAATACTATGGCTTCACTCTCATATCTTCCATTTTGAAAGCAAAACTTTGATCACAAGTTTAAATATTATAACGAAAGGATCTTTTTCAACTAAAATCAAACAAAGAAAAAATGCTGATATCATTTATCCTGCTCACTGGCCTGTAACTTGAAGGACTGCTTCAGAGGACACTGCATATCTCTGTGGCAGTCACAAATAACAGGTCAGGCATAAAAAATGTATTCATATATAAGCTGTCACTGTGTGGCAGTATTTCCAAGAAAATAATAAGTACTTTATATTCTCAAGTATGATTACTACACATACTTCCCAAGTTACAGGAGAAACCTACACATTCTCTCATAAGATATTCCAAAACATAAATCATCTGCAAAACTATTATAAAATATTCTTGAAACCCTGTCATAAGTGCAGTATCTTTAAAGTTAAACTTAATTTCATCATCATATTTTTTCATACATACCCATAGCTTGGTCTTGCTCTGGGTGAATATCCACCAGCAAAACCTCCACCGTAGCCACCAGCATAGCCACCACCATAACCCCCACGGAAGCTGCCACCTCCTCTTGCTCGTACTCCTCTTCCACGACCAGGTCTTCTGTTTGTGGAGCTGATGCCTGGTCTGTTTGTTCGTTTGGGATTCACCTGAAGATCAGGGTTGGTTTGTTAATTCCATCTTGATGTTGGAAGAAAAACCACACATATTATCTCTTCAGAAGATAATTAAACAACTGCAGTTTTCCTGTAAAATACCTTTCGCCAAATGAATTTGGTCAGCCAAGGAGTTTTTAATGCAAACATACAACTGATTGGTGCAATTTACACTGTAAAAACAAGTACTGAATTTCACCCTTCTCTCTACCATATTTTGAAGAGAGCACACAGCAGTTCACAAAAATGAACATACCTCATATGCTCAGTGACATGCAATAGCAGGCAGGGAAAAAGCTATAGAATAAACCACATAAATCCAGGCTGGGGTCCAAGGTCCGCCTAGACCCCAGTGGGGTGCAACGTCCTGCTGGGGGGACTTAGGACCAAACCTTCTGACAAAAATTTGGACCATTTATCTAGTCAAAATGTATGCAAACACACACACACACATATATATATATAATAATGTCTTTTGTTTTTCTTATTTACACATGAATACCAACCAATGTGGAAAAGCTCAGTAAGATGAATAGGCAGGCAAAGCACCAGAGTAAAACCCCAAGGCAAAAAATGTCCAGCGTTCACACTTCACTCAATTGATAACTTTACTCTCCTATTTTTCCCTCACAGAAAAGCACATTTAGATACAATGTTTGATAATACATCATCTAATTTTGGGGTAAACATTTTAAAAGACAGATATTCTATATGGTTACAATACATCGTATCTGTGAAGAAATCTTCAAGACTGGTATTGATCCTTGTCATCAACAGCCTACTGTTTCTCAATAAAAGGATGGTAAGAATGAAGATCTGCCTAAGTGTGTATCTGTGTGGATGTGCAGGTCTGTGATTATGCGCGTGTGTGTGAGTGTGTGTGTTTGGGGAGGGGTAAGTGTGTGTGTTTGGGGGGCAGGGGGGATCTGTGTAAGTAATGTGAGCAATGGTGCATGTGCGTGTGTGTGGATGGGTGTATGTGAAAAGTTAAGTATGTTTATACATCCCCAGCACATCAGGCTGTGAGCATGTCAGTGGTAGGTTTACTCTCCTAAATGCAAGATGTGAATCTTGGAGTGCTGTTTTTTTGTTCACAGCGCACTTGTTGTAATAAGAATTTAAGTTCCCAGTTTGATCAAAACAAAGCATTCACTCTAGTCTAAGATCTAAATAACATATAATGTTTGGCACAAGAGTTCATTAAATCAACACAGACTGGAAATGGGCCTTTTCATTATCACAATCAAGAAAGTGGTGGTACTTTTTTTTTCTTGATTTAGGTCAACATCATTATAACTTTGAACAAAGTCACACACCAACCCCCCAAACCTCCTGTCACACAATTTTCTCCCTGTATTTGCACAGACCTCTGAAATGGCTTTTCAACAGGCGTTCACTTTTTAACATATGCCTGTTACTGCAGGAATAGCAACATGGCCTTTCATTTTCCTTTCTCTTTTTTTTGGTGATAGCAGAATCTTGTTGTTTTGGTTTTTGGTACATGAAAGTGCAGGCTCAAGAGCAATCAAGTGAAATAATACTGCTGAGAATGGAAGGTTTGGCAGATCTGTAACCAGCATCAGAATCTCCATGATCTTTACAAGCAAAGACATGATGAAACAACTCACACCAGGTGCTCATTTTAGTGAAGACATATTTTCAACCACTAAAAGTGAGTTATATGTGCTGTCCGCCAAGACAGAAAAACCACTGAGGCTAAATGAGAATTGACCCTTTGTTTTTTAAGGTTTTTCCCAACGGAAAACGTGTTGCTGTCTTCCAGTGGAAAATCAAATTCTAATCACAGTAAATCACAGATCAGCAGGAAAATCCCCAGCCTGAACAGGTCAAGTAACTTAAGAAAGCACATACCAACAGTTTGACAACATAGCTTTTTTTTCTCTCTCTCTCTCTCTTTTTTTAAAATTAATTTTGTTTGTTTGTTTGTTTAATATAAATCCTCCTACAATTTCATTTTTTCAAATAATCTGCTTGTTACAACTCTTGCAGATTCATGAATGAAAAATTTGCCAAGTAAACAAGGATCAAACTTTTTTTTAACCCTCTAAAAATAACAACCGTAAGAGATTATTTCAGTTCATCAACTTTCAATCAAATTACCACTCTTGGAAAGGAAGATCAATTCACATACAAACCTTTATCTGTCTTCCTCTGAACAAACTGTCATCCAATGCCATGGCTGTTACAACAGAATCTTTGTCGGCAAATTCCACATATGCAAACCTGCCAACAACATACATAATCATTTAATAATGCACACAAAAACAAATCAATATATAAAAGAATAAGTACAAAAGAAAGATAAATGGTCCACTGGACAAAATCTGTCAAACATATCTACAATGCTGAAATTAATGTTCTGAAAGATAAAGGTCACTGTACAAGCTGAGAAAAATTCAGCTGCCTTCATCTTGCACTCACCCTATCCTCTTTTTGTTGAGTACCTATCATCCCACTCTTTGCAAATAATTAACATAATCTTTCTAGTCTACAATAATGTAGAATCAGCAGCAATGAAATGCAAATCATACTTTATACAGCAACATCAGTACATGGTACTGTGACATCTGTGCAGACAACTGTCTCTTTTCCTCTCATTTTTTGCTTTCTAACCTCAACTTTGATATCTGTTAAACATGAGGTTTCAGATTTATTTAAATCATCAGCCAGACTGTAGGATAAAATCTCAATCAAACTGAATTATTTCAACAACTTCAATCTTGACAAGGACAAATGAGGTACAAACAGCTGGTGTGACATCTCAGACACCAACAGTCTTCTCTCACCCTTTGGGATGTCCACTGAATTTATCACACAAAATGGTCACTCTGTTGACAGAACCACAGCCATGGAAATGCTGTTCCAATTCTTCTGCAGTGGCACCATAATCAACCTGGACAGAAAGATAAACATATAACAAGAAAAAAAGAGAAAAAAACAACAAATGCTAAGATAAGCCACACCACAACAAAAAAATAATTATAAAAAAGCCAGATATCATCACAGTTTGTACAAAACTGTAAGAAATTAACAATGTAGCATATGCTATATACAGTGTGATATACACTTTGCAAATTATACAGCCTCACTTACATTTCCAACATATATGGATCTTGCATCAGCTTCAATCTTTTCTTCTTGACTTGGGAACGGTGCTGTTAACAGAAAAATATATGTTTCAACAACCAAACAAAATCATTTCAAAACAGGAATATAAAAACACAACAGAAACTATGCTTCAACCCTTTCATGCCAGGCCTATTTTATGCCTATTGAAAACTATCTGCCATGGGATGTTTTGGTCATGGAGGGTAAGAACTAAAAAAAACAAACTAACAAAAAAATCTAGCATGCAAACCACTAAAAGTAATTATTTACAACCTATACTTTTCTGGAAGGAAATTATGACAAATTCACATGAACTTTATTTTGCAATGAGAAAATTCCTAATGACGTGGACAGAAATTTCTGTCCTGGGGCACTCTAGGGATTAACTTTTAAAAACCACCACCACCTAAACTATATTTAATATGTGCACATGTACAATACAGGCATGCCTACCCCGAAATTTGCTTTTCAGGAACAACACACATTAGAATCAAGGACAGGGTAATATTTTCAGGAACATCTCGGCAAACATACATCTGTCATCTGACAGATGTCGCAAAACACGTACGTGTCTCCTTTCCTCCCCAGCTTTATGAACGGCTACTTCTCAGAGTATTCCTTCCTGAAGGTCTGTGTCATCATGCAATCATGTCCAAGGCTGTGATTCAAGTTCCTCATATACACCTGTATTATTTATCTATTGCAGATTTCATATTAAATTGATATCATCACTATTAGTACTATTGATTTCAGTTTGGCCCAGCTGACCATCCAGGGCCAACTCAAGAGTATGGTCTTTTTTTAAACCTCCACTGTAAACAGCAGTATGCAGAGCTGAAAAGAAAGACCAACATTTGCACTGTGAAACAGTATCAGGCATTGACAGATCCAATAAAATTCTACTTACTGGGGTCAACATTTACTGTTTTTCACTTGCCCTGTAGGCCAACACTGTGGAAAATTCACTCTCCACGATGGGTTTTGTACTAACATGGCTTCTAGAAACATTAATGCACTAAACCTGGACACACACACACACACACAAATACACACAAGAACAAGATCTAAACTCTGACAGCTACCATGGCCTTCTGTCTAGAAGTCGAGGGTGGCAAATTTGAAAGGACTGTTTTGGAGAGAAAAAAAGTTGTCTTAAAATACCTAGATCAATTGCCTTCATAAACTGTGTCACACACACACACACAAAGTGAGAGACAGACAGACAGAGTGTGTGTGTCTAAGTATATATGTATGTATGAATGTGTGTATACATGTATCAGTGTGTGCATGCTGTGTGAATGTGGGGTGCAGGGGGCCTAGCCCTCCTGCCAGAAAACGAAATTATTGATTTTTAAGAGGTTTGGGGGGGCCTCTACTCTGTGTGTGTGTGTGTGTGTGTGTGTGTGTGTGTGTGTGTGTGTGTGTGTTTATAAGGAAAATGTACTTATCATACAAGTTTGTACTGTACCGATATATTTGACCATATGGTCTCTGCTGCTGTAGTGTCTGTTCCACTGAATGGGGAAGGGGGATGACTGGAGGGAGGAAGGGGTGGGTATATGACTGGTCATATCACTTTCAGCAGTCAGGGATTATCAGCTAGAGCAAGTGGTCACTGTCTTGGCTCAGTGCCAAATTTGCCACAATCATTGACTATGTGGGGGGTGAGAGGTGAGAGGAGAGAGAAAGAGACTTTGGAAGTGAGAGAGAGAGACAGAGAGAGTGAGCAGTCAAAGTACAGGAGGGGAGGGAGGTTAGTGAAGGGACATAACAGGGCTGCAGTGATTTTGACAGCTCTGCCGGTGGTGGTGGAAGGGTGAGGTGGAGGTGGAGGAAGATTGGGAAGGGAGGAAGGTGGGCACAGCCATTCAGTACATTGCTCTCTTGGACTGACAACAGACAGGTCTCACTGGCCATCAGTTAGATAACATGAACGCGTCGGCGCTTTTCTTCCTCCTCCTTTTTTCTTCCAGAAAACGGACATTCCGTTTTTGACCAAAACCTAAAATCAGTCTCAGGACGGAAGAGTTGCACCCATGTTTCCGTAAGTCTTAAAGAAGTGTCTTCAGCAATGGTCAGAAAGCCATCTATGGGTACACTTGTACCCACTCAATGCTTAGGGGAAAATAAGTTAACAGAAAAAAGTCAATGCAATCAAATAATAAAACGCGGGAGTTCCACGGCCATCTTGGATCTTGTGCATGCGCATCTAACTTTTATTCAAAATCGCAAGCAATGCCAAAGCCAATCGTCATAGGCAAAAACAGCAAACATGTGCTGTCCCCCATTTCTTCAGCTGACAGCCTCCATTGCTACAACCACACTGTACAATATATGCACAATTAAAAAGAACAAAACATCAAGCAAAAAGTCAAAGAAAGAAGCCTTCTGTGTCGCACGTTCTCCCTCTCAATCACCTTGTTGCTTAAATTTTGGAGAGCCAATCAACTTCAAGAGCACAGAACATGTGATGCACCTCTGTAAGTCATGTCAGCACAGAACTCTCCAGCGGTCTATTCACGCTGTTTCAATGGATTTTCCCTCACTTTTCCCACCAATTTGCCCTCATAAACAAATAACCATTGAGAAAATCTGAGTCAAACTTGTGAGAATATGTCACTATCAGTATCACTGTTACTGTGTATCAGCGGAAAATAATATCTTCAAGCACAGGCTCCATGTGAAATTCTGTACTTACTTGCTGTTGTTGCTGCCTTAGGTGAGCTGAGGTTCATCTGCTTCTCCACCTCAGTTTGCATTTCCTTCAGTTTCTCTGCCTCTTCTTCCATCTCCCGCACCCTGGCCTTGATAGCCTCAAGTTCCTTCATTATTGGTCAAAAGCAATGTCATGATTATTTCCATATTCTGTCACAATGAATTACACCTGAGTATGATTTCACTATGAATGGCGGTCACTTAAAAACACTAAAAATCTAAGTTATATAATTTTCTGCAGAATCATTTATTAAAAATGGCTGGCTGTATGAAGGCAGGAATATAAGTCAATTAATCATACAAAAAGCCTAGGAAATCTGCACCAAGATAACACTGATGCTTCTATTCTACACGTGTACTGAAGGTGCATCGAACTACACATGTTGTATGATGTACACTAAAATTACAAAGCGATTGATGAAGAAGACCTGAAAACATAACAAACAGGCGTCTTGGACAGTATATTCTAAGTTCGTTTTTTTTTCTGTCAATTTATCAGCTGAGGCCAAAGAGATCAAAGAATACACTATTACTAACACCAACAAAAACAAAAAATAATAAATTACCGGATCATCGCCATTGTCTTCGGCAGCGTCCACGATTGCGTTCGATTCATTGAGTGCTGCATCTGAACCATTCTGAATGTCCGCCATGATAAAAGCTAAAGAGAAACGAGAAAATTCTCTTTTTTTTAAAGCCAGAAATAATTCTTTCTACACGTGTAAAAAGCGTATGAAATTTCAGGTAACACTGAGATATCTGCTCTGCAAACAGGTTCTCCACGCTGTGTTCCACTCGACCGACAGGAAGATGGAAACCGGATGTGTACGCTGAGGCATGTTGCGGAAAAAAAGTTTAAAAAAAAAAACGAAAAAAAAAACCCCTAGAGAAATCACCAACCAAAGAAATAACTGGAAAAATCGTATGATGTCACATGTACATACTCGTTCGGCAGGCCTATTTACTGTGATTTTGTTTGTTTGTTTAGGGTTTTTTTTGGTGTTGTTGCCATCCTTGCTACTAAATACCGAAAACCACTACATTATCAAGGTTTTGTACTTTATTATCTGTTCAACAAGAAGCCATTGTAATTATTTATATTAGTCTTGTTGTTACAACAGGTTCCTCTGTGTGAAATAGGGCTGCTCTGCCCAGAGTTGCTACAGAGAGCGCCACCTTTGTTTTTCTTTTCTTTTTTTTCTGTTTGCAGTTTTATTTGTTTTCCTATTGAAGTGGATTTTTCTACAGAATTTTGACAGGGACAATACTATTCTTTTGTTGCAGTGCTCTAAATGCATGCTGCACTCTGGATTTCATTTTATCGTCTCCTGCATATGAATGCTACTTGAACCTTTTCCTTGAAAATGAGCTTGACTGCAGAATTTTGAATTTGATGAGAGGTTTGAGTAGGTTTGAGGTATATGTTATGGCATATACGAAAAGAATTGCAATGCATTAATCTTGCTTTAAAAAAAAATTAAAAGAAAAATGAATGAATAAAAATGCAAAAACTAATGTTTTGCTTGCTTCTAGCATCTGTAGAGTTCAATGCATGAGGTTTAGCATGTTTTTGTTATATGTTGATGCATTGTGTGATTTTGACTGAAGCCATAAAAGCCAAGGTCACACACATGATCAGAGAATGAAATAACATGCATGTTTTCAAGGGCAGGTGGCAGAAGAGACCATGCAGTATGCAGACTGGAGGGAGAAGCACTAGTGTTTGTCAGTGTCTTGTCATCATTCAGAGTTACAGTTCTGAAAAGACTGAAGGTGATGGGTGTAGCTTGGGGCCGGAGAACCTGAACATTTCATGTGAGTTTTACCTGCAACTGGTATGTTTAATACGAGCAGTTTTATACGTCATAAAAAGTACAGGACCCAGCCCAAAACCCAAAGATGTTTCATTAGATTTGTTTCCATCTGCAATGATTATTTTGTTTTCTTTACAACGAAAATGGAAATACCAGTCAAGAAGAGTACTCCTAAGTCCAAAATTGTGCTCTAAGTAATAAATGTGAGATAATTTGAAAAAAATCTTCTAATGATTGTGGAGATAATTGGCTCAGTCAGTTTACACACAACATGAGTCTTATGTTATAACTTGCCAACGTGTTTCAGTTGTTTGTGTGCGTGTCTGTGGTAACTGTAACACAGGCAATTTTGTAGTTAGATTTAACAAAGCTGAAAAATTGTGAATAAGACATGGAAGGCTTTACATTTTGATAGATCTATATTGCGACCATAAAACATTGAAATGCAGATCGATCTTGGTTGCTGAAAATAGAATTGTCCCATTTCCATTTCCAGCACGCAACGTTCAGTTTGATAAACACTTAATTGTTTCTGATGGTGAACATAGATATGATTTGAGCCATTATATGTAGGTATATATATATATATATATATATATATATATATATATATATATATATATATATATTCCCAACCCCATCTCCTTGCCAAGCCCCCTTCACTGTTGGCACTTTAAGTTTTGTTGTTGTGCAGCAGGAATCACACCTGAGACACGAAGGCCTTGCCTCTTTCGCGCACACAATAACTTACAAAAGGAAGGGAAAAAAAGGAAAAGATTTGACTCCCAAAAACATCCTCCCGGGGGGTCACTACCTTGTCGTGGTCGGGAGGCTTAGTGGCCAGTGATTGAGCGAGCTATGTCGGCGGGGGCATCAGTCCTTCTGAGGGTTTACTGCTCTAATCCCAGGTCTTAATTGGCAGCCTACATAGCCATTGTAGCTGTTAAGGCTGAATAAGTGTGTGTGTGTGTGTGTGTGTGTGTGTGTGTGTGTGTGTTTTGTTGTTGGTGTTGTTGTTTTTGGACTGATGTTCCTGATAGGGCTTCCCATGCCGAACAGGTCGTGAGTGAGGCCCAAACTAAAAGTGACTCACTGTCCCTTTCGCTATTCTCTCTTCTTCTTTTTACCGCCTCTTTTCCGTCTTCAGCTCCCCATCAAGCCTTCTTTTCCACATTCTTTTGTCTCTGCGGCTTTCTTCAGGCCCGCCGTGTTTGCCGTGCGGCGCGACCTGAAATGGAGGGGAATGAGATCCTGGGGATTGAGAGAGCACGCTGCTCTCAACACGTCCCTTTGGCTCGGACCTCTCCTAAACAGGCAGCACACATTGGCCCGTGTGTGTCAATCGGCTACCCCTACGTGGGGCTGGGTCAAGACTGGCAGTTTAGAGGCTAACGATGATAACCCCCGTAGTGCTCAGTTCTCTGTCCCCGGGAGCTGGGCATGATCGGGGGGAACGCGTTAGAGCCAGACCGGTTGGTCGTATGTCCCTCCCGAAACCTGGAAGGGGTCAAGCTGGTGTTCCCTTGACCCTGGCCCCTAAGTTGGACCCCATGGTGGGTGGGTAAGAGAGGGATGAATTAAAGATAAAAAAAACAACAACATGGGTTCCATCCAATCACCCCCCCCCCCCCCCCCCCCCCCTAAACTTGCAAAAAGGAGGAGACAAGGAACGGATAATGACTCGGACTCAGATTTGGAGGTCAGAGAGACCTGGATACTGGCCGTCGTGGCTTGTGGTGGAGGGTACTGATGATGACAAGTCCTTGTCGGCTCTCAGCCCCTTCGCCATCCAGAAAGGCTTCCAATGTTTGGCAGGCGCATTGAAGTCTATCAAGAGGCTGAGGAACGGAACGTTTCTGGTGGAAACGACATCGAAAAGGCAGACACAGCTTCTGCTTAAAGCGGCTACTTTTGTGGATAGGGCGGTGAAGGTCTCCCTTCACAAAGGACTGAACTGTTCGAAGGGGGTCATCAGATGCCCTGAGTTGAGAGGAGTGTCTGAGGCAGAGATTAAGTGCGAGCTGTCCTCTCAGAGAGTGACAGATGTTTACAGGGTGACAGTACGGAAGGGTCCCGACCAACACATTCTTCCTCACCTGCTGCCCGAATGTTCCCAAGGACATAAGAGTCGGGTACCTGCAGGTGAACGTAGGTCTATACGTGCCGTCCCCTCTACGGTGCTTCAAGTGCCAGAAATTCGGACACGTGCGGGACCGCTGCAAGGAGGAAGAGGCGTGTGGCACCTGTTCAAAGGCGGCGCACCAGGGCGAGTGCATCAGTCCAGCCTGTTGTGTGAACTGCGGAGGCAGCCACCCGTCTTTGTCTTCGACTGCCCCACCTGGAAAAAAGAAAAGGAAATCCAGAAGTGAAGACGGAGAAGAAAATAATTATCATTCTTTAAAGCCCGTAAGTTAGTGGAGGCTACATTGCCTAAGGCAGGACTGTCATACGCTTCTGTCGTCAGACCCAGGATGGTGGACGTTGCGATCCAGACGACGTCCACAGGGACGCAGACGGACGACATACTGACTTTGGTATAACCATTGGCCTTGGGTGGAGGCGCTGTATCTACCCCTTCCCATCCTGTACGGCGGTCTTCAGGAGCTGCTGGGCAGGGGGGTGGGTGGGGGGAAGCCTCGGGCAGAGGCGTGGTGTCCGCCTCCCGTCCCCTCCCCCCTCGTCCCGCCCCTCGTCTGCCTACCCGTCGGACTGGTGGGAGTGCCCAGAAACCCCCCGTACCTCCAAAACCCAAGGAGGGGAGGGTTGCGGCCTCGGCGGGGTCGGGGAAAGCCGAGGTGGTGGATATTCCGGCTTGGCCGGAATCGGACAGCACTCTGAATACAAAAAACAGATATGCGGTCTTGGCCAACCTTGATCCACCGCAAACAGAGGAGCAGGAGGTAGCAGTGGATTAGGTTGCTGTTTTATTTTTAACCTTTTTAATGGCGGTCATTCATTGGAACATCCGTGGTTTTTATGCCAATCTCCAGGAACTCCAGTTGCTTTGTCGTTCTTTGAAACCTTCAGTGCTGGCGCTGCAAGAGACTCTGCAAAGACATGGCAAGTTTTTATCTGGTTAGAACTCCATTTTTAAACCCGCTCAACTGAAGCAAGAGGGATTGACGGGAGGTGTCGCTCTTTTTGTACATAACTCCCTTTTATATAGTACAGTTCCTTTAAACACCCCTTTACAGGCGGTGGCAGTCAGAGTCACACTTAAGAAAACCATCACTGTCTGTTCTCTGTATCTTCCTCCTTCCGTCCGTGTTCTGAGGCAGGACCGCATAAACCTTGTTGATCAGCTCCCACGACCGTTCTTACTGTTGGGCGACTTCAGTGGCCACTCCCCGCTCTGGGGAAGTGAGGTGACATCAGCCCGAGGTCTTCTTTTGAAAAACCTTCTTTCCGATATGGACTTGTGCTGTCTTAACGACAAGTCACCCACTTACCTTCATCTGTCTTCTGAGAAGCTCTCGTGTTTAGATCTGTCGGTCTGCGATCCATCGTTGGTCCTGGACTACGAGTGGGAAGTGCACGACGATCTGCACGGGAGTGACCACTTTCCTATCGTCCTACGCCCCACAGATGGGGAAGGTGACTCTGCCGGACCGCCTGAACTATGACAAAGCCGACTGGGGAATTTTTACCACAAAGTTAAGAGCAGAGCTGCAGGAAGAAACAGTCTTACAAAGCAAGGATCCTGCTGACACTCTGACACAGATCGTTTTAGATTGCGCCAGAGCAGCAGTCCCATCGTCTACCTCCAAGCCTCAGATGCCAAGAACGCCCTGGTTCAACGCTGAATGTCGGGATGCCCGTAAGTCACGGAAGAGAGCGTGGAGACCGATAGCGTTCGAACCCATCAACAGCTGAGGGCAAAAGCCAGATATGTTTTTAAAAAGAGCCAGAGAAAATCATGGAGAGATTTTTGCTCTTCCTTAACCTCCAACACACCTAAGAAGAAAGTGTGGAGTGTTTAAAAAAAAAATTAAGGGCAAAAACGTCTGCCCAACTTTTCACCATCTCAAGCTCTCAGACGCTCTGATCACAGAGAAGAAAGCAGTTGCTAATCTGCTAGCCTCCACAATCGAACTGAACTCTAGATCTGCCAACAAATCTGCTCTGTTTCTCAAAACCAAAAACATGAAAGAAAAAAAAACACCCTGCAACTTCTCTTCTGGCAACACAGAGAGCTACAACCTTCCTTTCACTATGAATGAATTAAAATCTGCCCTTCAGACCTGCACGGATTCCTCTCCAGGAATGGACGAGGTTCATTATAAACTTTTAAAACACCTTCCCGAAACCTGTCTGGACACCCTGCTCAAAGTTTACAACCACTTCTGGATCACAGGCTTTTTTACATCCTCCTGGTGAAAGCCCTCATAATCCCGGTGCCAAAACCGGGAAAAGACCCCTCGAACCCCTCCAACTACCGCTCAATAGCACTGACCAGCTGCATCTGCAAACTGATGGAGAAGGTGGTCAACGGTAGACTGATGTGGAACTAGAGACCAACGGCCTTCTGGCGAAAGAACAGTGTGGTTTCCGCAAGCATCGATCTACCGTTGACCATCTGGTTCATTTGGAAACCACTGTAAGGAATGCCTATGTCAACAAACAGCATGTGGTGGCCATATTTTTTGAGTTAGAGAAAGCTTACGATACCACCTGGAAATTTGGGATCCTCTCAGACCTGCACAAGCTCGGCTTCCGAGGACACCTGCCCCAGTTTATCCACAACTTGCAAGACAGACAATTCCAGGTGAGGGTCGGCACCACCCTGTCCGACATTCACGAGCCGGAGCTGGGTGTTCGCCAGCTCTCTTCAGCATCAAAATAAACGACATCGTCCAGTCAGTTCAGAAGGGATCAGACAGCTCGCTGTTTGTGGATGATTTCGCCCTGTATGCAACTGGCAGCATGTATGCCAGCATCCAGCGACGGCTTCAGCTCTGTGTGGAAAAAATTCAGTGTTGGGTAGAGGAGAATAGTTTCACCTTTTCGTCCTCTAAAACTGAGTGTATTCATTTTCATAACTTTCGCCAATTCTATTTGGACCCTGAAATCTGTCTGGGAAAATCCACCATCCCGGCGGTCAAGGAAGCCAAATTTTTAGGCGTCGTTTTTGATCAGAAGCTGAACTTCCTTAGCCATATCAAACAGCTGAAAATATCTTGTCAAAAAGCCCTGAACATCATCCAAGTTGTGGCACACACGGACTGGTGTGCTGATAAGAGAACTCTCTTGCACCTCTACAGAGCCCTGGTCCAGTCCAAACTGGATTACGGATGTGTAGTATACGGCTCGGCCAGACTGTCTTACCTGAAACTGCTGGACCCTATACACCACCAAGGGCTCCGTCTCAGCTTAGGTGCATTCCGCACCACCCCTGTGCACAGCCTGTATGCAGAGGCTGGTGAACCACCTCTCTCCAACCGCAGATTGAAGCTGACCCTAAACTATTACTTGAAACTGTTTTCTGAACCCACAAACCCTGCTTACGACGTTGTATTCAACAACCCCTTCAACAAGAAATTTAAAGACAACCCAAACTGCATCCCTCCTCTTGGACTCCACATTCAGCCGCACATAGAAAATGCCGATCTGGATGTCAGTGGCATTTCAGACTTCTCCAAGTTCCCCAACAGCCCACCGTGGACCTTTAAAACACCTGAGGTCTGATTCGATCTGGCCTCGTACTGTAAAGATTCCACCAGTTCACTGGCCTACAGAACTTACTTTTCAGAACTCTGCCACAAATTTCCCACTTTCCAAAAAATCTTCACTGACGGTTCCAAGTCAGAGGACGGAGTCGCTGCATCTGCGTTCTGTCCCGCCTTTCCTGACCAGCCCTCAACGGAACACATCCTATCTGACAGCTCAGTGTACACTGCGGAACTGTCTGCACTGGTTCTGGCGGTAAAAATGGTTCTCTCTTCGAAACAAAAGAGATTCATGATCTTTTCCCGACTCCTTGTCAGCCCTGGAGGCGATCGCCTGCAGGAATCTGACTCATTGAAACTGCTGGAATTCTACGAAGCTTTTACTCTCGTAACGAAGAAAGGATACGAGGTTGTGTAGGCCTGGGTTCCTGGACATGTTGGCATTCGTGGTAACGAAAGGGTAGACCAGCTGGCCAAGAATACTGTAAAGAAAGAATTATCGAGATCCTTCGTACCATACACAGACATGAAGCAGAAGGTGAACACTTATGTTAAGGATCTTTGGCAAGAGGAGTGGAACACCCAGGACAACAAGCTGTTCCAGATCTGTCCAGACCTAAAAGAGACCCTCCCATCGGTGGTGAAGAACAGAAAGGAGTCCGTGCTGTGCAGACTGCGTGCGGGGCACACTTTAAAATTTTTTTTTTTTTTTTAACTCATTCTTACTTGTTGAAGGGGGAAGAGGCCCCTCGATGTATTCCATGTGATGAGCCTCTCACTGTGAAACATGTGTTCCTTGACTGTTGGGATCTGCACGACGTTAGACACAAGACATTACACGGCGGTTTCTTTGAAGACCTTGTTTCGTGATGTCCCTCCGTGGGCGCTGATGGACTTCTTGAAAGAAGTGTTTAATCAGATTTGAAGGTTTTAAACTATGAGTGGAAAGCTTAAAGTGGTGACTTGTTTTTATTGTTTGTTTTTTACCCTTGTAGTAGGTATTAACGTGGTAATAGCCTTGAGATGGCCTTAGTGGTTGGCGAGGCTCTAAGCACCATAATTTCATTTTCTTTTTCCAAAAACATAAAACAGATTTAAGGACTACGCCTACGCACACATATACACATGCACGCACGCCGCCAGGAGTCTGCATGGATTATAACTGAATGCCATTGGAAAGGGATAGAAGGTGTATGTATACACGTTTTCAAAAAGATGTTTTTTCAGACCAGTTTTAAAAGATTGAAATGAGAAAGAGTGGCGCAGATCGTGAGGTAAACTGTTCCATACGGATGGAGCTGAGTGAGAAAAGGAAGAATCGCCGAAGGATTGGGTTTTAACACGCCAGGGAGCGAGTAGCTGCCGTGAATCGGAAGATGATCTGAGTTGTCATTAGAGTTTGCAGGTTTGAATGACTTCTCTCTCTACCACTTACACTGTTTTCAGCCTCTCACCCAAAGAACAGAAGGCCAACCTGCACATCAATGGACAAACTCTGCTTGCTGAGAACAACCCCACGTACCTGGGAGTCACTTTTGACAAATGCCTGACGTGGAAGAAGCGAACAGAGAAAGCAGAATCAAAAGCAAAAGTACGACTTGCCCTCATGAAGAAGCTGGCAGGAACAACATGGGGCGCAGACAACATGACCCTCAGGAGGCTGTACACTGGTAGAGTCAGGCCAGTGTTGGAGTATGGCATGACTGCATGGGGCACTATGGCCAAGTCCAACTTTGAACGGATCAGCAAGGTTCAGAATCAAGCTACCCGTATCATCACAGGGGCCATGAGGTCTACGCCAATTCAGGAGCTTGAAACCATCACAGAGCTCCAGCCCCTTGAGGACTGCAGAGACGCCAAATTCCTGACCCAGGCTGCCAAGTTCAAGAGGTTGCAAGGCCACCCCATGAAGTCAGACTGTCCCAACCAACAAAAGGACGGCTGGAGAGGGAGCTTCATACACCAGACCAGGATCCTAGAATGGCAACATCAGGATATCCTTAACCATGCCCCCAAAGTGATACCCCGGTGTCTTGCATTCCCTGCCTGGAGCGAAGGAACCCCTCCCCTCATCCAGTGCAGCATCCCTGGTGTTGGCCCGAAAGATTCCCAAAGCGGCCCTGAAAGAAAGTCCCTCACCCTTGAACACCACACCCAGTTCCCCAAAGGGTTCTGGACTCACGTCTACACTGACGGCTCTGCGACAGATGCCATTCGGAACGGAGGGGCAGGAGTCTATGTTCAATATCCAGGAGGCAGAGAAGAAAAGATCTGCCTCACTACGGCCTGTACTCCACCAATTACAGAGCCGAAGCAGAAGCCTTGAAAACAGCAGCAGCCCACATCGAGGCCAGCCCCTACACCAGCCACAACATTATCTTCCTGACCGATGCCCTGTCCATCTTGCAGGCCCTTTGATCCAACAAAGATCCAGAACTCAACGATCTGTCCTCCTCTCTCACCTCCCTCTGCACACGTCACACAGTCACCCTGCAGTGGATTCCCTCGCACTGCAACGTGCTTGGCAATGAGATTGCCGACTCCCTGGCAAAGGAAGGCACTACGAAAGACCAGATGGACAGGTCTACCAACCACTCTGAATCCAGGACCATCATTAAGGCCAAGCTGCAGAACAAGTGGAAGCAGCAGCATCCATGCCACAACAGAGCAGACCTGTACTACCTGCTGACTTGTCGAGAGCAGGTAGCCATTTTCAGACTCAGGACAGGCCACAACCGCCTGAAACACCACCTATACACGAAACTCCGTATCGGTGACACAGAGCAGTACTCCTGCAGAACAGGCAGCCAGACAACAGAACAGCTGCTGCAGTCCTGCCCATTCCACCAAGCGCTCTGAGAGAAAACCTGGCCCGACCCAATCCCAGCGGCCCGGAAGCTCTATGGAGGACTGGAGGACCTGCAATGTACTGCCACCTTTGTCGAGGAGACGGGGGAATCCATCTGATAAATGATGAATGAGACAACAACAACTTTTATCAAATACTGCGGGGCAGCACACGAAATGCGAGTTGAAGGTAAGAGTTGCGACTTTATACTGAATGCATGCAGCAATTGGTAACCAGTGAAGAGAATGCAGAAGATGAGTGATATTGTCAGTCATTTTGTTTCCAAAGATTAACATTGCTGCTGCGTTTTGAACTTTCTGGAGTTTATGCATGAAGTACTGAGGACGCCTGACGAGGAGTGAGTTACAACTATCAGGTCTGGACAAGACAGTATATATGTCTGTGTGAGTGAGTGCATGCATGCTTTGTGTGTTGTGTGTTTGTGTGTATGTGTGGTGCATGCATGTTCGTATTGTGGGTGTTTGTGTGTGTATATGCGTGAGCACGCACGTGTACGTGTGCTGTGGGTGTGTGTGTGAGTTGCGTGTGCCAGTCATCGATTGTCAAGTGGCCATGGACAAATAAGAATAAACTCTGTGTGTGTGTGTGTGTGTGTGTGTGTGTGAGTGCATGCATGAAATATGGTAAGAGATATCGAGTGAAATAGCTATTAAAACCATGGGTGACTGATCACCCACAATTTCTAATGAGGTACAGTAAGCTTAACACCCATATAAAAGCCATGGGTGATTGGTCAACACATAGATAGATCTGGTCCTTGATCTGATAATTTATTGGAAAAAAACCCAACACATACCTTTGTTACATATGCTAGTTTTAAAACAAATTCTTAGAGAAAATTTATGTAGCTTACTGTATTACATGAATCCCAGCATGTATTGCATCTTCGATTCATTCCACTGTCAGAAGTCAGATAGCGTGTCACTGTGCCTCTGCACTTGCATGCTTCCTAAGATAACAAACATCCTTGCATCTTTGTAGGTATTTCTATTATACACAGGGGTTAGTGTAAGGGTCTTCATGTCTCTGTATGTGCTCTGAAGCATCCACACACACAAATTGGTTTGACATTTGTATTTTCCAACTCTCTCTCTCTCTCTCACACACACTGACACACACACACTGCACTCGTCTTGCAAGAAAGTATTAACTCAGCATAGTAACACACACACACACACACACACACACACACCCACCACGCACAAACGAAAGTACAAATCCAGCGAAACAATTACATATTTCATCCCATTTTTTATTTTACATTCTGTACATTTTCAGGCCAGTTTTATTTCAGTGACCAAATGTTTTTCACGAACACATGGTCGTGCACAAACATATACACACGTTCCTACCATTCAACAACCATACTCACACACACACAGAGTTCCAAAAACTATATGTTCAATATTTATCTCAAAACAAAGTTCTTATGATTTTAGAGCAGGGTTCCTTGTCCTCCAACTTGCTTCTTCAGTGCAACTATGAAATCCTCTTTTTTTTGCCTTTGTCCACTCCATATGTCACTGTCTGCTGTCTGTAAACACACATATAACATGCAATTCTCTTATAATATCAAATCTGCGATGTAGAGGATAAAATCTGCAGAAACACTGGATAACTACACATCATAACAAGACTTAGGCTGCGTTCTTAACAAAATAGACAGATGGACACTCACATTTTCCATCCATCCATGTCCACAAAAACATTCAAACTAAACAAGGACAAAACAACAATGAACAGATGGAAAAATGACAAAACTCTGCAACTTACAGATCTAATGTCACTGGAAAGTGCAGACGGTGTGATGAGAAGCTGTCCTGATTTTATCAAAATAACGTATTTCTCTCCCATATCTAAATAACATATAATAAATACATCAACTATTTGAAAACAATACATAAGAAAATAAATGTGGGAGCAAAATAAGAAAGATGTGAGGTGAGGAGAGAGGGGGTAATCAATTGTCATCTTTGTAGATCCACACAAACTGAGATATTTTGTCAGTCAAGCTGTCACAACCTTCATGAATTTTGAAACAGCTGATGTCAGTTTTGTCAACAATACCTGGACGAATCTGTAAAGTGGCAGTAAGCTCTTACTGTCCACAATGTGACAGTGTTTTTCAAGGAAAAGTAATGCATTATTAAAGTATCAAAACCTCTTTAACAGACAGACAAAAAAAAGTGTGCAGGCAAATTCATAAAAAAAAATGTTGTAGAAGTTTATCAGGTCTCTGTGTTCAGTGTGAATTCTTTTCACAACACAAATGGGAGCAAAGAGTGATTTACTGTGCAGGTTTTTCTTTCGTTCTTACTCACAACAGTTGTCAGTGGTCATTTCTGTTTGTTGTGAACCCATCTTCAGGTACAGAAGATGAAAAATTAGATTACATAACTTTGCTGAAGTGATGGAGAAAACCACACAAGATGATGGGGAACATACTGTATATTCATTTCATTGAGTAAACAACCCTTTCAATCACTTTATGAGATGAAAAATACATATTGGTGGAGGAAGAAGGAATATACCAGCTTATATGGGGGCAGTGGAAGAGGGGGATATGGCATACATTCTACAAATAAGTAAACAAATTGAAGGTCAATCCAGTTCATACGGAAACAGAAGGCTTGCACAGGTAGAGCAATAAAAAATCCCAAACATAAACATTCAATGAACACTACCATTTTAATATTTTCAAAGAGGTTGTCCATTCATGTACAAGGAGAATCAAAGTATGAACTGTAAATGTATGTAGAAATTATGAGAAGGGTAAGAGAGGGAAGGGCAAAGTCAGATTAATAAAGGTAGAAAAAATGGACAATAAGAAAGCAGCAAAATAGTATTTATACTTTTTGTTATAATATTGTTGGCCAATAAAGAAGGCATCTAAAGCACTAAAAGAAAAATTTAAAGAAAAGACACGCACACATACACAGGTCAATCTTCAATTTTCATTCATAATCTTTCAAAAACAACCATCGGGAATTATTGGAGGATTCAAAGAATACTCACTGTGCCAATTGCTGGGTACTTATGGGCAGTATATCCAGGTTGACTCTGCCTTCTTCCACAGCATCCAGAAATAGAAACTCTTCAGCCTGTATTTCAGTTTTGATCAAACACATTCAACTTCAAGCACATGGTTCAACGAACAACAGATCCCCTTCCTTCAGCCCTTCAAGGGGACTACTCATTCAATCCCTGAAGTGGTGTGGTGGCCTTGTGGTAATGTGTCCGCCATGGAAGAGCACAAGGGATTGAATCCCACACTTGGTTATATTTCATCCCCATTAACGAGACCTTGAGTGGTGGTCTGGACACTAGTCATCCACATGAAATGATAAAGTGAGGTCCTGTGTGTTGCATGCACTTCCGGCACGTAAAAGAACCCATGGCAAAAAAAAAGGGTTGTCCCTGGAAAAATAATGTAGAAAAATCCACTTTATCAGAAAACAAACACACTTGAAGGCAGAAAAAAATGATAGTGCTGCACTAAAGCGACACTCTCTCTGGGAAGAATAGACCGAATTTTACATAGGGAAATCTGCTGTGACAAAAGAGTAATACGACACAATATAAATAATACAAAATTCCAACCTTACCACTGAACATCACAACCTCCCTAAAATCATAAGATGAAGTGTATGATCAACAACAGTCCTTAAATACCCATGCACAAATCTCTGAAATGTTTACCATGGAGAACCAAGGTAGAAACTACTACTGTGATCACTCCTGTTTGAACATTAACAGTTCCCATCTCCTGATCAGTCGCCAATATGTTACCAAACTTGAAATCATACTCGAAATTCCATTTCCTCAAATAATTTACATCCATTTCTACACATCTTGTTTTGGAAATTCTTACCAAAACAATTCTTACATTATTTGATCTTGATCAAATCCCTACAAAACTACTATTTGATATCTGGATGTTCTTCTAATTATAACAAATATCATAGACAATTCTTTAACCCCAGGCATTTCTCCCTGTGGTTTTAAGACTGCCATGGTTAAGAAACCTTCTCTTGACAAAAACCAACAAAACATAGATGTCCAAAATTTACCTTTCATTTAAAGAATTATGGAAAAACTGTTACTTCAACACTTCATTTCACATCTTCAAAACAATAAACTCTCTTTCTAATAGCATATCAAATGGGACACTGCACTGATACCACCTTCTTGTGAGTGGTGAACTAAACATCACACACTAATCTACCATTACACGAGAAAGCCAATGGACATTTGTGTGTGGCGGGCTGCTTGCGAGTGTCTGTGCATTCATGGGAGCGTGTTGCAGGGATGTGTTTTCTTGAGTGCCTCACAGGCGGGTTAGTGGTTTTCAATGTTCAAAAGAGGTACTGTGTGCGTTCTGGCACGTTTTTCTGTCTATTAGTTGGGGGGGTGGGGGGGGGGGGAGATATGGAGGGTGCATTATCATTAATATTACTATTATAATTATCATCTTCTAACAGCTATCTTTGAAGACTGAATTATTTCACTCTTGTAATGTTTTCACAGCGTTGAACAAGACTGGTCACAAAGTTAGAAACTGCATTTGCCATTTTTTCTACTGCATTCAAATCTTACTTGATGGAAAGGAAACTGCTCAGTCTCAAATCCCTATTCTTTCTGGTGTCACACAAGGCTGTGTGCTTAGTCCCATATTATCATTAAACGTATCACCTCTGTCCCATATCACAGAGAGCCACTCTGTAGCTCATCAGTTGTTTTTTTGTTGTTGTTTTTTTGCAGATGACACACAGCTATAAAAATCAGCTGCACCAGAGAATGCACTTGCACTTCTTTGTGACACCAAAAAATGTACCCATGGTGTAAAAAGCTGGATGAACAATCACAAGTTAAAACTGAATGTTGCAGAAACAGAATGAATTCTCTTCTCAGTTCCCAACAGTCAAAGCATGCTTCCATGATACTCTATTAAACAAAAAATCCTAGAATCATAGGGTTCATTACTAATTCTAAACTTGCTATGAAAACTCATTGACAAAGAGCTGTCAAACTACCTTCAACCAATTCAACACAAAACACTACTTCATTTATTCTTTCCAGATTTCATTACCACATTTCTTTTTTTAACAGGTTTACCTTTTTCTGTCACAGGACCTCTACATAAAGTTAAAAACTCAGCAGCTCACCTGATCATGAAAGCTGCCCTGCTCAACTTTTGTAAAGTTACACTGGCTTTCTATTTCCAAAAGAATCAATTCAAAATAGCTTGTATATGTTTCAATTCCTTGACCAGTTCTGCACACTCCAACCTTTCTGACCATTTAAAGATTTACACAGTGAACTCTTGTCTGACACACACATCTGAAATCCTGCATTACAATCACAAATTTCCTAAGTTTCCTAAGATTTGCACACTGTGGTGCTTGGTTCTGGAAATCTGCAACAAAATATCATACACTAATCTACCATTACATGTTTTAGATCTGATTTAAATTATAAAATGTTCAAACAATATTTTACACTACACATTTTTGCATGTGTGTGCATGCACACCTGAGTGTGTGTCTGTATGTGAGCGCGTGTATATCACTATATGTGTGGAAGTAATGGTGGGAGGTGAGAGCGAAGGGTTACATGAATCCTTTGGGTGGTTGGGTTAGAAGGGAGGGATGCATTTTATTCATGGAGAGGTATGCATTGAGGGAGGAGGAAAGGGGGGTAGTGGTGAGGGTGAAGGTTGTTAGACAAGAGTGAGAATTCTGCTCTCCAGCCACCCAAGGATACTACAAAGATGTAAGAGAAGAACATACTGAATGATGATCTGGGTGAAGGAGCCCTGCTAAGGGATGTGGTGCAAAGTCCATAAGTTTTCAACATGTAACATACATCATAAAGAAATACCAAGGAAAAAACACAAGAAAAAATATACAGACAAGAATAAATATAAAACAAACAACACAACTGTCAGAAACATTAATAACGTCACAATCTTTTAAAAATTCACATTCATTCATACATATAGCATGTATCAAGACAATTATACATTTTGTAAATAAAAAAAAAAAGACTTGAGGACAGCCTCCTGCTGTAACCAATGGTACTGCAGCAGGGTCATCAAGTGGGCCAGGTCATTTCCTCAAATTGGCTGGACCTTCTGCACACACATACGCACACGCATACACACACACATACATGCACAGACATTCATACACACATACGCAAACATGTTATAAGTTTAAATGGTCGTGTCACTGGTACTGAAACATGATGGATTTCAACATCTCTTTACACCTGATTTGGTTATGCAAAATAATTTCAGTACACATAAAGGCAAATTTTCTACATCATAAACTGAAAAAACATCTTACATTTCAACAAAAGACCAAACCAACATGGCCCTTGAGCGAATCGTACTGAATAAACCGAAAATGCCAGGGGCAGGGGAGACTTCCACATATCAATCCAAATATATTTTTTTCTCATCACCAGAAACCAGTGCTGGGTGTACATCCATACTGACAAAAAAGGACAAATATCCTGATCCACCCTAACAGTCAGATATTTGACCTCCTCACACCAGCCTGAATGGAACATTGAAACCAACTGTTCAACACATTTTTCCAGGTCAAGTCTCAAGTTGTTAATCAGCTATGATAAATACGAACAAAGGATCATTATCAACAAGTTACAATCAAAAACTCTCCTATACCTAGAAGAAACTTCACTGGTTTCAGTTTCAGTAGCCTGGATGTAAATTAAGTCTTGAAAATGACAATGAAGTATTGAAAATGTAAAGTATGACTAAGAATTCTTGAAAACAGAATATGATCACTAAATCTTTAAAATTAAGAATATAAAAAAGAAGACTTTCTCAATGTTTTCTCACTTTCTGTTGAACTTACTCACTTTTTCATTCTCTAGGTCATTTTGTCAAAAACAGACTGAAAGAAAAATAGGATATTTCCAGACTGGCTCTGTTTCCAACATTTCTGTTGACAGGCATTCTTTTCCCATTCCACAACGAACCGCTAGAAACTGTTGGACTTTATGGCATTTTTATCTTACTGATCTTGTCATCATTCCAGAAAATCTAGCCAAATCTGATCCTCTATAACCTTTTATATTTTCTTTGGGATGATCAAGAAAATTGTTCAATCCATGGCCAAATCAGATGTAACAGGAAAGAAGAAGCAGACGCTTTCATGACCAGTGCACTGCTCAGAAAACATTGTAACCTGGTTAATCAAATGGTAAGACAATGAAGTTACAATTATGCTGGTCTTACTCTGATTGAACTGGTAATTTGGGAAGTATCAATTTATCACCCAAACAGGAGTTTGTATTATAATCCCTGTTTGGTGATACATATACTTACCATGTCAAACTGATGCAAACTAGGCCTATCTGCTCTGCTTGGCCAAATTTCGTGCAGCTAACGGTGAAAAGACACCCATCTTGCCCGGTCCGTTCTTAGCCAATCTAACCTCTCTAAAAGCTACAAGCACTGAATCATTCCGTGGCCATCGAGAAAATGCCCCACGGTGGAAATGTGGTAAGTATATGTATCACCAAACAGGGAGTATAATACAAACTCCTCATTTTGACGTCATATACTGTATCATGTCAAACTGATGCAGAATTTAAAGCAAATGGAGGAGGGCAACGCTTACTGGTTCGCATGGGGAGCCCTTGTAACCGAGGAAATACCCTTGGAACTGTCAGCCCTGGTCATACGGTAATCCCTCAGGTAGATGTTGATGAAGGGATTCTCAGACCACCAGAAGGCTGCCTCCAAGACATGCTGCAGTGGCACTGAGTGCTGGAAAGCAGCCGAAGTAGCTATGGCCCGCACTTCGTGTGCTCTGGGATTAAGACAGCTGATATCCCTGTGAGCATGAAAGTAGGCTCTAAGAATGACTTGGGAAACCCAGCGGGAAATGGTGCCTGCAGCAATGTCTTTCTTGTAATTCTCATTGAGGGAGATGAGAAGACGTCTCTGAGAAGAACACCTGTGGCGAGACCTATCCCAATAGTACTTGAGACACCGAACAGGGCAGAGATGCCTATATGCCTATCCTCATTGTCTTGGGCAAGAATACCAGACAAAGGTCTGACCCTCAGAGAGGGGGAAGGGACCTCCAGGTCTTGGTTCTTAGCCAGGATTTCTGGAAGGAAATGGATGGTGATGGAACCATCTCTGCGGAAGGCCAGATCTTGTGGCATTCCACGAAGACCATGTATCTTGCTTCTATGACAGCCTGTGGCCAGCAACAGAAGGAAAGTGGTCTTGAGGGTGAGTAAGTCGAAAGGAATAGTACCCAAAGGCTCGAAGGGTTGCTTTCGAATGAAATCAAGCACCAGGAATATGTCCCACAGGGGCACTCTTCTGGGGTTTCTAGCTTCCTTCAGAGAGGCATCCCTAACCACCTCTCTGAGCAGGAAATCCGCTTCAAAAAAGGACCACCTAGCTGTCTGATGGTGGTACAGATGGCAGACCTGTACCCTCGCACAGAACTAGCAGACAGGTTGAGAACCGAGGAGCAATGAGCCAGAAAGTTGGCCAGCTGCATGCTCGTAGGGTTAGCAGGGGGAACGTCTTGAGCCGTTCACCACCGCAACCATTTCTTCCAGCTAAAGTCATAAAAAGCCTCAGTACCCGCCCTCCTTGCTTTGGAGACTATGGAGAGGAGGTCAGAGGAGGTGCCTCCCTTGGTAAGCGCCTCTGACACAGAGGCCGACCAAGGGGTCGAAGAGTTCAATGGTGGTGCTGACAGTTCCGACCGCACAGTTGCAGGTGGAGCAGCTGAGGATAGGAATGAGGGATTTCCAAATGAGGCTGCCTCAGCAGATGAGGTTTGGTTTTGAGTTTCAGGGGTGGAAAATGTGTCAGGGACTGAAGGTCCAGAAACCAGGGCTGGGCTGGCCATTTCGGCGCAATGAGAATCAGCTGCGGGCGTTCCAATCTGGCTTTCTGGATCACCTTGGACAGAACTGTAAAGGGAGGAAACGCGTAGGAAATGAGATTGCTCCAGTCTAGAGACAGAGCATCTACTGCCCACGCTTCCGGGTCGGCGACCGGTGAGACATAAGTGGGGAGTCTCTCATTGAACTCTGTGGCAAAGAGGCCCACTATTGGCTGAAACCACTGCTCCCACACCCCCTGAAGGGTGTCCTTGTCCAGGGTCCACTCTGTGTGGATGACACTCTTGGACCTGCTGAGTACATCTGCCAAGATGTTGGCTTTTCTCTATGTGTCTTGCTGAAAGAGCAATGCCTTTGCTGTGGCACCAACGGAGGAGAGCCTCGGTCCACAGGGAGAGGTCTGCCAAATGCTGACATTTACTACCCTTTATCAGCCTATGTCCGATGTCCATTCCTACTAGTGTTTGTTGAACTTTCTGAACTCATCCATATCTATACCCCGTCTCGCCAGCTCCGTTCTTCCTCTGATACTCGACTTCTCAGGATACCTCACGTCAGAAGTAAGACCTATGGACACAGATCGTTTTCTTTTCAATCGCCAAAGACATGGAACAAACTCACTTATAACCTCCGTCATTCTGATTCCCTCGCATCTTTTAAATCTCGTCTGAAAACTCACCTTTTCCCTCAGCAATAAGTTCAATTGTGGCAGGTCCACTTCCTTTGCATTAGCTGTGCTTGACTATGTGTGTACACATATGTATGTGTACATAATTACACGCATGTATATGAATGTGTATTGTGTGTGCGTGTGTTTATGTAAGTTTGTGCCTGGCTATGTGTGCGTATGTTAGGATAGCTGTTAGATACACATGTATGTTAAAATGTATGTATGCAGAGAGAGAGAGAGAGAGAGAGAGAGAGAGAGAGTGTGTGTGTGTGTGTGTGTGTGTGTGTGTGTGTGTGTGTGTGCGTGCGTGTGCGTGCATGCGTGTGTAGTCACATTTTGGTGTGTGTATGTAACATTGATATAATGTTTTATGTTAACAAAAGCGTTTTTGTAAAGCACCTAGAGCAGATTTCTGGATAGTGTGCTATGTAAGTATCCATTATTATTATTATTGAACCATAATTGTGTGCTGGAATGGGAATGCTGTCCTAAGCAACCTACACTGACTGGCATTTCAATGTTTTATTATCATAATATGATCTATCAAAGTTTCAAATGTCTTCCATCTCCATCACCAATTTCTGACTAATAACGAAGTCACAAAAACAGTTTCAGGTATAATATACATGATAATCGCTCCAGACAAGTTCAGTTCTTTGGACAAAGATTTGTCAGATCATATGCGTTCTACAACTCAGATACCATCATCTTCTCTGTGACTTATGTCATTCTGAAGTCACTGACTGTGATAAAAGTCTGTTCAAACATTTCAGTGCCATATCTTCAGCACCAATGCAAAAAAAAAAAAAAAAGAAAAGAAAAAAGGCTACTCATTAAAATCTGTGAAAAATGCATAACTTCTTAAAAAACAACGAATTTCTTTCTCTCTTTCTTTTCCTTTTTTTCCCCCATGATCAAACTATTTCAAGACCGAAAGAACAGGAAGGTTCTCATGAAAGGATCAATATCAGATGTACATGCATAGTTAGAGTACAGTCTGTCATTCCATAAACTATCAATGCAATTTGGAGTGTGCTCATAATCAAATAATTTATTAAAGGTTTTCTGACTGAAAACCAAACGGACATATGTAGATTGTGTAAGACCTTCAAAAACACAATAGCTTTTTGAAGCCTGGAGTTAGATTTACATTTTTTTTTTATGGATGAAAGAGACTCATTAAAAAAAAAGAAGATTTTTTACAGTGTGTATGTTCAGAGTGACATCCCATTTCTTGGCAACATATTGCTGCTCCTGCAGATAAATGCATGAATGCTTCCATACTAAGCAAGTTCTTATTTCAACTAAACATAACGAAACTGCTATTTTTTTTTTTTTAGTAAGACAGTATGTTGGATAAGACTATTAAGAGTGCTCAGTTTTGTTATGAAGAGAAAAAAAAGGAACAGTAACACATTTCCACTAATTTTGGTAATTGTTGACCATTAGATTAAAGAAACAGAAAGAAAAAGATGCAGAAACAAAAGCACTAAAATACATTATTCTCTAAACCATCAAATACAAGCTGTAAAGTAATATCTAAACATTTTCAACTTTTAAGGCACAAGAAGAAAGAACACACAACCATCATTTACACAGGGCAGTAATATTGTCAAAGAAAACACTTGATAATCTAAACTTAGGTCACCACAAAAAATATTTCCCAAAGTAGAATTTTATATCCTGTCACACGTACTATCCTTGCATCCTAGACCTAACGTAAGACATAAAAAAAATTACATGACCAGACAACCTTGAATCATTCACTAAAGACTTTTTCCACACCTACCTGAGCATGGTCTTGCTCAGGGTGCATAGCCACCAGCGTAAACTCCGCCATAGCCGCCAGTGAAGCCACCACTGACCCCCCCACGGAAACTGTTGCCACCTCCCCTTGCTCGTACTCCTCGACCGCGGCCAGGTCTTCTGTTGGTGGTACATAGACCCGGTCTGTTTGTTCGCTTGGGATTCACCTGAAGATCATCAGCCGATGAGGTTTGGTTTGTCAATTTCATCTTGACAGTTGGAAGAACATGGCAAGTTTAATTTCTAGTCTTAGATGAGACAGCTGCTGTGTCCCTGTAAAGTACCTTCTTCAACTCCCAGGCTGTCTATATAACCAGATAACGTGTTAGCACAATCGTGAATGCTTCGCTGCCACAATGACGAGATATCTTGTTAGCGAAATATTCTGACTTTTCCCTGGTTTGTACTGAGTTCATTGACAAAAACACTGGTAGCTTTTGCTTGGGGAATCTTTCTAGATTCCATTAATAGTTAGAAGCCCCATCAAAATATTGAGGCAGTCCTTTATTTGACCGAAAAATTTGGTTGGGTTACTGCCGCAGTGTTTTGCCTGGCTCCTCGCTCGCTCAGCAAAATGTCGAACACCGTGCTCAAGCTATGCAATCGTGGTGCACTAAAACAACCAAGATTGCTTTCTTTAGCTGATGCTCATTCATAAAGAATTGAAGCGTAAATTTAAAGTAGACAGTGATGAACTTATTGGACGATTTGGTAGAAAATAAAGGGAGCAATGAAGAGACTGGCTAAGATATGATGATCAGTGAGTGATGACGACTGTACAGAGCAGACAGTGAGATCACAGAAATGCAACCAAATTATTAGCAGTACATACTGTGAGCAATATGATCTTGGCACTGAGCAAAGGCAGTCTGATGACAACTGGATAAAGTGACTGTGACAGATGGGTGGGAGAGAAGAGGGGTGGAGGATGAGCGGGTGTGGCCTCACATCCATGTTATAAATCAGAGTAGCCACAATAAATTGTATGTTTCTTTTTATTGTGTTTGTTCTAATAAAATTTGTGTGTACAGGTATTATCCATTTGTCCAGATAACATTACATATTTGTGCAAATAAACAGACTAATGTTTGCAATAATCAAGTTGAAAATGTGGCAAAAAGTGATTTGAGAACAACTGCATGTCATTAAAAATACACAAAATTTGAAAACATTGTTTTGTATTCTTTATTCATTTACCTTTCAGAAAACAACACACACACACACACACATTTTATATATATACACACACACACATACATACATACTTTTACATATGTGTATATAATATACTTTAATGGGTCTTTCTCCAGTAACAAAGCACACAGAATGTTTTAAAAATATATACCTGGTTTTAGTGAAAAAAAACAAAAACAAAAAAAAACAAACCTTGGCAAAGACTGAAATACATTTCACTTAAATCTTATTTCCCTGGCAGTGAAAGGGTTAACTTTCAGTCAACAAAGAAAGGTTTGGAATGCAAATGACATACAGCTGAATGGTGTGGTTCACAGTGAAAACAGCTACTGAATTTCCCCCTTTTCTCATCATTTTCTCACAGATGTTCACAATGGATATAAAATATGGTATAATACCTCATATGTTCAGCGGCATGCAGCAGGCCAACTAAGAAAGCATGTGTACACACACACACACACATATATATATATATATACACTGACATAAAATGTGCACCAGCTTACTGTTTTTTTTATCCTCTGATGACTTCTGTAGTATCTTCATGAAATCTGTATCGTAATACTGATGCAGATTTATGAATGAATAATTAGCTAATCAATCTGTTAAGTGCCACATAATTTTGTATAAAAAAAATTAAACAAATTTTTTTTTAAATGTGTTCTCCCATTGCTAGGGAATTTTGAGGATTCAGGGGTAATAAAAAAATTTCAAAATGGGAGATATAGAAAGAAAGCAAATGTTTTTTGTGAAGGGAAATGAATGTAGATTCTCAATCTGGGCTTTTCCCCCCAATTAGTTTGATCGTAGACAACAGTTCAGGCATTTGAAAGAGAAAATAACAATTTTTGTGCAACAAAAAGTCTATTTTCACCTCCACAGAATGGCATCCATAAAAAAGCTGACAACCAGGGCCAACTCATGAGTATGGTCTTTTTTAACCTCCACTGTAAACAACAACATGCAGAGTTGAAAAGAAAAGCCAACATTAACACTGTGAAACACTCAAACAGTGTCAGGAACTGAAAAATCCAAGTAAGATTGTACTAGCTGGGATAAACATTTACTGTTTTTCACTTACCCAGTTTGGCAACTCAGTGGAAAATTCGCTTAGCAGGATGGGTTTTGTACTAACATGACTTCTGGAAACATTAAAGCACCAAACCTGAACACACACACACACACAAGAACTATGAATATGACTCTACTGAATAATGAAGACCAATGTTAACTCTGCACTTAACTTGTATCCAGTCCTGTCTCTTTTTTTGGTTTCCCACCCCCTAACCTCAACATATACATCTTAACGTTCAAATTCCTTTCCACATTATCAGTGTACACATATACAGATGAGACACACACAGAGATGGGGAGAGAGGGAGAGAGGGAGGGAGGGAGAGAGAGAGGGAGAGAGACAGAGATCACAAAGTACAGGAGGGGAGGGAGGGTGGTGAAGGGACAGGGGATTTTGCTGCTGTGATTTTGACAGCTCTGCCAGCGGGAGTGGAAGGGTGAGGTGGAGGTGGAGGAAGGTTGGGGAAGGAGGAAGATGGGCAGAACCATTCAGTACTTTGCTCTCTTGGACTGACTACATGAACGGGTAGGCGCTTTTTCCCCCCCCTTCTTTTATCTGAAAACAGATGTTCCGTTTATGATGAAAACTGAAATCCGTCTCAGGATGGAAGAGTTTCACACATGCCATTGTTATAGCTATCCAGTCATTAGCACAGCTTGCACAATCATGTAAATCTGGTGACTGGGACCACTTTCTTCACTGGACAGTTTTCAACACCTTTTTTTTTGTGTGCATATGATGCAACCCCCTTTCGACACACGTTCCACGTGGTCCAGTTAGCAAATCATCATCGAGAAGAAAGGTGTCTTCTCCCTGACATTTGTTCATTTAAATAGTATTTTTATAATCCAGACATATCAAACTAACCGTTCAGAGTCTGTTTAATGGAAAGATCGGAGCATTTGCAGATGTCAGTGGACGTCTTATAGGCACTACAGCAACACTTTATGCAGGCAGGACTTCAGCTCATGTCTTATTTATAAGCACTGAACTGGTTAACGGAGGATCCTTTTTAAACCCTCTAAAATTATTGCAAGATTATCTCAGTTCTTAATTTTCTTATTAAAATAAAACAACTGACACATACAAACCTTTATCTGTCGTCCTCTGAACATGCTTCCATCCAGTGACATGGCTGCTCCAACTGAATTTTCATCAGCAAACTCCATATAAGCAAATCTGCAGACAATATGTATTATAATCATTTAACTGTATATAAAATAAACATACAAAAAGAAATGAATCAACAGAAAAGTACAAAAGCTGGATAAAATATGTGACCAATATATCAAGTGTCACACATTTCTTAAACTTACAGATTTGAATGTTTCGATAAAACTAAATGGGTGCTCTGTCGTGTATTCACTGAGTAAAATACAGTTTGCTCAACTTAATCTATCACAATAGCGCATTCTCATGTAGGTACCATCAGCTTCACCTGCTGCTCCACTGGAGCTAAGATTTTAGAAAAGGCAATTTTGCCCATTTTCCCCTAGCCTGTAACTTGAGTTACTTTTAAGAAATAAAGACATATTTATATAGAGAAATAAAGTTGAATTTCTCCTCTTTCCAATGCTGTCTTTGTTTTTCTTGTGTGTTTTGTCTTTGTCCTTGAAGCCACAAGGCTACTTCTAGCACTACTATGTGCGTCTAAACCTACAATTTTCAATGGTTATCATTTCGGCCTGAAAATACCCATGTTAAAAATGTAGCATTTAAAAACTGATTTTTGCTTGAGTTTAGCCATCAATTTCTCAGGACTGGAAATAAATGTACACAGTAATTCTATTTCTAGGTATGAAATGAAAGCTCTTTTAATTTCCTTTTGAATGGTATGCAAAACTAACGCATGACATCACGGGTGTAGATAAGCTCCGAGTCAGAAGCGAGGCTATATAATACACCATTGACCTTGATTTGGAGCCTCATAGGCAAGGAAAACCTCAGAGATTATGCAATTTTACAATCATGCTGTTAATCATACCATCCAGTCTATGAACATTTAAAATGGATAGTTTTCATGAATGCACGAAAGCGCTTGATCACTGGGGAAACCACATGAAATACAAAAACAGAACCACATGTTTTTTTCAAACTTTAGTGACATTTGTTTCTCTTATTTCTATACTGCAACTCAAATATGTGTGTACGGTTGTTGGCTGCTAAAATAAAAGATCAATCAGCAGACACACTTTGAGGTAGTGTTTTTAACACATCCATTGCAATATTGATATTATCTTCACAAATATTCTTCTGCATCAATTTCTTGAAAATAATCTTGGAATGTTGCTAAACTGATTATTGCAGTTTGTTACTGATTATTAGTATGTAGCGTAATATAATTGTTTTTCTTCAGATTGCATTATTCCTGTACCTCATTTTAAGGATCTTTCTCAGTTGAATACCAATCACTGTTTCATCAAAATAACAATCAATGTAAAAGAACAAAAACAAAAAAAACAGCTGTGCCCTCTTTACTACCCTGACATTTTGCCTTGAAAGACTTTGCCAACATTTTGATTTTAGAGCTCAATATCAAGAAAACTGTCATGTTGTATAGCTGGAAAAATGGCATAATTATTATACATATATATTCAAAATATTACTTTCATTAGTTTTTAGCCTTCTGTGTTCTTTAGTTAAGATGTAGTGATCCAGAAAAATTTGAGATTTGTCCAAAAGCCCAAAATGAGGCACAATAAGGTTCAATTTCAGTGTACTTCACTTGGCTGTAAGTGTAACATTGGTTCTAATATATACACCCATATTTTTTGTTGTGATGTGTCCTGTAAGTGTAACATTGGTTCTAATATATACACCCATATTTTTTGTTGTGATGTGTTTGTCTTGACTCACATTTTAATCTAAGCTTTAGCACAGTTGTTTCAACAGATCTCTTTGGTTTATTAAATTTTAAAACAGTACTAACTTCATGGACCCTATCCTCTCTTTGTAGAAAATGTATCATTCTACCTCCTCTTAAACAGTTTTACCTTATCTTTTTGTGCTTGCAGTCAAGAAATAGTACAATACTGATGCATTAACAGCTGGAAATGAGTGCAATAAAACCAAGTTAAACATATTTGAACTAAAAAAAAAAAAAAGATCTGAGAAAGCCATTTTAAAGCAGAATGGGTATGCTGACATTCTCAAACTCAAAGTGTGCACTCACCCTTTGGGTTGACCATTAAATTTATTAACCATGATGGTCACTCTCTTGATAGAACCACAGTTGTGAAAATGCTGTTGCAACTCTTCTGTTGTTGCACCATAATCAACCTGGAGAGTAAGAGAAAAAAAAAGGGGGTTAAAGCAGGTACTGGAGGTTGCTGTAACCTGCAAGCAATAACAAACCTTCATATTTTGTTGGAAAATAACTTTAATGTTGAGGTTGATCCTGACTCTATGTCTCCTTTGGTGATCAGGGTCTTGATTCAAGCCAAGGCGGTTAGTCCACTTTCCGACTCATTTTTCATCAGTTATTTTGGATACAGTTGTGGACACTGCACATGAATACTAAATAAGAAGCCTTCACAGGATGGAAATATTTAAAATGCACAACTGCAGGCCCAAGAATCTTTATGACTAAAAACAAATTAATTTCTATTGACACAGAGGACTTTCCTTTTCAATTTTTAACTAGTTTAAAAGTAATGTTCAGATCTATCTTGCTTACAAAACATTAATGATCTGTCATTTGCCAAACTTATCAACAGATGTCTGATGGACCAGCTGCTTTTATTTCTAGTTCCTCTCAGAGTCTCCCCATCCTCATCTTTAATCCAATCTACAGCTGTAGCTACTTCTAAAATATGTTCATGGCTCTGGAACCTGAAAATTATTATATCCTGTACAAATTACAAATCAAACTCAAAGAACTTCTATTTAGAGATCTTAGAAAGTTAAACAAAGCATGCTTCAGAAAAACAACAGTTTCTTCCCTCACTGCAGCTACTTTCAGTAGCGTTGTTTTATATAGTTATCAAAGTCAAGTGCTTCATAATCTTAAAACAAATAAACAAACAAATTACTATATTTTGCAAATCATAGCACTACTTACATTTCCAACATATATAGATCTTGAATCGGCTTCAATCTTTTCTTCACGACTCGGGAATTGTGCTGTAAATAAAAACATTTGTTCAAAAGAAGAGATCAATTCAAAACCGGAATATGAAACAAAGAAACTATGCTAAAACATTAATCAGTAATAATAAAGAGTTTATTTACATAGCAAATAAATTTGCCCTAAACACTTTACAATTAGAATAGTTCCTTTCTTTTTCTTTTCTTTTTTTTTTAAACATATAATCAGTTGAAAATATGCAGGTTGATCCAACAAAGAAATAAACATGATAAATTAAAACAAGACACTGCATCAACAAAGGTAATAACAACAATAATAATTCAATCCGCATGATACCCATCAAGCAAAACATGCTCTATTGCGCTGGACAGTGTACAACCCAGAAGTGTTTCATTTCTTCACCTGAGTAAAAGGAAGCATGCTGAGATGCTTACAAGTTACTTAAATAATAATTTAATTATGTATGCAGGTATAAATCAGTGAAAGAGAAAATTAACTCTTTAAAAAAAAGAAAAAAGAAAAGAGGGAACGGTATCCAAAATTAATGTTTAGAGCACTGGACTTTCAATATCAATTTTCATGGCCCAGGTATCAGGACTCTCTATCATAGATTTGGGGTGGAAACAGGTATTTCTGATCTCCCGGGTCATATGTCTTTTTTGTGACAATCTGCTTGAGCCTTATTCACCTTCAAGAATATACACATGTATAACATCAAATTAAATGCACATTAAACTTCCTTACTCAGCATATTGTCTGTAATAGAAAAATGAACATGCCCAGCATGAACACCACCAAAAACAGAAAACTGTTGCTTTATCAGTGGAGGAAGAAATCTCTGAAATGGCAGAACATGTGATAGCCCACTCATACACCATTACTTGACACTACACATGGATGATGCAGCCAAAATCACTAAAAGAAAGAAAGGTATGAAGGGTGTCGGGGGGAGGGCAGGGGGATAATTACATCTTAGACACTATAAATAAAGTGCAATTACTATATATCAATATGTTAACAACTTCAATTTAAACTGATGCTGCTGAGTGACTGGCCCTGTCATGGCATATTGTACTGCACAATAACTGGTATGCGCAGACAAATAATTAGTTGAATTAATCAAATCTAAGTTTTAACAAACAATGCACAACTTTTGGTTCCAGGAACTTGTAAGGCCTCTCAACAATTTTGGAATTATCTACATAATCTAGAGATATTCATCAAGATCACATCATCTTGGAACCTATTTTGATTTCCAGGAATACTTGAATTGACATTACCATGAACAGATGTGATCTATTTCAAGGGTTTTTCAGCTATCTTCTGGGTCACTTTATTCCAGTTTTTATACAAATTCAGTTGTTATGCTCATGTTAGGCCATCTTATGAGGCCATCAATTTGTCTGCATTGATGCACTCATTCAGTAAGCGCTAGTCAAAGCTCTTAATTCTTTTATCTAATACTAGTAATAGGTGTCCCAGTTAACCATGCAAAGGGAAACAAAAAATATAGCAGGCTGCGTTGACAAGTGCACCTCATGTTCATAAAGTGGGTAACTTCACTTGGATTTTAAGCCTAATACCTGATTTGTATGGTGGGTTACATGCCACATGTCATTTCTGACATGCCCAAATTATAAAATGCACACAAATAGTTTAAACTGGACATTACAAAACTTAGTATTATCACCATTAACCTCTTCAGTGCCAAGGATGTACATGTGTACATCCACTTCAAAAACAATGCTTCAGGGTTAGCCAAGGTCATAACCCCCCACCACCCCCCTCCAGTTTAACTGTTTTTATGCATATAATGATATATAAACATGGATATGTACAGAATGCAGTGCTGAGATTAACACGCCATTCTTCTAATTCCTATTCCTGACAAAGACAATGAGTTTATTCCCATTAACTCTTCTGTCATAGAGAAACCCCATTAACTCTTTGGAGTCACAGAGAAGCAGTGAAACATAACAATAAGTGATAACAAAATAAGGCCACAGAGGAAACACACAAAAGATATGCACAAATCACAACTGAAAATTACAAGAACTGTGCGTGCAGTGTCCGGCTCTGTTTCAGACTATTTGAGCCTGAACTGGGAACTGGGGGGTTAGTTGGAGCACAGCAATAACAATGGCATGGGGTAACAAAATAAAATACACTGGCTTGCATCAACAATTATATATGCAGACAAGGAATGAACACTACTGGGTGCCAACTGTGTCATTGTTCATATGTTTGATAAAGTCTGAGAAGTGAGCATGAATATTACAGTTACAGCAGTTGACAGACGTGTGTGCGTCACTGTGTGTGTGTGTATTGGTTTGTGAGAAAGACTGCATTATGCAATTGAGATAACCTTAAAAAAAAGAAGTGTATATCATATATGTGTATTTGTATTTATAATCATCCCACATGTGAGGGCTGAGGGCGCATAAGAAGTGCTGGGGGCGGCAGGGGTGGAGTGAGAGGCGATGGGGGTGGGGTGGGGGTGGGGTGTGTGCGTTGTCTCAAGGAGGCATCAATCTTCAGTCTTCAAACTGGAAGGTCAGCCGTCATTACTGACTATTAATGACCTGTATGCACAGAGGCGTCAAAAAAAACAAAAACCAAAAAAAAACAACCAAAAAAACATAATCAGAACCTAAATAGACCTATCTTCCTACCGGAGTGGGTGACAGTGAGAAACATGTATACATATTCCCTCCCACCGTCACTGGCAGCGTCCCTCCGGAGGATCCTAAAAAAAAAAAAAAAGAAAGAAAAAAAAAGGGGGACTAAACTGTGATCTTGTTCAGCTCCCTCTTGAAATCTACCAAGGAGGGAGCCTCTGCTGCTGTTGCAGGCAGGGAGTTCCAGGCGGGGATGGTTGATGGGAAAAAAACTGTATTTATAAGGGTCAGAGGAGGAGCTAAGATGGAAAGGGAGAGCAATTTGCTTTCACGGTGATAATGCAAATAATATTGTTTATTTCTTTTCAAAATAGTACGGATCATGTATACTTCCATGCAGTAGTCTGTAAGCTATAAATTCTTATTAATTAATACCCTCCGCGACCAAGATCACTTGGCAAAAAGGCAACAAATACCAAAAATGAAAATGCATGGCACTGATGGGGTTTAGCTCATCGCATAGCCGACATATTTCATTTATTTACTTACCATTAAAACCGTTCTGAGCCATCATAAAAACTTAAGACAAACTCTGAGCAAATTCCTAAGTCACAAATAATTCTTTTTAAGCACGCGCGTATGGTCGCACTGAAACAGACCACACAGAACCGCTTTGCTTGTACACCACGCTGGCTTCTTTCACTGGACTGACAGGAAACTACACACCGGATGTGTACACCGAGATATTTTAAGGAAGCATGCTGGGAAAAACCAAACAACCATCATACATCCACACATTATTTTGTGTCCCAGAAAAAGCAAAGTTTCTTTAGTGACCATCATAAACAAAAATGTATAGTAACTTAAGTCAACCCAATGAAATAAGATCAAAAAGTGCATAAGAATATTATATATTATAATATATTATATATATATAATATATATAATATATATATGTATATATACACATATATCTATATTAAAATGAATAAAACAAAGTTGAAAACCATCTATTTTGTTAAACAAAAGAAAATAAAATATCTGAATTTTCACTGCTACCCAGCAGCTTGGTCACAGACTTCGTTCATAATAGGTAACGTAATGTTATTTTTTCTGGTCTTACATGACGTCTTCAACAACGTAAATATATCATGTTCTGAATATCCCGTCAATTGTCTATATACACATCTCTCTTACACTATCTCTCTCTGTATATCAGTGAACGTGTATAACCACCACCACGACAAATCGGACTGGTAACTCAGCGAATTCAGGGTTCACAGCGAAAACCCATGGATACAGTGGATGGATTGTTGTTCAGTCCAACAAAAACCGTCCAAAGGTTACATATCCAGGACAGTTCTCTTCTTTTCAGTTCCTCCACTTTGTTGACCCGCTCCACGCTGTCACCTGTAAAAAGCTGAGGTTGTCGTCAGTAGGGTGAGGGGTGAAGCCACCATGAATAAACCCTGACTGTGCTTCCAAAATCAGGTTGTTGGATGTAAGAAAGTTATACACATAATTATTTGTGCACTGACACATCTTTCAAAGACTTTTCCTACACAACTTAAAAGGGAGATCGGCCGATAATTACTACATTCATCTTTGGTTCCTTTTTTATGAACTGGTGTAACAGTAGCTGTTTTCCAAAGCTGTGGCTATTTGCCTTCGTCCAACCATCGATTCGAAAGAATGTGCTGAGTGGAGCAGATATAACATCAACTGAAGCGACTAATAATTTGTCATGGATTAGGTCAGGGCCAGACGCCTTTTTTGTATCAAGATTATCAATAAAGGTTTTCACTTCAGGAGCTGTCAGTGTTATTTCTTCTATCTGTGTCGATTCGTTGTATACTGGCTACGTGTGGAAGAGGATCGTCTATATATACTAGTTTACACTGGAGTAGTACGTTTTTCCGGCGTCCACAGTACTGAAGTGGCGGTATACTTATCAGAATCTATACGGCCTTTTTGTTCATAAACCGCCTAATTTTCCACCAGTCTCTTTGTCCAAACTGATCAGGATCTAACACCTTGTCACTTAGCTCCTTGTAATACTCTAACTTCTTTTTCCGTACCTTAGCAACTAAGTCAGTGAAGAAACTTTCACAGTCACCCTGTTCGTTCGTTCTCTTGGCTTTTCTATGGAGTTTATTTCTTTTCTTAATAAGTCTTTTTAATTCGTTATTGAACCAAGGAGCATTTTTTGGGGCGTACTGTTACAACTTTACGTATGGACTCTGGTCAAGGCTGATAACAAACATGACCGAGCTCCCCGTTGGTATTTTTGATAGTGTAGCTGTGGTGTCCATGTAGTCACAAGGCACACTCCGCAGGTAAATACTTAAGTCATGCCTATGCGCGTATGCAGTACATTAAAACATTTTTAAGCATGGACCCACATAACACGGTCTGCCGTCATGAATCAAACTGTCATAAATTAAAACATAGATCGCATGCAGTGGACATACAGAGCCACAGTATGATCGTAAGAGGGAACATCTCTGGATGTCATTGGA
>NC_134884.1:12556550-12589050 GCF_041734735.1 Babylonia areolata
ATTAAAAATTTGTCATCGCGTTATAGTTTAATTTTTGAATTATTAGTAAATTATTGAGAGGGCTCAATGATAAATTGTCCGTCAAATGCACGGAAAAGTCACTCATCTTTGTTGTGGACAAAGTGATTTTTCTGTGTAATTGACTAATAATTTGTCATCGCGTTATTGTTTAATTATTAAATTATTAGTGAATTACAGAGAGGGCCCAAAATTGGTATAGCACCGGGCGAAACTACGCCAAAACAACCGTTGTGCTTATGTAAGGTTTAGCAGACACATCACAAGTGAGGGCTGTGTGGACAGGATTTGAACTTGTGTAGCTGAAACTGTGTATTTGAAAACTGGATGTTAAAACCACCCAGTGAGTCAGTGTAAAAGTCTACCAGGTGTTAACTCACTCAGTACGGCCAGTCCTCTCTTCTCCTGTACACAGACCCCTCGGATGTCCAGTGGGTGTCTGGATGACCCAACCTTTAGCTTCCGTCGTCAGAATTGTGGTATTCTTTGTCAACATTCACCTCTTCAGTATAAGAGCCTTCTGCTTGCAATATTTTGATGATGGTAATTGGGGTGAAACGCTGTTAACGTCGTCTCTTTCGCCGTTCGTATGGAGAGAGTTAAAATCACACTGGTCAGTGTAACAGACAGTCTACAAGCTTCAGAAGAAAGATAAGTGATTTTTCTGATATTACAGAAGGACCTGTAGTTTTCCGCAACATACAATCTGCTACGCAACAATACCCAGATGCACCCTTCCTCCGGCTAAGAGGAGACAACCTGACTAAAATCCCCAATCCCGCGGCTTTTATACAGTACCAATGGGATGAATGGCTGTTGGGTTAAACAGTCACTAACTGTATGCAGTCTGGCCTTAGGGCGACACCAGGCTGGCGGACTCCACACAGATGGACATCCATTGCCCTTCCCTGATAAGAGGCTCTGTCAGGGCGACCGAATATTTTCCCTCACCACATAGAACACCCTTCTATGGATACTAACAAAACACTGTCTCGCGTGTACCTCGGGGATCAGCTGCATAGCACGAGACATAAATTCAGATCCCCAAAACCCCAAAACAGGCGTGGCAAAAGAGGTGGGAAAAGATTGTGCTTAGGTAGCAGAATGACAAAAGCAGAGCGGCTGTCAAAGAAATTCTTTAGAATAGGCAGTTGGAATTGTTCCAGCGCGAGAATGAGAATCTCAACAATTGAGAAACTGGCATATGATTTTGACATTTTATGTCTCCAAGAGACCAGGACAAGTGCAGACAGACCAATACATTTTGAGAATTTCACAGTCTTTCAAAGGAATGAAGGAAGAGGAGTAGCAATCATACTGAACAAAAACCTAAAAAATAAAGTTTCCACCATAAATCTAGAGAATGGTGTAGCAACTCATGTGAACTAGTGGGTGTGTGTCTTGAAAAATCTGACGGAATTCACAAAAGCATCGTGCTCATCAATGCCTATGTTCACCCAGGAACCTGCACAACAAAAGAGGACTGGGCCTTTTTAGAGGAAATAGAGAACGAATTTGGAGACTCAGTCATTATCTGTGGAGACCTTAATGCAAGATCGAAGTTATGGGACCAGCGGGACACCAACCCACAAGGACTCGCACTTGAAGGAATGATAGGGGAAATTCTTCTTAGCCCATTAACAACCACATCCCCAATTCGCCTTGGAACAAGACAAGGGGACAGTGACAGTGTGATCGACATCGCTCTAACATCTCCAAAATTCAGAGCAGAAATGAATGCAGAGACGCTTCCACACCAAGGCAGTGACCACCTCCCGGTAGTTTTCAGTCTACAGAAACTGTCAGATAAACACTGTATGAAACCGCGTGATCCATTTCAGTGTGAAACCAAAGAGACAACCATCATCGAAAAATTAAGACGCTGAAGAAACAAAAGAACGGCACCGAACAGGATGCAAACTATTCAGCTCCCATGGTGGAATACCGTCACAGAGAGAGCCTGGATAGAAAAACATGCGGCTGTCAAACTTTGGCAAAAAGAAAGAACAAAACCATCTCGGGACAAAGATATTGAAACAAAAATGAAAGAAAAAAACTAAACAGTTTGAAGTCATTGCTCAAGAGGCCAAAAATGACAAGTGGAAACAGTTTTCGCGGAACTCAGTTATGACACAACATTGACAGAGTTCTGGCAATTTTATCGTCGCATGGAAGGGAAAACGTGCACAACAACAACCCCAGACATGTTAGACACTGACGGAACCAAGCTTAAGACAAACGAAGAAAAAGGATCTGCCCTGCTCAAACGTTTCATACAACAGAGCGATCAAAGAAACTTAGATGAGAAAAAGAAATATGTTGAGGAGTTAAACCAAACCCTTATGCAGACTGGACCCGATGATGATTTGACAATAGATGATCTAAACGAAGCAATAGCTAAATACAAGAAACAATCGGCTCCTGGCCCAGACAAAGTTCGCTACTCGGACATCAAAGAGCTATCGGAAGAAGACAGAAGCAAACTTTTCAATCTATATCAAAACAGTTTCCACAATGGACATGTGCCGGAGGACTGGACACACAGCTTCTTAAAACCCATACCAAAACCAGGAAAGGACCATCGTCAGGTAAGCAGCTACCGGACCCTAACCATGCAAAACATTGCTGGAAAGCTCATGGAACGCATGATAGCCAGGAAACTTGCAAGGGATCTTGAACACATGCACATTCTCCCTTCAAATCAAGGTGGTTACAGAACAGGCAAGTCCACATGGGAAAATGCACCTGCTTTTGCATATGAGGTGTATGAAGGATTTCAAAGAAAAGAAGAAACATTAGCAGTAGCAATCGACCTTGAAGATGCCTACAATAAAGTCCAGTTTGCGCACCTCATGGAGCTGCTACTAAGGTATGGAGTAAGTTTGACACTGACAAGATGGATAGCAGCAGCACTTCAGGAAAGAACTGTCGTCCTACGCCGCGGAGATTGGATGTCTGCACCTTCTAAACTATCCTTGGGACTGCCACAAGGGTCTCTGCTCTCTCCTGTCCTCTACAATGTCTACACGAAGGGCCTTGCAGACTTAAACAACAATGGAATAGCTCGGGTGCTTACTCTTGCAGATGATGGCCTGGTCTTCAAAACTTCGAAAGATGCTCAGGAAAGAACTAAAGCCGTCCGGAAACAACTAAACAATATTGCTCAATGGTGCAAAGACACAGGATCTTCCATCAATCCTCCGAAAGCCCAAACGTTGCTGTGCATCCTCAACAACAGAACCGCGAGCAAATCACCACCACCTGTGTCATTCGACGGGATTCAGATAGAGAAAACTGAATGCCTATGCTACCTAGGAATACACTTCGACAGGATGCTGACCTCAGAAAACATACAGAAAATACTGTTCTCAAATGCAAAAAGGGCCTTTCAGTCATTAAAGCAATGGCAACCAAAGGTATTGAACAACGCCACCTCTTCCTGCTATACCAGTCACTCGTCCTCAGTGTGATCGACTACGGACTTGAGCTAACAACACCGTCTCAAAGCAACCTCCTAAAATTAGAAAGAGTTCAAAATGAAGCTATGAGACTGATCCTTGGAACAACAAAAGACACGCCCACAGAAACCATGCGATACCTGCTTGACCTTCCTTCAGTGCAGGCCAGAAACAAGTTAGAGCATGTTAAGACCTACTTCAAAGCATTAGAAAACCCTCAAAAGCCGCTGCATGACGCAGTCAAAGAACCAAAAGGCAGCCGTCCAGGACGAGGAAGATCATGGATAGGGCAAGCAGAAGACACAATCCAGCTAGTATGCCGACTACAAGACCTGAAAGAAACAAAAGAATGGGAGAAAAACCCCGAAAACCTCAACCATCTATTCAACACAGCCATTTCACCCAGTCTAGGAAGACATTGTCGGGAATGGCCAGAGGGCAAAACTGATGCGGAAGTGAAGCTACTCATAGAAGAAAACAGTAAAGAAGAGGACATCATCATATTCACAGATGGCTCAGTCACCAAAGACCAACCCGGTTGGGGATTCACTGCGAAACAAAATGGAAAAACAATTAGGGAAGAGAATGCTGCCTACAAAGTCACAACCTCCAGCCTAACAATGGAAGTTGAAGCTGTGACACATGCCCTCCGGTGGCTATCGTCCATCCATATGCCTGGAAACCAACATGCCATGATTCTAACCGACTCAATGAATCTCATACAGAAAATTGAAAACGGAATGGGAAGCCCAGAGTGGCATAAGGCAATGCACAACTTTCAGATTAAAAAACTCACATGGTCACTGCCCGGGACATGCAGGTGTTAAGGGAAATGAGCGAGCTGACAGACTTGCTGGTAACGCAACACTAACGAGCGGCCTACATCTAGGAAAATCGGAAATCCTCAGAAAAGTAAAATAATATCAAAAAGAACAGGTACAAGGCCACCACACCATCGATCGCCTCAAAGAAATAAAAGCAGAGAGAGGGAGCGGCCGTAAGTCTAACATGAAAGATAGAGCACGATGCTTTGCAAATCAAATAAATATCGGCATCATTTCCAAACCAACATTGCGCAAATTTCTTCAAAACGGAACAGAGTCTCTGTGGGCTTTTCCAAATGCAATAGACTGAACAACACACTAGACGCCACGTTCTTGGCATCAGAGATCTTTTCCCATCCCTCTTGTGGCCAATCAGTGGCAGCCTCTGTGCGTGTGTGTATGGGCGGGTTTGTGTGTATATGTGGATCTGTGTGTTTGAGTGCGTTTGTGCATGCGCGAGGGTGTAAGTGTACATAAGTGTCAGGAGAGTTCTGTGCACGTGCGTATGTGTGTGTGTGTGTGTGTGTGTGTGTGCAAGGGGGGTGTGGGGTGGGGGGGGGGAGCGTGCGGGGGGATGGGGGGTAGAGGATGAGGTATGTGAGTGTATGCATGCATACACTGTGGGAGCAACGGGATATTGGAACGTGCGGGTGTGTATAGATATATATATATCTTTGTATATATGTGTGTGGGGTTGGGGGTGGGGAATATGGGCGTATGTGTGTGTGCTTGTACAAGTAAGTGTTCATCTGTGTGTGTGTGTGTGTGTGTGTGTGTGTGGGTGTGTGTGTGTGTGCCGTGGAAGCTGCGATACGTAGCCTAGAAATGAGTGTGTGTAGGAGGGGGGTAGAGGAGGTGCGGGGTAATGTGGTGTGTGTGTGTGTGTGTGTGTGTGTGTGTGTTGGGGCTCATGTACGTTTATGTGTATTTGACTGTGCTTTCATATCTGTGAAACTGCATGTTTGGTGCATATCTGTTATGCATGTGTGGGTGTATGTGTGAATGTGTGCCTTCATGTTTTACATTTATTTGCTTATTTATCATCATTGTTGTCTTATTCATTTATTTATTATTATTATTATTATTAAGTTTTAAAAAAAAATTATAATTATTATTTATTTATTTATTTACTTACTTATTTATGTACGCTTATAGTTGACTTCATCAAGTTTCTGCGCCTTATACATATTATTAGTAGTGGTAGTAGTTTAAAAAAAAAAATGTATTTATCTATTATTTATTCACTTTTTTTTCTCAAGGCCTGACTAAGCGCGTTGGGTTACGCTGCTGGTCGGGCATCTGCTTGGCAGATGTGGTGTAGCGTATATGGATTTGTCCGAACGCAGTGACGCCTCCTTGAGCTACTGAAACTGAAACTGCATATCATGCATAGTCTTGTTCCCACTCATGTAATGAAGCCCTTGAACACTGGAGGAGGATGACAACTAGTGGGGGAAGGTAAGCATGAGAACTCTTGCTGTACACATCAGTCATTATATTTCCCTCAAGTATAGACACGCCAATGTCAAGGTAAGATGCCGTTTTTCCATATGATACCGTCCACTGAATGTTTGGTGGGTTGAGAGACTGTTATTTTCAAAGACTCGCACATGAGCAGGATCTAACAGGATAGTGATTCCATCATCCCTGTACCTGCTCCAGTCCAAATGCCTGAAGTCATCCTGCTGCTCTGATAGGATGAGGGGTGAGAGAAGTGGTAAAGGACAAATGTCAACCAGCTTAGCATCATGTTGCCCCAAGAATACGTCCACATAATCACATGAATGTCGTGGTACCATTGATAACTTTCCAAGTGTTGTCCGTAGGGTTGACTGGAATAATGCCATAGTAATCAGTTTTTTTTTGTGGTTTAGTTCCTCAAGGATCAAACTGTCATCTTTATCCAGAGGAGTGATAACAGTGTTGCCTAATTTGTCAGCAAACCTACATGCAACATTGTGAGTCAGTGGTAGTCTCCGTAGTTCTCTAAGAGCATGCCGTTGCCCTGAGGTCATGTTGTCTTTGATTCTGCGTCTTTTGTCTCTGGCAATGAAGTCTGATGTGCACATCTCAATGAATAACTCAAGGGCTGTCTCTTTGTTGTTTGATACCAAGGCCTCTTAATAAAATCTCTATCTATGTCTTCATCTTTAGTTCAGTGAGATCTTATCTCCCAGATCTACATTTCCTTTCTGTTTCTCCTTCTGTTTGTGCAGCCAACGCCAGCGTAATCTTTCCGCCCAGTTGTGAGTTCATATCAGGGCATCGCTAACGCCCATAGGTTCCTTCTGTGTGGGAATAAAGGTATCAGGGAGACGGCAGACTGAAATTTGATCTGATGTGAGTTTAAAGTCATCAACTAAAATAACTGGGTCAAGAACCTAAGAATCTTCTTAGTTCAGTGACGATTTGTTGCGGCGCAGATATATATATATATATATATACACCTTTGTTTCAGCTCTTATTTTTGTGGATCCACAACCACGTTTGCATTTTTGGTGATGTCCATAAGATCTTGTGGGATGGATTAGACGTATTCTTGATCCGTTGGTATTTATTTCAAACTGAGCATGTTTTCTCATTTGTTCAATCAGCTCATTTGTATGCTGAATGCCTATGTCATAGTTTGCCAACTCCCTGAAGTGGTTGAACTTTCTCTTCGCTTCAACTGTTGCAGAACAAACTTCTTGGTAAAAAGCATCCAGGGCCTTGGAGCTAGCCATGTCTAATATATCCTTAATTTCGTTTATCAGTTCTGATTTGTTGGGTCTAAAAGCAAAATTGAACTGCAATCTCAAGCTGTTGGGAATCATACTGTTCTTTCTACAGTGATCTAGGAATTCCTTTTATGTTTGCACATACTGACATACATTCTTCTCAGTTGCCAGTAGTGTGATGGCATGATGTCTTGGTGGTATTGCTGTTGGAGGGTCGGCTTGCAGGTTAATTCCAAATAGGAAGAAAATCCGTATAAGTAAACGTCCTGCCTGTTTGATAGCTGTTTGATAAATATTTAAAATGAATAAAACAAAGTTGAAAACCAACACCTATTTTGTTAAACAACAACAACAATATACATACATATATATATATATATATATATATATATATATATATATATATATATATCAGACCACCAAGGAGAAAGCGTCCAGTGAATGAAGTCATCTGATATACACAGGCCACCCACATACATGTACTGATGTAGACTTGCAATCCATACATTCATCCTCTCTTTCCCTGTCATGTCTCTTCTCTATCAATCATGTCATAAATAAATTTTAAAACAGAACTTGAGCGTATATTTACTAGACAAAAGAACTGATTTAAATACAATTTTGAATGAATTGTTTTTCTTGTAAAAAAATCACTAGAATTGATTAGTACCGGCTATTTTTATCTAGTTGGAAAAGCCATTTTTGAGAACTAGATATTATCTACAACGCGTTTCAGAGCCTCGTTTTTCCCGTCCGCCATCAGAGGCCTGAACGAGTTCTGGGGAAGAACCGAGGAGGTTTGAACTGGTGCCATCATCTGCCATTCCAGTACTTACTAGATAAGTTTGGCCCCCCCCCCCAACCCCCCCTCATTCCCCTCTTGCCACCCAGCGCTACCTCCCCCCTCTTCCCTTCCCTCATCCCCTTTCCCGGGTTTCTGAACTGTACCCACACCCCCAACACCCTCCCCCCCCCTTCCCTCATCCCCTTTCCCGGGTTACTGAACTGTACCCACACCCCCAACACCCTCCCCCCCTCCCCTTTTCCGGGTTACTGAACTGTACCCACACCCCCAACACCCTCCGCCCCCCTTCCCTCATCCCCTTTCCCGGGTTACTGAACTGTACCCACACCCCCAACACCCTCCGCCCCCCTTCCCTCATCCCCTTTCCCGGGTTACTGAACTGTACCCACACCCCCAACACCTTCCCCCCCTCCGCCCCCCTTCCCTTAGCCACTTGCCCGGTTTACTGAACTGCGACACTCCTCACCACCTTTACATGCTGGATCAACTGACTGTGTGACTGAGTGCTTTTGACCGATTTGATGGGTTGGTTCCTGGCTGCCTGGTTCAGTGAGCTGATTGACTGTTTTGATTATGATGTGTACATTCAGTTGTGTGTGGTTGATGTGTGCGCGCGCACGTGTGTGTGTGTGTGTGTGTGTGTTTGCTTGATATTTTAGTTTTGGAAATCCTAAATTTGGGTCTGGTCTATTATGTTGTGATGTAGAGAGCAATTCCATTTATCATGTTTTATCTATAACTGAAAGTCTTAGATGCTGATTATGCTTATTTTTAGCTTGTGATTATTTCTATATTTTTCAAACTATAAGTCTTACATTTTACTGATTGTGCTTATTTTTCATCATGTATTATCAATTTATCTTACTTTATTTAGGAAATGCTACATATATATGCATGTGTGTATGACTGCGCACATTTTATTTTTCATCGTGTAGTATCAATTTATTCTTCTTCATTTTAAGTATAGATAATGTTGTGTGTGTGTGTGTGTGTGTGTGTGTGTATGTGTGTGTTTTCTTTGTTACTGCAATTTTATTACTATTGTCAGATCTTAGGTATTGAGTGTTGTATTTTAATCACAGGCTGCGCCTAGTTTCTAGTTTAGGACAAGGAGTCTTAATTTATGAACTTATTCATTATTAGTAGTAGTAAAGGTGGTGGTGGTTGTAGTACCATTATTATTATTACTGTTGTTGTTATTATTATCATCATCATTATTACTATTATTGTTATTCATTTATATATTTGATTATTTAATTATATTATGTTATAAACTCTCCCTGATTTATGGACTTATTTATTATTGTAACCTACTTCTTTATATTTGAAGGTCATATTACATGTTTTTAGTCATTTCTTATAACAAGTGTTAAATGGAGAGTGATGGTGGGAACATGGATATTTGATGCAGCTGAGATTGTGCGCTTCTGAGCGTATGCAAATCAGCTGAATGTCTTATGTATGTCTATATTTGTACTATATAGAATTTAACTGAGTGCCACCACACCAAGCATCTCCATTTAATAGTGAAAATAGCAAGAGATGACAAATTGATCACACAGGTGGTGGAAAAACTCCAGGAATTTCTTGTGAACATTTCAAGGTTTTGTTGAAACTGCATTTGCTGAAACCTTATGGTGATGACATCAGACTGGACTCATGATTCAGAGATTGTGAACCAGTGATGAGCTATGAAACCATTTACAGCTCTGTTGGACATTGCTTTGCTAGACACATGTTCGTTGATGACAAAGTGGATTTGTTTCCCTGTCAGAAATAAGTAGCATTGTTCTTGTCTTATTTCATATTCTGAGTATGTCTGCCCCCCCCCTCCCCCACCCTACCCACATTGAAACTTGTTTCCTTGTTGTTTTTTTCCAGTAAAACAGACATGCAGAACAATTATTCAAAACTCTCTGTGTGACACATAAGAAATGTGAACACACCAAATCTGTATCAAGAGATTGTCACATGCTTGGTTTAAAGGGTTTACAGTCACACAACATGGTGTATTCCCAAGGCAAACAGAAACCCACATCACTTGAGAGAATCTGATGATGGATGGAAATCCAACCTGTTCTGTTTACATCAGACAGGTGTGTTCTACAACCAAAGTATCACATTATCCTGGTCAATTAACTTATTATGTCTTAGTTTTCTAATAAGTTCGCGCATTTGGCTGCAACTGACTGTCACACTTCTTCAAAATCAGTGTGTGGACAGCAGTCATATACTGACACAACAAGGTACTGTGATGATTTGTTGCAAATTAAGAGTGTGTGTTTTTTTCTCCAAACTCAACTCTGCGTGTGTGCATCAACAAGAGTTGTGTAGGTCTTTTTTGTGTGTGTGTGTTTGTTTGTGTGTGTATGTGTGTCGGTACATCAGTAGGAGTTGGATGGTTGTATATGTCACAATTAGTCTTTTGTGAAGGACAATGACTCTCAAACTAGAAGGCAAGATTGCACTGGCTTTTAGTGCTGCAGCCTTGGGGTTTAGTTGGCCTCTGGGAACCATGCCAATGCTGACTGTACTAAAAAAAACTCTTGGCTGAGGGAGTGGGAATGTAACTTGAGCAAGACACTCTCCACTATAATCAAATTCTAGCCCAGATAGTTGGGACTGCAGTTGCCTCCTCTGCTGTTCCCATGGTCATAGTCAGACATAAATGACTACCATACATACCCATACACAAAGTGTGTGACAATGAGTTTGCATTCACATAAATTTGAAATCTACTATCTTGTAGCTTATCATCTGACACAACCACATTCTTATCTTGCATTAATATAACAAGTTCATTATCAGCAGAGTAACACACATCCAACAATGTCAAATTAAACTCTAGCAAAACAATATCGTCTCCAGTCCACTGTCTCCCCATCTTCATTCTCAAACACTTTACATATTCAGGCAAGTTTTATTTCAAAATGGGAAAATGAAATGACATCTTTTTTATATTACATATGTATATGACACACACATCACAATGCATCCTTCATTTCAACACACACAGGCACACATACATGCGGATGTGCACACACACACACACACACACGCAAACACACATGCACATACAATGCATGATGTTATTTTTTTTTTAGAAAGCTAAGTGCATGTTTCTCTTTCAGTTATGACAGCAAATTGTCTCTCAAATACATACCCAAGAGGATTCACACACACACACACACACACACACACACACACATCGACTTCCTAACACTATATGTTCTGCAGGAACACAGCCTTTTCATCTCTCAGAAACATTCTGATGATTTTGGAGCAGGGTTCCTGTAGTCTTCCCACTTGTTTCTCCAGTGCAGCTTTGAAATCCTCTTTTACGCCTTTATTCACTCCACGTGTCACTGTCCGCTGTCTGCAAGCACACACACATTTAAGCATTTCTCTTCTTTAATCTTCAGCTGGTTTACTGATTCAAGATGTTTCATGCATACTACATCTGAATCAAAGCCCTTGAAATTGCATGTCATAATAAAAACAAAATGGGGAAGAAAAAGACAAACAAGTAGCTTAAAAAATCACTTTGCAGTGATGAAAGAAAAAACAACTCACAAAGTGAAGGTAAATCTGAAAGAGCTATCTTCACACTCTAGATGCATCCTTTTCCCCTCAAACAGTGAAACTTGCAAATCTGATATGATAGGACTTGTTCAAAAAGATTACTCACTGTGCCAACTGCTTGGTACTAACAGGCAGAATGTCCAGGTTGACTCCGCCCCCTTCAACAGTGTCCAGAAATGCAAACTCTTCCAAGATATCCACAACTGGACTTCAGTTAAGATCAATAATCATTATCCCCAAGCATTCAGAGATAAATATATTTAACATTCCCATCACTGAGCCATTCATGGAGATCACTCAGTAAATCAATCCCTTGAATTATGTCCCCAGCACTATACTCCCTAACATTCATCACACCCTGTTTCTCCTCTTTAAAATGACAGGATTAACTGTATCATTAAGGATTTTTCCCATTTACACTCATGTGAAAATATTTACGAAGAAGAATCACACAAACACTCCACATTCATTCTGGTTTCAACATCAGAACTATGTTAAAAGATCAAACATGGTCATTCCAGCTTAACATCAAAACTGTTGTGTAAGAGATACAGGTTCTGCTTGGGTCTGAACAGGTGACAGAGATTAATATAATAAATATCAGCATGAAAGAAGTGCACTGATCATTTGCGCCTGTTTCTGAATCCTGTCTAATTGCAGGTTTTTCATCACAGCCTTTTGTCCTAACCACAAAATGGCAAATGACAATCCATTACAATTTTTTCCTTGCTAAATACACTCCACCCTTTCCAACACATGCTCATTTATATACAGACAGCTACGGACAAAAAAAAAAAAAAAAAAAGTGTATAAGGAGGAAGAAAATGTCAAGGATTCATTTTCCCCCCAGCAAAGTTTACCTGCTTTAATTCATTCAACCCTAGGGAGTTTACAGCCTCAACACTCTTCCCTGCCATGTTAATGCCAAAAAAGAAACAAACAAAAAAACAAAAAAAACAAAAACAAAAACAACACAGGAAATATACTGCAATCAACCATTTCCCTCACAAATTGACATGCATGGAAACAGCTGGAAGTACTGTAAAAGTTAGTTCCCTTCGCTTGCAACTAGTTTCTGCATATGTAGAAACATAGAAACCATTTTTTTTAAACAACGTTCAATGCCAGAGCATTGCTCGGGCGCAGGTCTGAATGAGTTAAAACCTAATTCTGTCAGTTACTGAAAATGTTCTCAAGACAACTGCCTGCTTGAGTGAGGTTATATACATATCAATTCATTTTCACAGGTTCATACTTGGCCCGTTTACAAATCATAATTCCCATCTGCAGAACAACAGGGAGAACTGCCCCGTTTCAGTCCAATATCAGTCCTTTAACTGCACAGTCATATACAACAATCCACATGAATCTGATGCCTACTAAAGGATCATCATGATATTAGACCATTGTCTGAAAAACCTTGTGCCTTGTATGGGAAGTGGATAATGTACTGAACTGATTTTGACAAGTATCCCATCCTCACAAGGATTACTTTTTCTTTGGCATATATGGGCTGCAAATCACAGGGGGTTCAGGCACTACCAGGTATGCACTTCTGTTGACCTAGGTGACTGAAGTAGGTAGGACCACTTAAATTTTTAACTTCAACATATCTAAAAACTAATTACACCATTGGAAAGAACATAAAAAACTAAGTTCACATGCAAATTTTCATTGCATTATACCCAGTAGTTTAAAAAAAAACAAACTGGCATCTAAAAATGTGCAAAAATGATGCGTTTTGACAGATTTAACAAATTGCTATTTTTAGACTGTCATAAAATTTTAAGATGAAGACTTACCACATTGTTCTTTGCTGTACTTGGTACCATCAATACCAAGTTTATGCTCAATTTTTTTCTGGCCTACTCAAGAACATGCTTAGAGAGAGACAGTGCCTCCAAAATAGCAAAATAATCAGTTTTGTCAAGTGTCGAATGGCCTGATTTCAGTGATAACATGCTGACTTATAATGTTGATATCTCAGAAAGTTTTCATGCTACAAAAACATTTCAAATATGTGCATGTTCAGAAAAATCATGTAGAATACAGTTTTTTTGAAGACTTAATGCTATCAGAAATGCAAATAACAATGAAAACAGTCACAAAGTATATGGTTTTTAGTAACAAATGAGCAAGTTTTTTTACAATCATGATGATACTATGCTGTCAGATATCACCAGAGTAATTGTAAATATGCATATTTGACATAACAGAAGTCCAGTCATTTCAGCATCCTTGATTTGCAGTTCCCTTTCTTTTTCACTCAGTTTTGCTTTAAGAAATGACACCTCCTTTGTCGTTGTTCTTAGTTCCTGTGTGATAATGTCCTCATTTTTTTCTTTGCTGCATGCTGGCTCTGGGTCTGAAGTAGGAGGTAGCTGTTTGACAGTTTTTTGCTTCTTCCTGCTGTCTCTGATGACCTCTGCACTTTCAAACGGAAGTTAAAAAAAAACTTGAAGTGCACTCTCTCCCCCTGGTTTACTTCTGTTTTTACGCAGGCGAGCCTCATCTGCTCTGAGCCTCCCCAGTTTTAATTTGAGCTGCTGGGTTGGTGGCAAATCTCTGACCAGGTGTCATTTATGCAATGTTGCATCCTTTATCCTCAATATCCTAGCTAAGTGACATACTTCAGACACAAGACCAATAGGACAACTGAGTAAAGCCTCACAGTCCTCTACAGTTCCTTTCAAAAGATCTGCACGTGTAATTCCAAACTTCTGACAGGAGGGGCCAGGGAAGATGCACGAATCTTTCCTTTCTTGTAAAAAAACATTCAGCACCACTGATCGTTTCACACTTGCTGAATTCCTTAACTATTGACACCACACGTGGAAAGGTACACTCTGGGAACAATTTGTGTAGAAAATGTTCCATTTCCCCCCAGGTTTTGTTTTCTTGATGCTTTAACATATTTAACTGCATCAAGAGTTTGTTGCTGAATGGAACCTTGGGTGCTGATGGTGGTCTTCCTCGTCCACTGTGTGCAACAGTCGCCCTTAAGGCTTTATACTGATCATCATCTGAAATACACAGGCATGAAATTTGAGACAGCTCTAATGCTTTAAAATACTTTTTTTTTCATTTCATGGATGATTTTGCATATATATCATTTATATGTGTGTGTGCATGAGTGTGTGATGAATGTGCACTGATACATGATCTACTAATTTCATTACTACTCCACTGTAATGGTTTCACTTAAACTGATGTAAGTGTTATGTAACAACATATCTTAAACTTATTTCATATTTACTAATCATGTAAGTTATTTATTCTTTACATCATTTACACACACACACACACACAATAACTAATCCATACTCAGGCAACCTAATGTATGCATGCTACATCAGTTCAACAGACACTAACTCTGTGCATACACACTTAGCATATAACATACATATTAATGCGCGCACGCACGCACGCACGCACACATGCACACACACACACAGACGCGTGAAATTGTCTTGGCATTTGACGATCAGAACAGAAGTGGAAAGATACACGTGTTCCCATGCTGTCCGACGTCGGTCACAATATTAAACCATCAATCCGCCCTCACTAACTCAAAACCCTTGTACAACAAAAAATTACTGAATAATCTGACACTTCATCTTCTAGATACAGCTGTCGATTTCGGTAAATTTTCGAATAAAAGATCATAACTGTGCTAAAAAATAACGTGACTGACGAAGCGTTACTGTTCCCAGTTACACATCAACACTGCTGAAGCAAAGTTGTTAGGATTCATCCAAACCCACAAAAATATAAAAAACACTACTTATATTTATTTTCAAAATAAACAAATTGAAAAAAATGTGCTTCTTACAAACCTGTAAGTTGGCGTGTTTTCCATTCTTCAAACGATGATGACGAGTAGACGGAGGCTTCTTCGATCGCCGCCATGGTCGAGCTGCGCTGCGGGATCCGAAATCGGTCACTCGTTTTTCTTCAAAAGCGCGTTCGAGACTCTTTCTTTATAACAAAGCCATGAATTGCACTTGAAAGTGCATAGTTTAAACTTTCTTTTCTTGTAACTTGCTCGTGATTTGAAACACTGGTTTGTATGTTATAGGGTCGCAAACATCAGTCTCACACTTTCGCTGCGACTTTCAGATCAACTTCCTGTGAAAACCCCCAAAATTTCTAGCCAATCAAAACGTGAGAATCCTGGCTTTCCAATGACATGGTTTCTAAATTTATACATGGCCAATCAATGCAGCACGAAGCGATCGAGTGACACACATGATATTCAGCTCGCGCGGCAAGCACGGCGGAGTCTGTCACTGCAGTAAAAATCGACGCGACACCCTTTGTGTTTGAACGCCCGGCGCATACCAGTTTGACTCGAATGATAAAAACAAATACCACAGGAAGATAGATGAAAGAATGAACTTTATTCCAGTATAAGATTGGTGTCATTTAATTAAGTTTGTTAGTGAAACGAGCGAGTTGAAAATGGTCAAATTATGGGTCTGGACTGCGCTGTTAACCACAGCCACAGTGGCCGCGGACCGACCTAACTGAAGTAATCTCCACCCTTAACCCACCAGGTGCCACAACCAGGATTTGAATCCAGCACCCTCCAGAGTTCTAATAAATCTGCTGTTGCACCTGTCATGATGACCATTACAGGGCAAAACAAGAACTGTGCTCTCCAGCCATTCAGGCAAGGATACTGAAGATGTAGGAGAAGAACATGTTGTAGGTGAAGGATCCCTGCTGCTGGATGTGGCGCACAATCCTGAGGAAGAGTGGCTCCTGTTGGGGCCAGTCGTACTGCAGCAGTGTCATCAGGTGGGCCAGGGTCACATCACTGCTCTGGCCTGACCGCATCTTCTCCTGGGGGGATCACACACACATGCACACACACACACACATGCACAGAAACACACACACACACATGCACAGACAAATAAATACACAAACACACATAAAAAACAAACTAAGTCTCAACCCCTGTAAGAAAAATCAACTGTAAATGTACAACTACAAGAAACTGAAAAACAGGCCAATACCAGCAAAATGGTAAAGCTTGGATAAATGTGGCACATGAGCAAAGTACCCTGATATATCTATTTCTGAGAGTAATTGAGTATGGCAATGAACTTGGTGCCTTTGCAAAGCCCTCTACATTAATAAAATCACTCGAGACTCTAACACTTTTCTTGCATGTGTATAGTCATCTTTCTAATCTCTAAAAAAATAATGTCTTTTTTATTAAAATATATGACAGCAACTGGTGTTTGGTTACCTCTGTAAAGCACCAAGCTTACAGTCCAAACTTTGTGCATTCAAATCACACAGACACCCAACATATATACTGGCATTTTCGCTGGCAATCTTAATATGCTCTCATTCTGATGGTATTGTGTAGCATTAGACAGGTCCCTTCCCCCTATTTCCGAGGAAGCTTATCCACGTTGACCATATCAACTAAGGTTGGTGCTGACAGAAAATGTGAAGGTAACAAATATGACAGCTATGAATTCACCATTCTCCATGCTGGAGACAGAAAGGTGACAGGTACACACCAACATAACCAGACAAAATAAAGCCCAAGGGACTGTGTACCTTCAAGCAGGCCACCAGGAGCTGAATGCAGTATGGCAACACTTCCTTCTCAGTGCACTGAAGCATCAACAGATGGCGCCCTGTCCCAGCAGGTGTCTGCAGTTTCTCTGATTGGTCATACTCCGGCATCTCTGACTCAGGGATGCTTTGAACAATGTCCAGGATTAGCTCACAGGCTTTCTGGAAAAAAACACATCTTTCTGGTTAACTCAGGACTACTGGTAATACTTTTCTCAAACTGGCATGGAGTGTGTATCTAACAATATTTCTGAATGAATCTATTAAGCACACACAAACACTCCTTGATACATTTGTACATTGTGGTTTGCACATTTCCTTTTATTTAAATGATTCCAGTTGTTTCATTCAAACCATTCTTTCATAATCCCAATATACAGCTACAAGCTGTGTCAGTACTATGAAGCATTATCAAACATGATCACAAACATGGCTTTGTAGATACTGAAATTATGAATATTCCAACTTACTGCATAATTTCTAAGGCAGTAGAAACAGCTGGCTCTCTGTAGAGCATACCGTGTCTGGGGAGAAAAAAAAGACCAGCAAATTAATTACAGCTTGCATCTTGTGAATATCTAGAATACATTTCAAAATGTCAAAATTGAACAGACTTTAATAATAGCAAAAATAAACAGATGATCAGTGCTTAAATAAATTGTAAAACTGCAGATAGCCATTCCGGTGATGATAAAGATATTTAAGACAGAATCAGGTTTTAGCTCTAAACTGTGTATTGCACTGAATCATATTTCAGTCACAGCAAATTTCTCTGCATGGAATCTGGACTGTCCTCTGCACATCACCACGATCAGGCTATGGCCATTTTTTCTGTCTGCAAATGACTGTTTTTCCATCAAAGGGGATTTTTTTATTTATTTTTTTTTACAGAATATTCTCAGGGACAACTCTGTTGTTGCCATGGGTCTTTTATGTTTATACCGCGTGTGGGAACTCTGTTTACCGTCTCGCATCAAAGACTATGTAAAGAGTAATGGATTTAAAAAAAAACAAAAAAAATCTTTGCTGACACACATTTGCCCAAACACTTCCATTTGGCTCAGCAACAATCCTTCCAGAAGACAGCAAGAATTTTATCATCTGTTCACAAACAACCAGCAAACAAAAGGAAATGGTCAGTCCTTCAAAGAAGAAAGTACTTCCTTCATGCACTCCCTGTTTGGAAAGTAAACTCACCAAGTGATACTGATGAAAGCTTTAGCCAGTATCTGCCCTGATGGGCAATTCTTTAAGCAAAAGTTTAGGGTAGCCATCTTGTTAAATGTTAACTGAGATTTATGTTTGTTGCCTTTATTCATATTTGCATAATCAAGAGTTGTTAATCTTGATTTCATAATCATCTAGGTTCCTAGTATGTTCTTGAAGTCTTAGACAAGAATCTCATCTTTGTTTTCTAGGCACAGTTTGTTGTCCTGTCCACAGTCTACTGACAGTCTCCCAGTTTGGTGTGGTGCTGTCAACGATGTGGACCCCAGAATTTCCCTTTTATTCCTCTTCTTCTTCATCCCTTGCCCGTTCCACATGATAGTCTATGTGATGTCTTCTTATACCTGTAACTCTGCCACTACAGTTGGTAGTGGAGTACGAGAGAGTGATTTGTGACTCAGCCGTACTACTTCCCATGTCTGGGGAGCAAAACATACCGTAAATAACATTCGTCAAGACATCTGAAGTGAGAAGCAATATGAAAGACACAAACAGGTGTAATCTGATTATTTTTGTATCTTGTTTCACATCAGTCTCTGTAAGTATATTCATTTATATATATTTCAACATTTCTTTTTATGTAATCATTCAATTTAATTATTACTAACTCAAACAATGAAATAAAACCTGGTTAATTCACACTCGATTTTCTCTGCATGAAAGGATAGGTCCTTTTCCAGCAAGGAAGTTCATGACAGTCTTAACAAAAGAAAGAAGTGGCCATCACTGTCATCAGCATACCTTCATTTTTCCTGTTGCTGCATCAATGCAGTTCTGTAACTGGGGGGCTGCTTCCTGGAAATTACCCTGCACACACACACATGCATGCACACACACACACACACATACACACAGAGTACACATGCATAACTATATGATTAACCTAAAGCAGCCAATGCATAATGTAACACTGAACAATCATTACGAAAAACAGTTAGTTCATTTATGTATTTTAAAGAACAGGTTTCTTTTTGCTTTCATTTATTTTACATTGGTTTATATTTGTGTGTGAGTTCATGTTTTCTGTTGAATCCTTACTGTCTGTTATTTTCTTTTGACTTGAACTAGTTCTGTAATGATTTGTCAATAAATACCTATATTATCTGTCGTTCATGAAGAAATAAATCTGAAAAAACAAATACAAACGGGCACAGGACATTTTCTTCACGCAAAACAATTACAACAAGAAACAGAAACAGTAACCTGACAGAAACAATCAGCTACCTGATAAAAGAAATAATCAGCCACCTGATATACAGAAACAATCAGCTGACAGAAACAATCAACTACCTGACAGACATGACAGAAACAACCAGTTACCTGATAGAGAGAAACATCAATCTGTAGATGGGTGATCCAGGCCCATGTCTCCTTTTTCCATGTGGCGCACAGCGTCATGAAGTCTGGAAAAAAAAAGAAAAAAAAAAAAAAGAAAAAAAAAAGAAAAAAAAAGAGAAAAATTCAGGAAGTTTACAATCATTTTTACTGGGATTTTAACAACTCATGCCTTAGTGCTGTGTCAGGATTGAACAGCTACACAAGGTCCATTTCCTTTGAGTAACACACAGGAACTTCAAAATGAGAAGACAAAGCAGACAAGGTGTGGGGGAGGGGGAGACAGAGAGAGGGAGGAAGAAGACAGATACTGATGGTAAGACCTGATATGTGTGTGCAAGTGAGATGGCATGATTGCGTATGCGAGTGTGCGTGCAAGCGTGTGTGGTGCCAGAGAGAGAGAGAGAGAGAGAGAGAGGAATGGAGTGAGTGAGTTAGTGAGTGAGAGAGAGTGTGTGTGTGTTTGTGTGTAAGTGCGTGCGTGCGTGCATGTGTGTGCGCAGTCAACGTTTTCCCTTTCCCTCACACTACCTTTACTTCACTGTCAACCATGTGTTATTTGTAAACTGAATGAAAGGTGCAACAACCAAGTGGTTTAAGCATTTCACTTTAAATCTGTGTTCTGGTTTCTAATCATGGCCACCAGTGCCTGGAGGGTTAAGGGTAGAGACGTTTCTGGTCTTTTATGACAGACCTGCTTGTGCCTGAACCCTTTTGTGTTTTACCGTACGCAGAAGAAAGAATGTGCACGTTGAAGATCCTGTGACCCATGACAGAGTTCGGTGGGTAATGGAAACATGAACATACCCAGCATACACACCTCAGAAAACTGAGAATGGTTTCCTACAGGTTAAAAATGGTCCTGCACCTAAAAGCCCATTCATACATGTCAGTGGATGTACGAGTTGCAGTCCATGAATGCCACAGAAGTAAACACATCACAATGAGTGAATCCTGTCCTGAGCGCTGACCTCTGTGCAGATCCTCCCTGGAGTGAAGCAGCTCGTAACACTTGAGGGCCATGGTGAAGTTGGACAGCAGGGCCTGGGAGTTGGGGATGCTGCTGGACGGCTCAATGTGCACATGGCTGGAGCCCTCAGACTTGTGCTTCTTGCTTCTGTGGCTGACATGACATGACCAAAGGTACCACTGAAGGGTGTCAACATGCAGAAGAACATGGTGTGTATCAACAAAGAGAGACAGGAATGTAAAAACGCATGTCTCATGTGTGGGAGCAACAATGCCTGTTCATGTTTGTTATCTTTTTAAACTGCTTTCTCTATTCTCAGAAACACACACTCTCATATACTCAATAAGCCCATTCACAAAGTCACACTATGCAAATATATAAAATGCAAACAGACAATTTGATCAAATATTGTTTTTATAAATGCTAGAATTTCAGTTCTACCACATTGTGTGCATTTTATCTCCTCAAAAATAAAATATAAATGTCAAAAGTTAAAGAAATGTCATGTAATAGTACACACAACCAGTATCAACACATTATAACAAGCACATTGAAATCTATGCCCAAGATACTCACAATTCACTGACACAATCAAACAAGGAAAGAAAACAAAATAAAAAGCATCCACAACTGTAGCTCTCAGCTTTCAAATATCAGAGCAAAACAAATGAGAATACATGCACTTTGCTCAAGCAAGATGAGAACTTCCACTCAAAATGTGTTGGATACCATTCCAGAACAGACTTGTGCATCTGTGCTTGTGGTGTGGTGTGTGGTGTTGCCTTGCACTGTGTGGTGCAAGTGTGCATGTGTGAGTCTGCATGCAAGTGTCTGCCTCATCCTGATGGGGGCTTTCTTCTTTAGGGATGTTACAAATGTCATCTGAAAACGTATCTAGAAAATCTATGCTGTAGGTTTCATTCCTGACAATGTTCACTCACTGAAGAACATCATCACTGTCATCAGGAAATCCTTCCAGAAGAACTATGGGGGTGTGGGTGCCAGACACATTGCCTGAAACAAAGTCATCAGAAGCTTAACATTAGTGGTGCTTTTTAAGAACACTGTAAATTTTGTGTACATTGTGATGAAAGAGATTCTCTGAAATGGGAAAAAGTATTTTTTGTTAATAATCTTACCAAGAACAAACTTGAGCAGATCTGAGTAAAGATATGAGAAAGTGTTTGAAAAATAATACTGTCTGATAATGAGCAAATTACAATATAACAGTCAGTGTCTTTGAAATGCTTCACTTGCCAATCACATCAGATCATTAAAATGCCTTTTTCACTGTCTTTACCCACTACTGCAGCGAAACAACTATCAAACAGTAAACAATTCAACAACTGAATACAATGAAAAAGACAGATAAACAAAATGCAACAAAGTCATGAAAAAATAAATGATGTGAAAGAAAAGTGATGGTCAAAATGACTAGTCAGAACGAACAGTTTTCAAAATTTTGTATTCAGTGATCCAGGTATCTTCATAACCAGCCAGGCTGTTTCCCAGAAACTGTGTCCGTCAACATACTGAGACAAACAGACTGATTACACTGCACTGTGCTGGAAACATTTTCCACCGTCAAATACCACAGAGCCCAAGTAGTCAATCTGCAAACACATGAGGCAAGTACACACAAAACAGTACTCTGTGTTGTAAACATTTTCCAGATTCAAATATAGACTCAAGCAATCTATCAATACACACAACCATAAGACACCACTCCTCATAGCAAACTTTTCCACAATTCAAATAATGCCCACTCCTTTCCCCCCAAAACAATAGTATACAAGTATCACAATCATTGTTACTTATAGCCCAGCTAACTGCACTGGGCCACGTCAGTGCTGAAATCACTGTCAATACTGATGTCACAGAACCTGAAAAGAAAGAACATAGCACATTATTCTGCCCTAAAACCAGCACTGCAATAACTGAAACTAGTGTCCTAACCTGAAGAGATGTCCATGTCGATGTGACTGACATAGAAGTAGAAGCTTTGCATGAACATGACGACAGCCATGTAGACCACCTGCTTCAAGCCGCTGTCGCTGTGGGTCTGCTTGGCCCGGTTGTACTGAGAGATCAGATAGTGCCACTGGGCCTCTCTGCACCGGGGGGTGGAAAACACCAATCAGTAAACCAATTATATCAATCAATTAATTGGTCAATGGATTTATATCTTATATTTACAAATTCTCTGTTATAAACCAGTGAATAAAAAACATGATATGAAAATCTCACAAGTCAACGTATCACATGTGGAATGAAAGGCATGGAAAAAGAAAAAGAAAACTGGAAAATGTTACAAATCAATCAGTGTTCTCAGTGTGCCTGCTGATAAGCTAATGTTGATCTACAGAAAAAACAACACGGAATGGTTGATTTAACAAGCAGACACACCATCTGATGATAACAATACTACACACAACTGTTGATCTACAGAAAAAAATGTAAGTGATAATTCAAAAAGTAGACAAAGGCACTATATGATCTTAACAATACAATAAACAGAGTTAACAATACAAAAAGCAGTCATGAAAAAAAAAGATAAATCAAAACTAAAAACATGAAATAAATCAGTGAAACCAACCATATCCCACGAGTTAAATTAACATATCCAAATGCCTGACAACCAAGCCCACAGCCAGCACCTGGACTTGTTGAAGATGTCATGCTCAAACTCCCAGCCCAGCTGCTGGCCCACCAGAAGCAGCAGTCTGAACAGACTGCCCCATGGGTCGATGACCTGGTTCTCTCGCTCCAACAGCCCCGCAACAGGCGGGAGGCGATTCAGGGAGGCTTTACTTGGGGATAACAGATCTAAAAAACAAAAAAGAGGAGTTCTCTTTAACCTGTGGAGACAGTGGGCACCCCCAGTATAAAGACAGCTCTACTTGTACATAGCTGTGCAAGGGGTGAGATTTTGACACAAAGATTGCAAGGAAAAGCTAATACACTGGCTGCAGTTTGCATCAGTTTGAAATATTACAGCACATGATGCCATGATATATTGAAATATTACAGCACATGATGCCATGATATATTGAAATATTACAGCACATGATGCCATGATATATTGAAATATTACAGCACATGGTGCCATGATATATTGAAATATTACAGCACATGATGCCATGATATATTGAAATGTTACAGCACATGATGCCATGATATATTGAAATACTACAGCACATGATGCCATGATATATTGAAATACTACAGCACATGATGCCATGATATAATGAAATGTTACAGCACATGATGCCATGATATATTGAAATGTTACAGCACATGATGCCATGATATATTGAAATGTTACAGCATATGATGCCAACTTAGCAAGATACATTATGGCATGTGATGAAATGAAACATTACTGCATAAGTATGAAGCCATGAAATGTTACAAAATATGCCATAAAACATTACCATGATGATGCCATGAAACATTACATGAAAAATTAGTGTATGATGAAATGAAACATGATTTATGATGCATTGAAAAATTACAGTACAGCATGACAGATAAAAGAGTATATGATGCCATAAATGTTATTTGATGCCATAAAAAGTTGGTGTACAATGTTACATTATATGATGCATGAAACATAGAATAAGACTCAAAAGAAACATTACAGTATATCATGCCATGAAATGTTTGAATGAAATGTTATAGTATATGAATCCAAGATTGTTCAGATCTCCTAGGTCAATATATGTACAGACTTGCTTGTGCCTGAACCCCCTTCGTGTGTATATGCAAGCAGAAGATCAAATACGCACATTAAAGATCCTGTAATCCATGTCAGTGTTCAGTGGGTTACAGAAACAAGAACATACCTAGCATGCACACCCCTGAAAACGGAGTATGGCTGCCTACATGGCGGGGTAAAAGCAATTATGCACGTAAAAACCCACTCGTGTACATATGAGTGAACTTATGAGTTGCAGCCCACGAAGAAGAAGAAGAAAAGGAAGAAGAATCCAAGCAACATTACAGCATATGATGCAACAGTGTATGATACCATGAAACATTACAGCGTATCATGCCATGAAACATTACAGTATATCATGCCATGAAATCAGCATGAAACATCACAGTACATAATGCCATGAAATGACAGCATGAAATGTTACAGCATATGAGGAAATCAAATGTAACAGTGTATGATGCAATGAAACATTACACTACAGTGTATGATGCCATGAAATCAGCATGAAACATCACAGTACAAAAAGCCATGAAATGATAGCATGAAATGTTACAGCATATGATACAATCAAATGTAACAGTATATGATGCAATGAAACATTACAGTATGTATGAAACCATGAAACATCTGCACAGAAGGTTACAGTATATGATGTAATGAAATGTTAGAATGAAATGTTACAGTATGTGCAACACTACAACATATGATGCCATGAAACATCAGCATGTACTTTTACTGCATACAATTTTATGAAATGTTACAGTCCATGATATCATGAAGCATTAGAGTATATGATGCCATGAAATGTTAGCATGAAATGTTACAGTATATGGTACCATGAAATTAGCATGGAACAATACAGTACATGATGCTAGAAAGTGCTAGCATGAAATGTTACAGTATATAATGAAATAAAATGTCACTGTATAATCATCCCATGAGATGTTACAGTATGTGATGCCAAGAAAACCTAAGCATGAAACATTACAGCATGATGCCATGAAATATTAACATGAAATATTACTGTGGCCGTGAACCGAGTGGTTACTGAAGGGGGTACGGCACAAAAGACTTAACTAATTGATTGATTGAATAAAAGGATAGACAAGATCCCACGCACAGGCCAGGGACATATAGAGGCCAGTCACAAATGGGTTTTTCTATTGTTTTATTTACAATAGTTACATGGAGAAAAACTAAGAGAAGAAGATATCTAGGAGAACTAAGAGAAGAAGAAGACTAGAAGAGAAATAGTCTAACTGAAGACAGTGCCTGGAATGACACAAACAAATGTCATTAGCACAACATGTCGACACAAGTGAATAGTAAAGCACATGTATACATGGAAAGACTATCACTCGGGTTTGGGATACGCAACAACATAATGTGCCCGCGACACAGCAAGAGAGAGAGAGCAGGCTCTGGTCAGATGACTGACCAGGTATGAAATGACCACTCATCATTCACTGTGCCAATTTATGCAAGTTTAGCGGACCGCAAAGTGCGTCACGTGTGCTTGCAAGCAGATCGTCACTAATCACGGAGAATCCGATGACAATTGTGTTTGTTTAAAGGTGTTCAGTGATAGATTTCTAAATGATTCCTGAACCGATTTACGTCGGATAAGTTGCAAAAGAAAGAGCTCAACACCTACTTTATAATGAGTATAAAATGAAGTGTTGGTTATTTAAGATAAATTTATAATCTTAATTTAAGTCACCTGAACAGGGTCAGTTTTAACGAGCTCATCACTGAAAATTACAAACTGCGTTAGATCAGTTTAACGTAGGCGAACATAAATGGAATAGATTTAAAGATGGAATTAAGACGAGTCTGCCAGTATATAATACTAGTAGTTTACTGATCTGACAAGAGAGTTATTAATTAATTACGGTGGAACAGAAACACAAGTTTGCTCTCAGCCAATGACGTACCACAACGCGACACTGGTCAAGCCGTCAGCAGGTGGCCTGGCGAGGAGGACAAAATGATGTAAGCGGAGTGACGTCACACATTCTGTGCGCGGGTTATGAGGGAAAACTGTCGTCTGCTGTGGCTTGTGCGTGAATAGTGTTGGAGCAAGCATAGCGCGCTTGGTCACATTACAGTATGTGAAAACTGAAAGGTTACAATATAATTATGATGCCATGAAATGTTACAGTATGTGTGCCATGAAATGATAGCATGAAAACTGAAACAAACTGCAAGGAAATATTGCAGTATATGCTGCCAATGAGAAGTTACAAAACGATTCAGTATTTTTCATATGATCAACCACATCTCAAAGGTGACAATCAAATTCTGCAGTGATGAGATGTGTGTCTACTCTAGACAAGTGTATACTACCTGGGCGACTTTCCTTCACTCACCTCCACCCCCAGTGGTGCCATCCCCAGTGCCGGGCTGTGTGATGTAGTTGATGTAGAACTCTATGGCCAGCTGCAGCCAGAAGTACAGCTGCGGGGGGGTCAGGGTGATCCGTGACCCTCTTTGCAGCACTAGGGGCATCACGTCACACACTGAAACCAGTTCACCGTCATCAACAACAATGTCACAACATGAAATCAGAACAAAACATCATTATATTTCCTGACTGCCAAAACATGACAAACACAGCAGCCAAGTGATGAAAGCACTGGACTTTCGATGTGAGGGTCTTGGGTTTGAATCCCAGTCATGACATCTGGTCCGTTAATAGCGGAGAATTTGTTCGATCTCAAAGGTCAACAGATGTTCTAATCCCCCTTCATGTGTATATGCATGCAAAAGATCAAATGCATACATTAAAGATCCTGCAATCCAAGTCAACATTCAGTCAGTTATGGAAAAAAGAATATACCCAGCTTGCATACTCCTGAAAATGGAGTATGGCTGCCAAATATGGTGGGGAAAAAAATGGTTATGCAAGTGAAAACCCACTGGCAGATATATAACAATATATATGAGTGAACATGGGAATTACAGCTCACAAATGCAGAGTCTGTTTCAGTCATTTTCACTGAATAACAACTCTGTCTCAGTCTTTACAGACAGGGTCAAATGAAGGAGTGAAAATTAAAGGAAATGGATTGACTGTAAGGAGAACTGAAAATTAGTTGTAACAAAAGTGAAACTTGGTGGTAAGCATCTGTACTCATTTCACTAATCAAGGCCCAATGCAGCATACCTAACAGGTCAATTGTAAACAAAAATATGAATAAAAAGAAAATTACCTCCATGGGCACATCAGTTGTCACTAAAAACAATTTGCTCAGATGTAAAATTTTGTGAAAAACTTAGACTATGATGACATAATCCAAATATGGAACAGAATAAGAAAATGACAAAGATGATTAAAGAAAGTCCTGTGGTAGTACAATACAAACATCCACCGCCAGCCTTCACTTTTTACCCCAGTATCAGTATCAGTAACTCAAGGAGGCGTCACTGCATTCAGACTGATGCCTGACCAGCAGCGTAACCCAACACGCTTACCTCACTCAGTGTCACTCAATGTGCTTTTGATTTCCAGTCATTGTGGATTTTTCTACAGAATTATGATGAACAAGTCTCTTGTTCCTGAGACTGAGAGTGAGAGTTTTATGTGTGCAAAGCATATGGTGCACACTGGACTTCAGTTTATATTTATCATCAAAAACTAGCATTCAGATCATAACTCAAGATGTAGTGGGGAGGGAGGATATAATGGAAAGTACAGTGTAATAATCCTGGTCTGTGCATGACTCAAATCGAGAACCCTTGCCTCCTAAACGTATGCTCAATCCATGGGCCAGTGATACCCAAATGTTTCCAGTCATAAAAAAGGCAAATATGTGTGTGGTCAAAAACTGAAGGCCAACTGAATGAACGATACACTTCAGTCATTTAGTTCCTCACCAAATAGTTTCCTGTAGCAGTTGACAGGAGGCATGCTGGGCACTCGAGACTCCTCTGATCTTAACAGTTCCACCAGTCTCAGCTGAAATCAAGTGTGTAAAACTGAAGCATCACCACAAAACTTCTAGAAAGAGAGAATCCAGAAATGCACCCAGACAGAGATATATCTAATTGGACAATGTGAACAAAAACCAAATTACCATCTAAAACTTTTTTTAAAAAGAAATAATAAAAAAAAGAAAGAAATGAAATGATGAGATTTCAGAAAAAATAACAAGAAAAACAAATTAAAATAAAGAGAAACAGAATGAAAATCAATGTGAATCCAGATGAAACAGATGTGGATCAAAGGGTGATGTGTGTGAGCAATTTCAGGATTCCCATTAAGAGCATTCTATGTTTGTATCACCAATTTCTGATTAACGTGACATGAACTTTCCTTCATGCTGAATAAATTTCTTGGTTCCACACAAGAAAGCATGGTTCAACAACCTGTCTTGAATTCCCCCTCCCCTCCACTTCCTGTTCCCTTTCCAAAGTGATACACAGTGTGAGAAGTATGTGTATGGACACATACATACACACACACACACTCACACATGTACAGTCATGGGTTACAGGTATGGTGGTCAGATACTGAGACAGCTGGATTCTTCCCAAGTTCGATTCCCATCACATCTGGTAGGTTAAGGGTGTAGATTTTTCCCATCTCACAGGTCAATATATGTGCAGACCTGCTAGTGCTTAAACCCCCTTCTTGTGTATATGTACGCAGAAGATCAAATACCCACATTAAAGATCCCATAAACAATTTCAGCATTTGATGGGTTAAGGAAACAAGAACATAACTAGCATGCACACCCATGGCTGCCTACATGGTGGGTTAATAATCAGTCATTCATATAGTTACATGTCTGTTTCAGTGTGTGTGTGTGTGTGTGTGTGTGTGTGTGTGTGTGTGTGTGTGACTGAAACTTAATGATGAGTGCCAAAAGGTAGCTCTCTCAGTTGGCTCCACCAGGTAGACAGCCTGTTTTGCAAAAGCTCTATGTTTGTAAAGTGCTTGGAGCTTGTTCTCTGACCAAGGATAGATGCTATCCATATCATCATCATAAGATTATGCATGCAAACACACCTGCATGCACACAAACACACACACTATTCCTGTATCCAAACGCTTACCCCATGTTCTTGCACCAAGCTGGGGAAGTTTCTCATCGCCAACAAAAGCAGGCGACATCGCTCCAAAGTGTTGGAGATCTTCTCTGCCACAGTCAGCAGCATCTGGCACTGGACTTGGGTGGGAATGGCGGCAAAAATGTCTGGGCCACAAAACACACATCAGCACAGGGAATGGGGAACAGTGCAAGAGGTAATACTAATAGTGAGCAGCAGGGAGGGATTAAAAAAGAAAGAAATTAACCTAAAGATTTCTTGCTTTTCTCTCTTCCCCTGATGTCTGCTGCACTTCATGTTAGAGATGTAGGCAAAATGACGCTGACTTTTCTTTCCACATTTTTTTTTATAGGCCTTTTTTTGGTGACATATCAAGGGCTGAGCAACTTTTTTTTCTTCTTTTCAGAGTCTATTGCAAACACTTTTCATCTGTTACGCATATTTAAAACTTTCAAATTTGCCAGTTTCATAATCTTCCTTTCATCTGATTTCAAACAGTGATCTGAAGAATCCCATGCCTGAATGGATGATGAAAAAAAAAAAAAAAAAGAAGAGAGAGAGAGAGAGAGAGAGAGAGAGAGAGAGAGCATCGTGTTTGAAATTTCTTGTCAAGTGTAGCTACAAAGCAGCATGAGTGCATATTATCATAGTCGTGCAAATAAAATTGTGAATAATCACATGATCATTCACACTGAACAATTGGTCTATAAATGAAAGCATCATCGACATCATCATTACTTTTATTATTATAATTTCCTGCCGTTTCAATATGCACTCCACTCCTGCATTTACAAGTTAGCAATCTATGTTCATAAGACCAATGGTATTAATTATTAAAAACTACAACAAAACAGTACAGCAGTCACCACCCAAACCCAATTCTGTATCAGTCAGCCCCTAACCCAATTAACAACACCAGATAGCCCCCTAACCCAATTCACATCACCAGACAGCCCCTAAACCCATTTCACATCACCAGATAGCCCCTAAACCCAATTCACATCACCAGACAGCCCCTAAACCCAATTCACATCACCAGACAGCCCCTAAACCCAATTCACATCACCAGACAGCCCCTAAACCCAATTCACAACACCAGATAGCCCCCTAAACCCAATTCACATCACCAGTCAGCCCCTAAACCCAATTCACATCACCAGACAGCCCCTAAACCCAATTCACATCACCAGATAGCCCCAAATCCAATTCACAACACCAGACAGCCCCAAATCCAATTCACATCACCAGGCAGCCCCCTAACCCAATTCACATCACCAGACAGCCCCTAAACCCAATTCACATCACCAGATAGCCCCTAAACCCAATTCACATCATCAGACAGCCCCTTAACCTAATTCACAACACCAGACAGCCCCTAAACCCAATTCACATCACCAGACAGCCCCTAAACCCAATTCACATCACCAGACAGCCTCTTAACCCAATTCACATCACCAGACAGCCCCTTAACCCAATTCACATCACCAGACAGCCTCTCAACCCAATTCACATCACCAGACAGCCCCTAAACCCAATTCACATCACCAGACAGCCCCTAAACCCAATTCACATCACCAGATAGCCCCTAAACCCAATTCACATCACCAGACAGCCCCTAAACCCAATTCACATCACCAGACAGCCCCTTAACCTAATTCACATCACCAGATAGCCCCTAAACCCAATTCACATCACCAGACAGCCCCTTAACCTAATTCACAACACCAGACAGCCCCTAAACCCAATTCACATCACCAGACAGCCCCTTAACCCAATTCACATCACCAGACAGCCCTTAAACCCAATTCACATCACCAGACAGCCCCTTAACCTAATTCACAACACCAGACAGCCCCTAAACCCAATTCACATCACCAGACAGCCCCTTAACCCAATTCACATCACCAGACAGCCCCTAAACCCAATTCACATCACCAGACAGCCCCTTAACCTAATTCACAACACCAGACAGCCCCTAAACCCAATTCACATCACCAGACAGCCCCTTAACCCAATTCACATCACCAGATAGCCCCTAAACCCAATTCACATCACCAGACAGCCCCTAAACCCAATTAACATCACCATATAGCCCCTAAACCCAATTCACATCACCAGACAGCCCCTTAACCTAATTCACAAGACCAGACAGCCCCTTAACCTAATTCACAACACCAGACAGCCCCTAAACCCAATTCACATCACCAGACAGCCCCTTAACCCAATTCACATCACCAGACAGCACAAAATCCAATTCACATCACCAGACAGCCCCTAAACCCAATTCACATCACCAGACAGCCCCAAATCCAATTCACATCACCAGACAGCCCCAAATCCAATTCACATCACCAGGCAGCCCCTTAACCTGATTCACATCACCAGACAGCCCCTAAACCCAAATCACTATACCTGACAGCCCCAAAGTCCAATTCACAACACCAGACAGCCCCAAACCCAATTCACATCACTGGGCAGCCCCCAAAACCCCAAAGGACAGTGACTGACCAGTGAGCAGGGTGTGCCGATGCTCTGTGGAGTCAGTCTGCAGAGCTTCCAGCATGCCCTGCACCTCCTCCCACAGCTGGCGCTCATGGGGAAAACTCCTGAACCTGAAAACACCATTTTCCTCCATTTAGTATGTTCTCCGCTTGTAGCTTTCCTCATTAAGAAAAGGAATTTGTTCCACAGTAGTAGAATTCTGTAAGTATTAACTGATCTTTTCAAAACCAAAATAAGAAAAACAACAACTAGGCTTCCAGTTCAGGAGCACATAAATAGCAAAAGCCACAACTGAAACTGTCAAAGGAGATGCATGCACAACTAAGTTATATTCTTATAAGCCCTTTCATCAGTGTTTTCACCAGTCTCGTTGAGGATGGACCATCAGTCTGTCCAACATGTCCCTGTGAAGTATACATGCTCAGAAGCTGTCACTTGGTCCAACTAGAGTTAGTGGACTTGCAAAACAAAATTTAAATTAATGTACACATATTATCAATTCAGCTGAAATTGATGGATTAGTAAAACAAACTCCAAACTTAAATTTCCATCATTTATCATTTAATGTGACGATCCTTTTAGTTTTCTTTTCCTTTTTTTTTCCCTTGTAATATACCATTCAGAGTTAACTGAACATCTGACTGAGATGGATCTTGGTGGCTATTGACTCTTCAACGCTTCAGGTTTTTACACATAT
>NC_134884.1:12591550-12604050 GCF_041734735.1 Babylonia areolata
TGCGTTTATAGTTTGTTAAAGTTTCTCTCAGTCCGTCTAAGTTCGCCTCACTTGTCATTCTTACCTAATGGTCAGATGCCAGTGAATATACCGAAGTTACAAACTAATTGTTTTGTGTGTCTCTCTGCTGTGAATGTGGAATATTCTTGAATAAACGGTTGTGGCCAGTCCGGCTTCAGTCAAAAAGTTAATATTTGTGTTTCACTTTACGTTCTCAGTCACGGCCCCGGCGCTGACTTAACTGAATTGTGCACACTTTATATACCGGCCATGCAGCACAATACTTAAAAAACCAACCCAGAAGGGTGTGAGTTCGAATCCTGGGTGCGTCCGAAGACGAAGAAAATCAGTAGATGTGTAGCTGCAGTAGTAGCAGCAGCAACCGTGTAAGTGGAACCGGTCACACCTCATGATTTTATTGGTATGTATTTGTAGCGGCAGTCGTATTTCATTATAATCAAGTGTGTAGTAATACTAGCTGTACCAGTAATCAGAGAGTGAGTGAGAGAGCGTGTGTCATTGTGAGTAAGAGAGTGTGTGTATGTTTGGGAGGGAGTGCGTCAGTTGAAGAGAGAGACAGACAGATAGATAGATAGATAGATAGATAGAGAGAGAGAGAGAGAGAGAGAGAGAGAGAGAGAGAGAGAGAGAGAGAGAGAGAGAGAGAGAGAGTATGTGTGTGGCTGATTGAAACGCGGCATGTGGATGAATGAACGTGTGAGTCAGTGAGTGAGTGAGTGAGAATGAATGTTTGACTGAGTCTATATGGACCGGGTGCTTGCAGAGTTAGAGAGTCGTTTGACTGAGTCCGTGCTTGATCGAATCTCGATCTCTTGCCTCTTCTGGAAAGGTGCAACTGCAGTCCATCGCATTGCTCCATGCATGTCAACATTTCCTGGACACCACTGTGCGCCGGCTGTATATGTCAAATGAAGGCCATACGAATTGACGTGACAGCTACCCACTCTCTCATTTTTCTCTACGATTTGCATTGGGAAAAGACAAGAAACCAACCCAGATGATGCAGGAAATAATTATATCCACGACTTCTCTCAACATGATGACAGAAATCGTGGGGTTGCGAGAAATAGTGGGCAAACAGGGAGAGTCTCTTGGTTTATTATTATGTACCCCTTATTTTACCTCATTCCTTGCTTTTGGCAGTGTTAGCAGTAATGGTTTGATTTGTTTGTTTCTTGTTTGGTATCCCACAGTGCTGGATCAATGCTATCACAGACAGGTTTTACCTCACGTTCTGGAGCGCTGAAAGTAACAGCTTGAAAAAATACCATGGAGCTGATAATAGTGTTGTTTTGTTTGTTTCATGTCCTCCAGCCAAAACGTTTGGAAGACCGCTGTCTGCATGCGCCTCAGCATCTGTTCACGTGTTTGCTGCAATGCAGTTGTCAGTGTAACAATACTCCAGTCTCGCTTCCCTTTTTTTAAGTTTGAAGTGTTAAGGTGTTTATTGTAAGTTAAGTGAGGCGTTTTGTGCTCTGTTTTGGTGGTGAGTTGTGTGAGGTGTGTTATGTTCTGTTTTTGGTGGTGAGTTGAATAAGATGTTTTGTGTTCTGTTTTTGGTGGTGAGCTGAGTGAGGTGTTTTATGTTCTGTTTTTGGTGGTGAGTTGAATAAGGTGTTTTATGTTCTGTTTTTGGTGGTGAGTTGAGTGAGGTGTTTTATGTTCTGTTTTTGGTGGTGAGTTGAATGAGGTGTTTTATGTTCTGTTTTTGGTGGCGAGTTGAGTGAGGTGTTTTATGTTCTGTTTTTGGTGGTGAGCTGAGTGAGGTGTTTTATGTTCTGTTTTTGGTGGTGAGCTGAGTGAGGTGTTTTATGTTCTGTTTTTGGTGGTGAGTTGAATGAGGTGTTTTATGTTCTGTTTTTGGTGGCGAGTTGAATGAGGTGTTTTATGTTCTGTTTTTGGTGGTGAGCTGAGTGAGGTGTTTTATGTCTTTTTGGTAGTGAGCTGAGTGAGGTGTTTTATGTTATGTTTCTGGTGGTGAGCTGAGTGAGGTGTTTTATGTTCTGTTTTTGGTAGTGAGCTGAGTGAGGTGTTTTATGTTCTTTTTGGTAGTGAGCTGAGTGAGGTGTTTTATGTTCTGTTTTTGGTGGTGAGCTGAGTGAGGTGTTTTATGTTCTGTTTTTGGTGGTGAGCTGAGTGAGGTGTCCTATGGTCAGATTACCACTTGCAACGGACACTGTGCGTAATGTGCTGGATCGTGGTGGTGAGCTGAGTGAGGTGTTTTATTTCGTTTTGGTAGTGAGCTGAGTGAGGTGTTTTATGTTCTGTTTCTGGTGGTGAGTTGAATGAGGTGTTTTATGTTCTGTTTTTGGTGGCGAGTTGAATGAGGTGTTTTATGTTCTGTTTTTGGTGGCGAGTTGAATGAGGTGTTTTATGTTCTGTTTTTGGTGGTGAGCTGAGTGAGGTGTTTTATGTTCTGTTTTTGGTGGTGAGCTGAGTGAGGTGTTTTATGTTCTGTTTTTGGTGGTGAGCTGAGTGAGGTGTCCTATGGTCAGATTACCACTTGCAACGGACACTGTGCGTAATGTTCTGGATCGTTACTTGCTTTCTTGACTAACTGTCAGATGCAAATCTTTTACTTCATAGTTTCCCAACTGAAACGAGTCTTATTAGGTAAGTGAAGATCAAGGTTGGGTTGAAGAGCACTTTTACAGATTCATACATTGTTCATTTGTCTACAACATGGACACACTTTGTGAGGTTGCCTTGTTCGCACTTGTGTCTTCCTTAAAGGTATAGACTTTTCTTTACAGGTGAGTTTCTCGGTTTGATTTGTCTTTTGATAGGCTAATTTTGTAAAGTAAGTGTTTTTTCTGTGCACTGTTCCAGTTTCTAGTAAGCGTCGAAATGTGTGGACTGAACCATATACTCTTCACCATATCTACTGATAAACAAAAAGCAACAGGAGAACGCATTTCAACAGTCTATGTTGTATCAAGGCTCAGAACCATTGCTAGCGTAAGGATGCTTCGTGTATCTTTCATTTTATTTCTTTGCAAATAGTAACAGATAAGGAATCTACAATTATCTTGTTCCTGTTGGTTGTCGGTCAGAAGAGTGTGAGAGCAAAAGGAGAGCTATGTGCTGGGAAAAGAGAGACAGAGAGAGAGAGAGAGAGAGAGAGAGAGAGAGAGAGAGGAGGGGTGGGGAAGCACAAAACTGTTATTTGAGGAAAACGACAAAATACACAGTTACAACCAGAACTAAACCCCAAAAAACAAAAACAGATGGGATTCAAAGGCAATCTCCAAGAGCTAAGCAAAGTAGACCGTATGTATAACAGTATTTATTACAACGCGTTTTTATTACATGATCATTATTATTTTTATTTTTAGACTATAAACCACTGACAAAAAGTTATCTTCATATTCAAGTTATGAGACCCAAACCGACCATTTTACGACATGGACTGAGCAAGATCAACCTCTGACACAAATTTAACACCCTACAACTAAAATATGAAATTCAAATTCCGCAAATTGGGCACGGCATGTGACAGGTCATGTGACCCACATTCTGTATTTTAGGTACGACATGTGACTACTCTCGAATTCAACTTTGAGTCAACCTTTACGCCACGCATATATTTCTTCGATGTTCAGCAAAAGTTATACGATTCTATATTTTGTAAAGTCTTTATGCCACACTTTTTTTTTTCCCGATGAATTTCTGCAAAATTTATGCGATTCTATATTTTGTAAGGCATGACTGATTTTTTTTTTTTTAATCCGGAAAGTGAGACGTTTGAATCCGTTGTCAACAGCGTCCCGCTTGGACAGTCACAATATCACCCAAGCTGCCATCACATGTATATATAAAATTAAGCAGTTTTTCACGTCTTTCTCTCTCCTTTTTTTTTAAATTTTTTTTTTTTAAACCCTATTTATTCGTTTATTTTTGATGAAAAAGATCTCGTTGCTTCAGTTGTTTTTGCTGTTGCTGAGTTGGTGTTTTTGTTTATTCTTCAGTGCGACTGTATCCGTGTGTGTAACTGGAATGTGCCAATGCTCGCATGCACATGCAGCACGTTCTCTCCCCCCTCTCTTCTCACGCATAATTCACATACTTTTACATCAAACCGTACGAATGCGCGCGCGCACACACACACCCTCATTATATAAATATGAATGCATATTAGCACATTATACCAGTAGTAACTCAACACTCACTCAGGATCAGACATTAAACTTATTGAGACGATAAGAAATATATTTCATTCCATACAACCTCGCCAAATCATGTTCTTGTCCAAAACCCAATACAAAGAAAATTCGTTCGTGAAAATACTATGGGATAGTGAATAACAATGTGTGTTTGAGTGCGTTTGTGCATGCGCGAGGGAGTAAGTGTACACAAGTGTCAGGAGAGTTCTGTGCACGTGCGCATGTGTGTGTGAGAGGGGGGAGGGTGCGGGGGGGAGGGGGGTAGAGGATGAGGAATGTGTGTGTATGCATGCCTACACTTTGGGAGCAACGGAATATTGGAACGTGCGGGTGTGTGTGTGTGTGTGTGTGTGTGTGTGTGTGTGTGTGTATCTTTGTATATATGTGTGTGGAGTTGGGGGTGGGGGATATGGGCGTATGTGTGTGTGCTTGTACAAATAAGTGTTCATCTGTGTGTGTGTGTGTGTGTGTGTGTGTGTGGGTGTGTGTGTGTGTGCCGTGGAAGCTGCGATACGTAGCCTAGAAATGAGTGTGTGGAGGAGGGGGGTAGAGGAGGTGCAGGGTAATGTGTGTGTGTGTGTGTGTGTGTGTGTGTGTTGGGGTTCATGTACGTTTATGTGTATTTGACTGTGCTTTCATATCTGTGAAACTGCATGTTTGGTGCATATCTGTTATGCATATGTGGGTGTATGTGTGAATGTGTGTCTCCATGTTTTACATTTATTTGCTTATTTATCATTATTGTTGTCTTATTTATTTATTTATTATTATTATTATTATTATTACTACTACTTTTTTTTAATATCATAATTATTTATTTATTTATTCATTTATTTATGTACGCTTATAGTTGACTTCATCAAGTTTTTGCGCCTTATCCATAATATTAGTAGTGGTAGTAGTTTTTATTTTATTTATTTATTTATTTTTTAACATGTATTTATCTATTATTTATTCACCCCTTATTTATTTTTTTATTATTTTATTTTATTTATTTTTATTTTATTATTTTTTTCTCAAGGCCTGACAAAGCGCGTTGGGTTACGCTGCTGTTCAGGCATCTGCTTGGCAGATGTGGTGTAGCGTATATGGATTTGTCCGAACACAGTGACGCCTCCTTGAGCTACTGAAACTGAAACTGAAACTGAGTAAAAATGAACACAAAACAAAGGCTCCCGCAAGCAGAGCATGGGAGGACAATGTCATCTCACTCCATTAATGGACATTTGTGTGGAAACGACGCAAAATGAACAGTCAGTAATGAGTGTGATCCCTCTAAACCTCGACATATGATATGGATACTGATACCCAATAGCGCTTATGCCTCGGTCAGAGACCAAGCTCAAAGCCCTTTACAAACACGGAGCTATTTGCACAACATACTGCCCACCTGGCTACAGCCGACTGACTCATTATTCGTTTCTTGTGTCATTCAATCTGGTTTGACACACACACACACACACACACACACACAGATGTAACATCTTACGTATATGACCGTTTTGTTCATTTACCCCGCCACGTAGGCAGCCATACTCCATTTTTGGGGTGTGCATGATCTTTAACGTGCACATTTTATCTTCTGCGTGCGTGTACAGACGAATGGGGTTCAGACACTAGTAGATCGGCATATATGTTGACCTGTGAGATCGGGAAAATCTCCGCCCTTAACTCACCAGGTGACACGGGGATCGAACTCAGGAAACAGGGGCGAGAATCCAAAGCTTTAACCATTTGACCACCGCACTCGTCCTGCAACGCCTCTCCGCGCTGTAAATGTAGTTTCTTGTCTGCTGCTGGGCAGTCCTGTCCCACTCCTCATGGAGAGATCCCAAGCTCAGGCAATGCAGGAGGCTGGCTGTCGCGTGCTTACACGGTTTGTCCGATGATGTCCCAAACATTTTCAACGGGATTCAGGACCGGACAACTCCATTCATTTTTATTCCCTCAGCATGAAGTTATTGGTTGACGATACAAGTCTGGTGAGGGCGGGATTTGTTCTCCATAAAAAATGAAGTCCGGACCAATGGCGACAGAGGAGGGTCTGACGATGGGGTGGAGGATCTTGTCACAGTACCTTACCTGAGCTGTGGGATCGCTCTCCAGAAGGAGCGGGAGGGGTTTCCCCAGCAGCTGACAAGAAATGTCATTTGAGTCAAGAAGAGGCATTGCAGGACTGTTATCGAGGCTCACGGAAGTCACACTCCTTACCGACTGTTCTGTCTGTGTCCTTTCCACACTAATTGCCATTGATCCAGTTAGATGACGTTTTCCTCCCATGCTTTGTTTATGATTGTGTTTAGAGGTAGCCATTGTTGTGTGTTCATTGTTGCTCACTATCCCATAACATTTCCATGAATGAATTTTCAGTGTATTGATTTGTGGACAAGGAACACGATTTGATCATTTTGTCCGGTCATAATGTGTTCAATGTCTGATCCGTAACGAGTGTAGAGAGGTATACATATATTACACTCATTCCTAATCATGCGCATGCCTGCACACACACACACACCCATCCACCCACAGGCAGGCACGTACATCGACTATCGTTATCTAGATGTAACGACAAAATATTTCACACCTTAAAAATGTATCAATTATATCAAAAAAAGAAGAAAAAAAAAGAAAAAGAAAAAAAAAAAAGAAAAAAAAAAAGAGACATCAAGATCTAACACGAAAAAAAGTCAGTAAAACAGTTTTTACATCCTTCCCCAAAGCACGATATAACACACAAAAAACTCCTGGCAGTTATTCGTTCTAAACTCAGCAGTCAATACATGGAAACTGCAGAGATCCAGGTGTGCAGAACAAGGCAGGCTCCACGAGTGGTTCATTGATACAGAGTACTGTACACCTGTAGGCGCCTAGAAGATGGCAGGCATCAAGAATTGTTTTGTCTCCCTTTGGCACCCCGTCCCTGTTTTTTCTTCTTTCTCTTGTTTCCACAGTCCGATATGGAATTCTTACGGTTTGACCGTGCACTCTTGCCGGGCAGCAGACCGTTACGGCTCCTGGGCCTGGCGGTGGACGGCCTGCTGGGTGGGGTGGGCTGCCTGGGTTCAATCCCCAGACGTTCAAAGTCCTTCAGAAGCGTGGAATGCAGACTGGCTGCTGAGGTGGGTCTGAGGTCCCGCGGGCGACAGGAGGACTGTCCTCGGGAGTAGGTTGCGTTGGAGGACTTGGGGCGGCCCATCATCAGGTTGTTGGCGTTGATGAGCTTGGCGTTGTGCCGCCTCAGGCAGGAGTAGCAGCCTCTGGAGGGGGAGCGGGGGAGCGGGGGAGGTGGAGGCTCGTCCAGGATGAGACTGTCACTGCTGCGAGCCTGCCGCATCCGCTGTTCGTAATGGCTGTCTTGACAGGCTCCGGTGCACAGCGGCTGGTGACACTTCTCGCACCGACCCGGGATCTGTCGCTTCTCGGGGCAGTCACCGACACAGGCCGCCTGGAGGCACAACCCACAGCATCGTTTGTCCCGAATCCGCGCGCTGGCAACCCGCGATCCCCCATTGAGGGCTAATTTCTCCTGACGACGTATCTGACCTCGAAGCTTCTTCGCCTCCCAGTCCTCCGTGATGATCTGGTAGTTTTCAAGCTCCACCAGACGGTCCATCAAGCCTCTAAGGGCCGGAGCTTCTGGCGGCACGGTGTGCAGGTAGTCCTGCCAGTCTGTGCCTTCCCTGGCACACAGTCGCAGGTTGACCTTGTGCAGAGTGTCTGGCAGGGGACACTTGAACTCGTAGGGCGGCAGCTCCACTTTCTCGGCGTCGAAATCAAACCGACGCATGTCGCGTTTATCATCAGGGACGTAGATGGCGTCCAGTTTTTCAGGGCGGAGGCGAAAGACGCTCTGTGGGTGAGGCATCTGTCGGCGGAGATCGTCCAGAGAGGGTTCGAAACCTCCGTTCTCTGAATCAGAGCTGTCATCGTCCTCTCCATCGTCCTCACTGACGTCATCATCTTCACCACCGTCACTTTCAATGCCGCTGGTCGTGCTGACGTCATCGTTGAGATTCACCTTGGACTCCCCGTCCCCTTCCTTCTTCCTTTGGGGTCTCCTCTCGGGCCGGGTCAAGATCCTGTCTCCGTACGAAGCGGAGAATGGGCGGGGCTGGACATCGTCCAGCAGCTGAGACAAGACACGGGGGCTGAGCGTGTCGAACCGACCTGGGTCCACCCGCGGGGTGTCCAGGCGGGGGGTCGGGGGAGGACGGGGGGAGTAACCTACCACGTGCAGGGAAGAGTGGGGGGACCGCAGGCCGTGGGCAGGTGTGGACTGAGGTCTCTGGGGCCCGGTACATGAGGTTAGGTTGGATCTGACGCCGTGCGCTGTTGTGGGTCTGTCACCACACACAACGAAACACAATGAACATTCATTGCCCACAAAAAACAAAAACAAAAGAGGAAATCACACACACACACACACACACACACACACACACACACACGATGCAGCAGGCCTTTCTTGATCACCTATTTCAATAAAACTAAGAAACTATCTACTGTTACAGGAATCTGACTGGTAAAAACTGATAAATGTACTCAGATTATTTTAAACCATAGAACGGTGGGGAATGCCCAAAGAAACAATGTTGTGTCAGAATGGATGTTGCGATATAATGTGCAGCGTTTTTTTTTCCCCAAGGAAGTACAACAACCTTGTTTTCCCATTTTGTTTCGCCTTGTACCCCCTTCACGATTGTCACTGGCGACTGAACTGTCTGTAAATATGTCTCCTTTGTTGATCCTTTCAATGAACAATGTAAAGGACTGCAAACTGGTGTTCTATCCTCCGGACATTCACGAGAAGAGTGGAGGTTGAGGTGTGGCTGGGTTGTTTGAAATGTGTATGCATAGTCGTTTTCAATTATTTTGCTTGTTAGAGAATTAATGCAAGTGTGTGACCGATAACTAATGAATCCACATGAATTCCAACAGAGTCCCACGCTGGTATCATCAGTCCCAGTTGCTTTTTTTCTATACAGGCATATCTGCACAGACATGAACACCAGTGTTTCCAACACTTCCTGAACAACCACAGAGCTTTCAGCATATGACACGTCCCTAAAACAAGAACCACCACAAAGACAGCACCCAAAATACAGGCGTTATTCACACTGCTGCCCCCATTTTTCTTTCAGCTGGACATCCAGTGAACAGACCCTGTGTTCATAAACACAATGACAATGGAGTACATGACTGCGCGACGCGACCCAACTCAACACGACACAACAACACAACACACACGTGCCGGGACTCTCTATGTAACCCACTGAGCTCAGTAAGATGTCCCAGTCTCTCTGTATCCCCCAAACTAAAGAGATGTGGCTGATATTTAGTTTCATCCGTCACGGCAAAATATGAAAAACAACAACAACAAAAACTTCTGATATGACTGAATGTTTTGTTAATACTTTTGTTTTCATCAGTAGTTATGTGTTTATCCACACTGCAATTTTTGCTGGTAATTTTTCTCTGTGGGGTATAATACGGTAACATGAAAAACAAAACATACAAAAAACAACAAAAAAACAACAATAACAAAAAAACAACAACCAACAACAAAAAACAACAACAACACCTCAACATACGTACCTTCTTCATTCCTCCACCCTCAGACACGCACACGCACACACACACACACACGCACACACGCACACACACACACACGCACACACACACGCGCACACACACACACGCACACACGCACACACACACACTGTGAACACCTGTTAAACACGGGCCGGCAGCGAACCAGAGTGGGTTCTGGCACCTCATCGGGAGTGAGAGGGCGCCACTGACGGGTCTGAAAGGGGAGGCGACTGGCGTGCAGTTCGTTGCGTAGCGCTTGTGTGGCGGGGTCGGGGTTCGTCACCGCCGTCAGACGATACAGCTTCTGTAAATATATAAACGAAAATATAAATAATCAAACAGACAATCAAGCTGACAAGTCTGACACGTATGAGAGCAGTTGATGTCTGGAGTGGCCGACATGAACCGGTCGTCGAGGCCCCAACGTTCACCCAGACTATCAGCAGACAATCAGTGCTCGGTAAGGCCGCTTTTCCCAAGTGGGGAACCTCTCGGATACACAAACGACAGTCCCGCCCACATTGAGTTCAGAAACGGGAAGACCTTCAGACCAAAGCCTTTCAACGAGGATTCACCCACACGTATACTTATGACATATGTATATAGGTATATAAACAAAAATTCAAAATTTTGAAAAGACATTCGTGATGTACACAGATTTTGTTATCTGTGACTCTGATGGACGTCAGGTATTGTAACGGGTAACTAACTTCCGGCAGGCTTTACAAGTGGACAGTGTGACGAACCTGAGCTGGGTTGGTCAAGTATTACTGGCATTTCGCCAAGGTCCATAACGAACAGAGCGACAGTCCTCAAAATAAACCAAGTAGGACATATAGAATACGTTCCTACTGACACAGATGGTATTGTAACATTGTATTGCACTGTTTTGTATTCCTCTTTGTCACAACAAATTTCTCTGTGTGGAATATGGACCTTTCTCCCCACTGAGGGAGAGTACGTTTCTACAGTGCAAAGCCACCTTTTTTCTGCTTCCAAGTGTTTTTATTGTCCTGTCAAAGAAGACTTTTCCGAGTCCACTGAATTTTGCCAGAGAGAACTCTTTTGTTGCTGCTGGTGGGTTCTTTTTCGTGCCGTAAGTGCATGCTGCACACCGGACCTCACTTTTATCGTCTCATCCGAATGACTGACGTCAAGTTAGCACTCAAGGTCTCGTGGAGCGGGAGAAAACACTGGCCAGTGGGGATTCCATCCCGTGCGCTCAGACTCTCTCAGTTCACCGTGACTCCTATGCGGACCCGTTAACACTATGCTGCCACTCTAAAACTGCGGGTCTCAAAGTCTCCGTGACAAGACCACAGTGTGATTGTCATGAATCAAGTCCTGTTGGTGATACTGTTCATGGCGACGATGTAAAGACTTCGAAAAGACCACCTCGTTTGTAAACTACACGAATCACATGAAGACAATTGCTACCGGCGCTTCTACTGCTACAACGAACATCTTTAATTATATTACTGAAAATTAAGGAAAAAAAGCAGCGACATTTGATTGAGAATGTAAATTGCTGCTTTAGACATTACAAGGTTTTTGCTGTTAAAAAGCAGCATCTACAAAAACAACAACAAAAAAACCCCAACCCCCCCCCCCTCCACCCCTCCCCCCAAAAAACCCCACAAACAAAACAAAACAAAACAAAAACAAGCACACACATACACAAAACAAGAAGAAAAAAAACCCACACAAGAAAAAACAACAACAAAAACCGGAGATGCCAATGGACACAAAAGAGCACAAATTTTGGCTCACTTTGTTATTCACACATGATGGAGTCCCCCGTATGACCGACGGATGAGTAGGCAGGCAGGCTTATCTGTCAGTGTGTGTCCTCATATAGGAGAAGAGGCCGATTCTGGATGCGCAGCACTTCCCACAGGTGTTGCAAGGGAAAACGTCTCCAGAAGGTGAACCCGGATTCCTTCGCTCACGCTTCTCATTAATGGCCAGCGTTCTCTTGTTTTCAAACGTCTTTATGCCACTAGAGCACAGCATCCTCCAGCAAGAGCGGTCACGGGCATCAGTTTTCCAGGAAGCGATGTGTATGTCACAGGATTTGAGGTTTGTCTTCAAGGTGTCCTTGAAATGCTTGCAGGGTCTTCCAAGTTCGTCATGCTGTCCGTCATGCGGACAACGTGTCCTGTCCAGCGTAGCTGGCACTGGGTCAGCAGGCTTTCGATGCTGGGCAGGCCGCTCCTCTCTAGGACCTGGAGGTTGGAGACCCTGTCTTGCCACTTTATGACGAGGATCTTTCGTAGGCATCTCTGGTGAAACTGCTCAAGTTGTTGAATGTGACGGCGATACGTCGTCCATGTTTCACAACAGTACAACAGTACAACAAGGTGGTCAGCACAACAGCTCTGTAGGTTTTGATTTTGGTGCTGAGCCTGATGCATTTGTTGTTCCACAGCCTGTTGTTGAGTCTGCCAAAGGCGGAGCTGGCCTTGGCGATCCGCAGCGTCACTTCTGCATCAAGGGCTCCGTTGCTGCATAGGGTGCTGCCCAGGTAGCAAAACTTGTTGACTTCGACTAACTTGATCTCTTGAGCGCGTTGGGTTACGCTGCTGGTCAGGCATCTGCTTGGCAGATGTGGAGTAGCGTATATGGATTTGTCCCAACGTAGTGACGCCTCCTTGAGCTACTGAAACTGATCTCTGTGTCATCGATCTTGATTGCAGGTGGGGGGAGGCACTAGCGTTCTGTGAG
>NC_134884.1:12606550-12621550 GCF_041734735.1 Babylonia areolata
CCATCACTTTCAAGCATGCGAAAGCAAAGCTCCGTCATCGAGAATTATAAAGTGACCCCATACCTAAACACACACACAGTCTCTCTCTCTCTCTCTCTAGAACACAATATTCTGAGTGCACTCGGCTCTTTGTGTTGGCGTGAAAACACGCACTCACTCCTGTAAGCCCCCGTAACACCGGTCCCACAAACGGGAACACGAACAAACGGAGATACGTTATCTCTCTGACCGACCAGAAAAAAGAAACCCAGTTAAAGCAGCGATTTGCCAAGTACTAAAACACCGATGGATTGTTCCCACCGGCCTGAAAAGAGTCAGGGAACAACAGAAGTTATCAGTGGGGGTATCAGTCCACAACCGAAGGTTCAGTTGAAGTCGGTGATGCCCGGCCGATCGGCGGGGTCTGTACGATTTGAACAAACTGTATTCTGTGAATGTCGTGTCCACAACCGTACTTAGAGGATCAGACAGCATGTTAACCTGCAAAGTTCCAACCCCCAAAACTGATAAAGGACAGCAAAACGGAGGACAAAACTGATATTCATACTGAACGTCTTCTTCAAGAAGGAATTAATGAAATATGTATGCCTGTATTTAGCCCCCCACCCCACCCCTTTTTTTTCTTCTTAACAAATACATTACTAAAATAACGGATGACCATCTATCAGCCCAGACTCAATGGCCACAATGCACACAGACCACACATCATGTCAGTCACAAGAGCACTGGAACCACACCACCAAACTTCTCTCCGCGAGGGTCATGCGTCATAATCGAGGTTTCAGCCATTCCGTTCAATCTTTCACCTCCAAACTAAGAAAAAATATATCGTAAAATATATAAGTAAATATTGGCAGAACACAGAACAGGCAACTGATGATTCTCCTTGTATTCACAACCTCACCGCTCACTCCACACAAAACTAAAACTGTGCGGTAAACATTTACAGGAGAAAGGAATGGAATGACAGAGAGGAAGGGACTGCAGGGAAACAGAAGAACGCTCTCCAAGAAACAAAGGTTCACTGCTATCAAATACAGTTTTGTATGCCTCACGTTTTGTCGCAGACAGCGGTAATTTGCAGGAAAAGGAATAGGAAGAAAAAGAAGGGACGGCAGGGAAAGGGAAGAAAGCTTTCCAAGAAACACAGGTTTACAGGTATTAAATACAGTTTTGTATGTTTCATAGTTCGTCGCGGACATCGGTTGTTTTATGGTTTATTGTTTTATAACTGAAACGACACAAACATTATTCAACAGAAAGCACAAATCAAACTTTTAAACAGACCAGAATGTTCCATTGTTAAAACTGTCAAGTAAAATTCTTTGATGCACAATTGTCCTAATTTAGAATTGTACATTGGAATCAGCTGCTTTATTTTCGATAAAAATGTGTGGAAGTCCGTCTCTCGTCTTCGCTGATTCTTTTCCTCCAAATCCCCACTTACTCTCCCCCTCTCTCTCTGTCTCCTCACATTCCCCACCCACTCTCTCTTTCTCTTCTTCTCTTCTGTCTTTTTTCCTCTCCACATCCTTCCTACTAATTCTCTCCACCCTCTACCCGCTGTCCCGTCTCTCCCTTCTATGCCCCCCCCCACCCCTTCCCCCGCCCCCCAGCTTCCAACAGTTAGAACACAAAGGGTGAAACATGCTCGAGCAAAGGACGATAACTTATCGCCACGGTCAACACTTGATCCCCGCACCCTGGGAGACTGGCTGAGTGCTGTGTACAGCTGTGAAGATCAAACAGCCGGCTGGCCTGGACTGACCCTGCTAATCGATCGTTTTAACCTGGTGTGAAAGGGGTCGGGTCAACAAAGGTCAGGCAGTGGTGATCACCACGTCAGTCTGCTCTGGACCACAAACTTTGGAAACCTGTCGGATGAGTCACTGATTTGTTGACATAATGTGTTGAAATTTGCTTTCGTGAGTTCAGAAAACCCGTTCGGAATGACGGAATGATCAGATAACTAAATGCTTACATTTGCACAAGTCATTGCGTAATACCGAGCTTTTCATAAGGATCTATAACGTGAAAATGAACGGGTGTGATGGCACCGGGTTCTACAATGTAGCAAAACCTTACAACACTCTCTGAATCGCTCTCATGGAAAAATAACCATGTATCTTCTCGTGGCAATGTCATACACCCCTATCCTCTCCAAAATAAACACCACCGCCCTCATTCGCTCCAGCCCTGATTCGAATCTGCTTTGTAAGAGTGTAGATACAAACATGTAACGAAACGAAACGACATTTCTTTAACTGTCCAAGTTAGGTTCACGACCCACAACAGGCATAAATCCCTATAAAGTAGGCTAGAATGGAGAGAAGTCTCAGCTTGGACGGACAATACTCATCGCCTTTGTATCGCCTGAAGGCTCTTAGTTTTGTGCCAAATCTGGGACTGTACTGGATATGAAATGTAGGCACGCATCACACTCATAGCGATACAAAGTGGCAGACAGACAGATACATTGGAACTTATACACCCTCCTTAATGTATATATTTACTGTATTTGTTAATAAGAAGGTATTTATCAACAATATATTTTACAACAAACAATTTTTTGACAAACCAACAAACGAAATATGCTGCGAAGTGCACAACCGGAAAATGTAGATTATTGTCTTATCATACACTGTGTGTGTGTGTGTGTGTGTGTGTGTGTGTGTGTGTGTGTGTGTGTGTGTGTGTGTGTGTGTGTGTGATTTGTACTGTTACCATGCTATATCATACGAATACTACATCATACTATACTGCATAAAATCATTTATGTCATTTTTCATAATATCAGAAAGATCGCTTTCCTGCACATAAATTACGGTCACCATATTCTCATCCACAGCTTTGATCGGCACGATTGCTAAGTGGTTACTAGACTTTCATCCTCGGGTCCCATGCTGGAATCTCGGTGTCTGACGGGTGAGGCGAGATATATATATATCTTTCCGATCTCCAGGTCAACACATGTGCGGTTTGTGCTTGAACATCCTTCGTGCGCATACACATACAGAACATCAAACACGCACGTTAATGATCGTAATCCATGTAGGTGTTTGGTGGGTTATGGAAACACGAACATACCCAGTACGCAACCCCTCAACCCCCCTCCTCCCCCGCACCCACGCCAAAAAAGAAAAAAAAAGAAGAAAAAAGATGGCTGCTTGAACCAGTTACCTCACTGCCTCTCCCCTCACCAGTTACCTCACTGCCTGTCTCCCCTCACCAGTTAACTCACTGCCTGTCTCCCCTCACCAGTTACCTCACTGCCTGTCTCCCCTCACTGCCTGTCTCCCCTCACCAGTTAACTCACTGCCTGTCTCCCCTCACCAGTTAACTCACTGCCTGTCTCCCCTCACTGCCTGTCTCCCCTCACCAGTTACCTCACTGCCTGTCTCCCCTCACTGCCTGTCTCCCCTCACCAGTTACCTCACTGCCTGTCTCCCCTCACCAGTTACCTCACTGCCTGTCTCCCCTCACTGCCTGTCTCCCCTCACCAGTTACCTCACTGCCTGTCTCCCCTCACCAGTTACCTCACTGCCTGTCTCCCCTCACTGCCTGTCTCCCCTCACCAGTTACCTCACTGCCTGTCTCCCCTCACCAGTTACCTCACTGCCTGTCTCCCCTCACTGCCTGTCTCCCCTCACCAGTTACCTCACTGCCTGTCTCCCCTCACCAGTTAACTCACTGCCTGTCTCCCCTCACCAGTTACCTCACTGCCTGTCTCCCCTCACCAGTTACCTCACTGCCTGTCTCCCCTCAATGCAAGTCCACTTGCAGATATGGGAGACAGTGGAAGTTGCAGCCCACGAATGGGACAAAATCCAGTTCTTGAAAACTGACGCACACATTTATATAGTAGATTATTACATAAAGGTACAGTCTGTCTGATCGACACCAACAGTATGAAGCGATAAGCAGCACGATACAGTGCCATGCAAGATAGCTCAATGTAATGCGACGATGTATAAGACAGTAAATGGTAATGTGTACAGTGTAATAAAGCGCAATACAATGTAAGATATTTGTAATATGTCCAATGTTAATACAATACAATGAATGCATCACATACACAACACAAGAGATATTTATATATTGATCAGCTATTCAAAGTTGTTCTGGACAGACATCCAAGACAATGTTTCAGACAGCAGTACAATGAATAAATATGCCCGCATTCTTTCAATGCCCTCTAACACATACACACGCACGCACGCACACACACGCACCTACGCATGCACACACACACACACACACACACACACACACACACACACACACGCATACACACACACACACACACACAAACTCACACACTTCAATCAATGATCGTTTCCTTCATTCAAATGAAAAGAACCTACGGGTTGCCGTGTGAAACATAAAACACATGTAAACTATCTACGTCCAAGGAAAAGCCACAAACCCGTTCCTTTCGTCGTCGTCGTCGTTTTCGTCGTTTTTTCTTGGGCTGTTCGGGAACCACAACGCTGCCGTTAGCAGCCCCGTGTTCACATCTGTGGGACTGGGCCATGCTGCACCACTCACTCTGTCTTTCCAGTTACCTCACTGCCCTCTCCCCTCACTGCCTGTCTCCCCTCACCAGTTACCTCACTGCCCTCTCCCCTCACTGCCTGTCTCCCCTCACCAGTTACCTCACTGCCCTCTCCCCTCACTGCCTGTCTCCCCTCACCAGTTACCTCACTGCCCTCTCCCCTCACTGCCTGTCTCCCCTCACCAGTTACCTCACTGCCCTCTCCCCTCACTGCCTGTCTCCCCTCACCAGTTACCTCACTGCCTCTCCCCTCACCAGTTACCTCACTCCCCTCACCAGATACACACTACACGACCCTCCCCCTGAAAGGGGATTAAAGATCAGAACGTCACAGGCATTTTCGGCAAGATGTGATTAACAAACTGGCGATTCCATCACTCACTATTAATTATTGCTCTGTTTGACTTCTGTAGGAATTATAGTTCAGATCACAAAACAGTCCAACAACCACTGTTCACTGTCAGTGGACGTCAGTGGATACAGAACGGTGCCTGTGACAAAGCAAGTGGCTTAGTTTCTAACTACTCCCACAGGCCCACTGAGACATGGAAGTCAAGTCCGACAACCCGAAATGATTGTTGCGAGAAGACCGGAGCTAATCACCCCAACACAGCTGGTATATCAGTCACTCCCTGCCTCTCCGTCCAGTTAATCTGTACCACCGTGCCTGCCTTGTGCCAGCTTTAAAGCTTACAGTTTCGTCTTGGAATCATGGAGAAAAGCAGGTATACTTACATGCTTACGCAAAGTACGCAGTATGCAGTTTCTCATGAAATTAATTATGACGCACTGGGCAGTGCTTAATGATTGAGAAGATAATCCCCTCCCCCACACCCGACAAAAACTTTGCCAGTGGCAGATTTAATTAGGGATGTTATTATATTTATGGATGGAATTATATTACAGAAAAAAATCAGTCTGCTAATTAATTAACAACAAAGGTCATTCAGCCTGTAAAATCACCAGCCTACACAGTTTGGATTTAACGGATCAAATGCCAGTTCGCCGGATTTTTTTTTCTAAGACGCATACTGACTTCACGACCTCTACCCCAGCAACCCCCGGCGCTCAGAAGTATATAAAGATTAACACAGATCAAGACTGTTTCAGGACCTCTTACATTGTCTCAGTACATTATTCATTAACGATCCCGAACCAGGATCACACGATAAAAGGTCCGTCACGAAGCGGATGACAAGATTTCAACTCATGCTCACAACACCTCACTGTGGGCTCCATTCCCAAAGATGTCCTTGCTCCGCAGCGTTGCTACGGTCACACTGTGTGAAATGGTTCAGCCACTTCCAACTGCCATTGTGTGGCGAACCCTGTGTACGTCACAGCGGTAAGTGCCTGGTGTAGGGTTTCTGGCAGCACCACACACGTACTGACTGCAGGAGGATCGAGGACTGTGAAGAGCGGATAGATCCCTGATCCCCGTTAACGATGATTGGGCTTGTGGCCTTCGGCGGCCTGTCTCGTCTCCATGCAAGCGATCTCTGTCTTTATCGGACAGTTCTCGCACTGAGCTCGTACCTTGCGCCAGTGTACTGTTGCTGACTGCGTTTCGGCCCTCACACACACACGCGCACGCACACACACAATTCAAAGATGTGAAAATATGTCAAATGAAACTACAACTACGACAACCATCACGAAAATTAATGGCGACTATTCCTACTAAACATACACACCGCACGGGTGTTTTCAACCACTGCAGCGACTAGCACTTCACCCACTGAACCACAGTCACCTGTCCCACCTGTGGACGAGCCAGAGCAGGAACAATACAAAGTGTGGTTTCACTGTGAACCAGCCATGTAACGAACGGACGATATGTAAAGAGCCGTGTGGGACACACAGCACACACACTGTAATCAGTGCTGGTCTGTAGGCTATTATCTGGGCGGTGTGTGTGTGTGTGTGTGACTGTGTGTGTATGTGACAGTGTGTACATAAAACAGAGAGAGAGAGAGAGAGAGAGAGAGAGAGAGAGAGACAGGCACAGGCAGAGACAGAGACGGAAACAGAGAGGCAGACACACAGACATACAGACTGACAGACAGAAGAAATGAGGCCTACCACTTGCGTGTCCGTGCATTATTATCGCAATCACCTGGGAGCGTTCGCGCTTACGCACGACTTAACTTCAGGAAATGAACGTTTGGGAACGAACCAAAATCGTATACAACCCTTTACTATTATCACCTTCCACACTGTTCACGATTCAGTTGCAAGACGATTCTCATTCCGTCAATTAGATCGAATTACCTGGACCAGTCTTACCACCTTCCGCTGTTTGTTTTCGTGTTTCCTCTGACAGACTGTATTATGCGTGTGTACTGAAAGTGTATTTTAGGGTATAACTGGATAATACAAACCCACTTGTGTTTTTCTCTGCACGATGTGATTGCACTTTTGAAGGTCTGTGAAACAGGTCAAAGTCGTTTGGAATTATTTTCTACAGAAGTCGTGCCTTTCTGTTTCTGTCTGTGTCTGTCTGTCTCTCTCGTCGGTACTAATGTTTACTTGAGCAATTTATTTTGCGGGTGAGAGAAGGGGCGGAGAGGGAGAGAGAGAGAGAGAGAGAGAGAGAGAGAGAGAGAGAGAGAGAGAGAGAGAGAGAGAGAGAGTGTATGTGACAGACAGACAGACAAACCACCGAACAAGGAAAATGCCGGATCGTCATCTTTCGACAAAATGTCTTGGGCAATCATGACACACTGACATCTGGTTTGTGATGAATCTGCGTCCTGACAGACAGTCAGACAGACAGACAGACAGATCAGACAACAGACAGACTCATCATCCTTCCTGACACCAAGAGCCAGCCGCCATGTGAAGTACCTGATAAGCCGGTGTGAGGACCTGCTTTCTGATGACGCTGTTGCGGTCACGAACTTGGGCTGTCAGCCTCCTGAAATCCATCTGCAAAAACAACACACCTAAATATATGAGTGGTAAGTTTCCATGATATTCATAGTGAAGCATTAATTAAATAGTATCAGTTCTGCACCTGGAAAGTGGTGTGAACGAAACTGAACATTGGCAGCATCATTGTTTATTAACTTCCATTTATTAATAATTTCATGAGGATTTACGCCTAATCTTGAAAATATGGCATAGGCGTTTATTAATAGAACACACTCGTAAATATCAAAAAAGAAAAATTGAACACAAGATACCAACCATTATTAAAGATTATTCACCCCCCCCCTCCACACACAAACCACAACACACACAAGCATACGAACGCGCACGCACCGGCACAAGTTACAGTAGCACATAATCAAAAATACAACCAACAAAATCTGAAACTCTCAAAATCACTCACTCACGTATGGTCATTTTAGTTCATACTGGAAAGGGATGAGCTGTTGAGAATTATTGCACTGCAACAAAACGATCCGATCTGTTTTTACACTTTCTCGTTCTTCCGTCAAACGACAACAGTAAAGACAGAATCGATCGACAGAAGACAAAACACCCAACAGAACAAAAACATGTCTACGCATGACCAACCTTTAATACCACTTCCCACGAGCCAAAGTCAACCGATATATGCACGGCCTGCATTCACCACCATCCGTCCCAGTGACAGGTCGAACAGAGAAGAAGAAGAAGAAGAAGAATAAAGCTCCGTACAAACATGTCCCACGTGAAAACGTCCCCGCTCTGTTGGCAAACTGACACCAGGGACAAGAAAGCAAAGGCTGGACTAAGCATAAAGCTTTTAGCATCTTTTGTTTTTCAGCAGGGCAGAGAGAGAGAGAGAGAGAGAGAGAGATACAGAGACAGAGATAGAGAGAGAGGCGAGGAGGGCAGGCAGGCAGGCAGGCAGTGAGACAGACAGAAAGAGATGGGGGAAGAAGAAATCGATACTGCACTATTTTGTGACCTGAAAGTGGCCTGGTACATACAAGGATGCGGAAAGATTCTGACTGCTTTCGATGAGTGCCTGATTTGGTCACAGGAGAGAGAGAGAGAGAGAGAGAGAGAGAGAGAGAGAGAGAGAGAGAGAGAGAGAGAGAGAGAGAGAAACAGACAGACAGACAGACAGACAGAGACAGAGAGCGAAAGAGAGAGAGTGAGAAAGTGAGAGAGATAGAGACAGAGAAAGAGAGAAAGTGAGAGAGAGAGAGAGAGAGACAGCGAGAGAGGGAAACAGAGACAGAGAGAGAAGAACAAAACAACTGTTATTTGACAAAGGCTTATGGGGCCCAACAGTCAAGGGGGGACATATATAAACAAAGTGGACGTGAACATGCAATATCAAATACAATATTTAAAAAAAAAGTATATTGACCCACATAATCAGTCTTGTTGCACATCACTGATTTGGTTTAATGACTGCATTCGTTTATCGAGAGATTTTATTGTATTTTGTGTATATTGACAAGGCCTTCAATTCCAAAATAACTCTGGAAGATATTTCTGTGATGGCGTTCTCTCTTGCCTGACATGTGACATTTTCCATCAGAAGAATCAAGAAGAGAGAAAAACTTTGGCGTATTTCGCTGTACCCCTTACAAGAGAGAGAGAGAGAGAGAGAGAGGTCAAGACAAGATAAAACTCTTTATTTCGAGGATAATAGCTAAGCACTGGTGTGCTTTTTTACATTCAGTCCCCGCCCTGAATAGGGTCTACGCTACACAATGCTAAATAAAATCAAAGCATGGTGTTAGTAGAAACACGTAACAGAGGAGAATTTTCTTTTTTTTTAAGTTAAGAAAAAAAGAACACACACACACACACACACACACACACATGACATACAGGCACGAGCATGGTGTTAGTAAAATGCATAGGAAAAAATGAACAAAATGAAAGAAACAAACACACTCACCACACACCGCACCACAGACCAGAATGGGGGATGGAGGGTGAGGGAGGTTCTCAGTCAACCACACACATGACAAACAATATCATTAAAATGAACGATTTATACATAAGGAGAGCGAGAAAGGGGCAAGCAGACAGACAGACAGAGTGGGTTGTGAATGTGAAGAGTGGGAGGGAGCTGGGAATCAACCTACCCATGGTGAACTTCACGCAGCAGTGCTAGCAAATCAACGTCTGCCATGGAGGAATGTGAAATGGAGCTGGTGAAGTTAGACAACTGTTGCGCTACATCTGGTCAGGGTCTCCAATAATTACTTCCCTTCTATACGAACATTAGGGGAAAAAGAAAAAGAAAGAAAAGAAAAGAAAACAACAACAACAAAAACAACCACCAACCAATAACAACAAACATCCTTTCTTTTAAATTAGATACAGTACATGTATGTGTGTGTGTGTGTGTGTGTGTGTGTGTGTGTGTGTGTGTTGAGAATGCAAGTTTGTATTTGTGTGCGTGTATGTGCATATGAGAGAGAGAGAGAGAGAGAGAGAGAGAGAGAGAGAGAGAGAGTACACATATCATTGTGTAAGCGACTGAGTATGCCTACAATGCAGGCGTTTGTACAAGCACGCATGGTGGTGTGTAGTGTGTCTTTATGGATGTGGTCCAGACAGACAGGTCCACTGTGGCCCCGTGTCAGCACACAACAATCGGCTTCCCCAGCCTGGCAGCACACCTAAGGCCAGACAGCTGGCAGGAACAATGCCCTGTTCTCCAACTTGGAGCTTTTGTCACTCACACAAAAACCATAGCACAACGTTACTCATTTCCGGATAGTTGGCAAATTACACAGTGTGTGCGTGTGTGTGTATGTGTGCGAGTATGTGTGTGTGTGTGTGTGTGTGTGTGCGCGCGCGCGCATGTATTTTTTAACAATGATACATGTAATCAATGAACACGCTCAAATTTTATTCACACACACACACACACACACACACCTCTTCGAGTCTCTCTCTCTCTCTCTCTATATATATATATATATGATGGAGTCTCCCGTCAGTCCGACGGATGAGTAGGCAGGCAGGCTTATCTGTCGGTGTGTGTCCTCATATGGGAGTCGAGGCACTTCCCACAGGTGTTGCAAGAAGCTGAGCCCTGCTTCCTTCGCTCACGCTTCTCCTTAATGGCCAGCGTTCTCTTGTTTTCAAACGTCTTTATGCCACTAGAGCACAGCATCCTCCAGCGAGAGCGGTCAAGGGCATCAGTTTCCCAGGAAGCGATGTGTATGTCACAGGCTCTGAGGTTTGTCTTCAAGGTGTCCTTGAAGCGCTTGCAGGGTCTTCCAAGTTTACGGTGGCCTTCCTTCAGCTGGTCATACAAAAGCATCTTCGGGATCCTGCTGTCTGTTATGCGGACAACGTGTCCTGTCCAGCGTAGCTGGCACTGGGTCAGCAGGCTTTCGATGCTGGGCAGGCCGCTCCTCTCTAGGACCTGGAGGATGGAGACCCTGTCTTGCCACTTTATGCCGAGGATCTTTCGTATGCATCTCTGGTGAAACTGCTCAAGTTGTTGAATGTGACGGCGATACGTCGTCCATGTTTCACAGCAGTGCAACAAGGTTGTCATCACAACAGCTCTGTAGGTTTTGATTTTGGTGCTGAGCCTGATGCCTTTGTTGTTCCACAGCCTGTTGTTGAGTCTGCCAAAGGCGGAGCTGGCCTTGGCGATGCGCAGCGTCACTTCTGTATCAAGGGCTCCGTTGCTGCACAGGGTGCTGCCCAGGTAGCCAAACTTGTCGACTAACTTGATCTCTGTGTCATCGACCTTGGTTGCAGGTGGGGGAGGTTGGGGGGCGGGGTGGGGGGGAGTGGGGGGGAGAGGCACTGGCGTTCTGTGAGCTAGCTGGTTGGTACATGGACTCGGTCTTGCTGAGGCTGATGAAGTCCAAAGCGCCTGCAAGAGGTTGAGAACCTGTCCATAATGAACTGCATGTTCTCATGGGTGTTTGCAGCAAGCGCGCAGTCATCAGCGAAGAGGAACTCTCTCAACAGTGCCTCAAACACCCTGGACCTAGCATGGAGTCGCTGCAAGTTGAAAAGTTTGCCATCTGTGCGAAACTGAATGTAGATGCCCCGGTCACAGTCTTGGAAGGCGTCAATCAGCATGGCAGAGAAGAGAATAGAGAACAGTGTCGGTGCCAGGACGCAACCCTGCTTCACTCCATTTACCACAGGGAACGGATCCGACATGTCAGTATTTTTCTGTACTCTCGCCTGCATGCCATCGTGGAATGACGCAATCAGCTGGATTAGGCTCTCTGGGCAGCCGAACTTTAGGAGGATCTTCCACAGACCACGGCGGTTCACCGTGTCGAAGGCCTTAGTCAGGTCTACAAAGACCATGTGGAGCTCCTTGTTCTGCTCACGGCACTTCTCTTGCATCTGGCGTACGGCAAACACCACGTCACATGTTCCCCTGCCTGAGCGGAAGCCGCAGTGTGCTTCAGGGATGACTGTGTTGGAGACATGGTCAACCAGTCTGCTCAGTATGATGCGGGCGAAGATCTTGCCGGCGATGCAGAGGAGAGAGATTCCACGGTGGTTATCACAGGATGTTTTGTCTCCCTTCCGTTTGTAAATATGGACAATTGAAGCATACTTGAAATCCTGGTGGACCCCCTCTCTCCCAGATAGACTGGAACAGGGCGGTCAGCTTGTCTGCCAGCACCTCGCCTCCATACTTGTAGATGTCAGCCTGGATTCCATCCGCTCCTGGTGATTTTCCTGACGTTGTCAGCTTTAGGGCCTTCCGGGTCTCGGCCTTGGTGGGAGGGGCAGCTAGCGAGTCATTGACTGGTAGCTGTGGGAGGGCTGCAGTTGCCTCATCAGATACGGACGAGTCCCTGTTGAGGAGGGTGTTGAAGTGCTCTGCTCAGCGGGCAAGGATGTCTTTCTTGTCTGTCAGGAGGGTGGTCTGGTCCAAGACTCGGACAGGGGTTGGTCCTGTGACTCTCGGCCCATACACAGCTCAGAGACCATCATGGAAGGTCTTCATGTCGTGAACATCAGCAGCGGACTGAAGCTCTTCGGACTTTCTCTCCCACCAGGTGTTCTTCATCTGATGCAGTCTCTTCTGTACGAGTTGTTTGTTTTGCAAGAACTGGTTCTCCTTCCTCTGGCAGTCTTTATCGGAAATGTGATCATGATGCCGTATATGCAGTGTGTTCAGGAGCTTAGAGATTCCGGAGTCGTTCTCGTCAAACCAGTCTTTGTGGCTCCACTGTACAAAGCAGAGTGTGTCAGCTGCTGCTGTGTACACAGCATCTCTAAAGGTGCTCCATCCCTCTTCTACATCAGTAGATGCAGGAATGTCTTGGAGAGCTGCTTGGATTTGCTGCTGCAGCACTGTCACAACTCATGACAATCACGTGTGAGGTTATGTTTTGTGCATGCCCTTCCCTACTCACTCTCCCAGCTTGCTGGTCTTTTTGTATGTGTGACTCCCGGTTGTAAATTTTTTCACGTGCAATCGTGGAGTCATGTGTTGCGTTCCTGTCACTGCTGAACAGGGGTTCAAGTTTTTCTGTTCTGTCAGTGACATTTATCTACGCTTTTCGCCCGCGGCCTTCTTGGAGGAAGGTCGTGTCTGTTGGGTTTGGGGCTTTTTGCCCAGTTGGTACCCTCACGTGGGGATATGTTTTCCTCCGGGTGGCCATGTTTTCTGTGTTCTGTGTGCTGCAGCAAAAAGGGTAAGAGTGCCCTGCTGGACGTGTCTCGTTTGTTTTGTTTCCAGCGTCAGAGTAGTAGCACCCGGTTGGCAGGCGAGTTTCACTATTCAAATAGTTTGTCCTTGTCAGTTTACTGTCAAAGTGTTTCTTTGTCCGTTGTCCTGTTCTGTTTTGGGGATGAGAGATGTGATGGATGACTTTGTTGTTTGGGATGCGGAGCTAATACTGGAGGAGTGGTTTGTTGTCTTCTGTTTTGAAAGAAGTGTTTTAAACATAACTTTTTAAAGTATGGAAACGCTGTGATTCCTTTGATATATTTATAGAATTCCTGCAACTGAGAGTCGAGTTAACGTTTTCCTTGCGAACCCCTTTACTATTATTGTAAGAATGTTTCTATTTTCGTTATGTTCACAAGGTCAAATTATCATTGATTTGTTTTCTAAACTATCAGGCTTTTTCCCCCTAGTTCTTTCAACGTCTTATGTACAAAAAATGTGTTCAGTAGTGAATGTGAAGTGCAGGGCGGTGTCAACGGAATTTTATAGCGACATATTAACTGCTGTTTCAGTGTGGTGAAAGCTTTTATCAGTTTGTCTTGTGTGTTCATTGCGGGGGGCATGGGTAATCCTACCAGAAGGGTGATGAAATTTATACAGTTTTCAGCATCCCACTTCCTGCACCATCTCCCCTTCAACCTGTGCTGGCCAGGCAGCGTTGTTGCTCCATCTGCTGCTGACTGCTGTCTTCCTGCTGCCCTCTTATCACTGTCATCGTTTGTGCGCTAGTTTCGTCGTCTTCATCTGTTTTCATCTGTTTCCAGTCTTCACCGTCCAAGTCTTCGTTTTCCTTTTGTGTTGTGCAGTGCTTCAGTTTATCTATTCATCAACGTCCTAGGTTCACTGTTAGCAATCTCCGGACTGATTGCCGCTGGACGGCCGTGTCTTAAAGCTCTGTGTTTCGTGTGTGTGTTATTATTTATCCATTCTGTTAAGTGTATCAGTTGTTGCGGACGGGATTGTGGTTATTGTTTTATTCGGCAAGTTCTGTGTGTGATTGAATAAATGTATACGAACCCTGAATTATTTTAGTCTGTGTTTGTGTTGTCTGGGTGTTAGTGCTGGGCTGGGTGGGGGTTTCTAGTCCGCTCTCTTATAAGAGTGTGACAAGCACATCCTTGGTGATAGGGAGGCGGTGGATGTTCAGCTTCCTAGGGGGTTTCTGCCTGGCTAGTTGGAGCTTGCGTGCAAGTCTGATCATCTTGCTGTGTACCAGGTGATGGTCCGAACAACAGACTGCTCCTCTCATGCAGCGTGTAATGGAAACATCACCTCTGTCCCTCTGCCGGACAATCACATAGTCCAGCATGTGCCATTGCTTGGAGCGGGGGTGCATCCATGTGTTCTTGTACTTGTCCGCTTGTTGGAAGAGGGTGTTCGTGATAGTCAGTCCATGCTGCGCGCAGAGCGAGAGCAAAAACAGTCCGTTTGAGTTGCACTTGCCAGTGCCATGCTGTCCTTGGACTTGGCCACGAAGAGAAGTCCACGCCGATGCAGGCATTGAAATCCCCAAGGATGATCAGCCTGTCCTTTCCTTTCTGTCTACCGCTGAAATGGTGCGGCTGAGCTCCTCCTAGAAAGCTTCTTTGATGTCATCAGGGTTGGTCATCGTCGGGGCATAGCAGCTGATGACTGTGGAAAAGCGATCCTTGGACAGCTTCAGACGCAGGGTCATCAGCCTCTCGTTTATCCCTCGTGGAAGGCTGTCAAGCTGTCGTGCAAGTTTGATTCGTATGGCAAAGCCCACACCTGAGGTTCTTGGGGTGCCATCTGGCTTCCCAATGCAGTAGAAAGTGTAGCCCCCTCCAACTTCCTCCAGTTG
>NC_134884.1:12626550-12629050 GCF_041734735.1 Babylonia areolata
GCTCTCCTCACATCAGTCAGTTGTACCAGGATATCTCCCGACTTCGTTTTTGATGGAAGTGTGTACACACACCCATCCACCCAAACACAGACACCGGCACTCCGTCGTCACCGAGCACTGCTGCACGACGAACGAACTACAGAGAGGGGAGACACCTTTTGATAATGTCCGAAGGCACAGTGTCACCAGGATTCCGATCAGCCAGGGAAGGCAGACCTTGATCCTCGCTCAACACATGTTTCACGTCTACTGCCGGCAGAGGGGAGCCCCAGAAGATTATCTCGGACACGGTAAGTGTAAACACCTGGCTTAAACCCTGCACACACTGACAGGAATGCTTTCCGAGCTTCTTCCTTAGTTGTGACTGTAGTTCAATATACACAGTGAAGTCTTCGCTTCGGTTATCTTATACAGAAGCACTGGGCTACAGATCTTTTTTAGACTTCGTAAGCCCATAATTTCCCATGTCAGGTCAACGATTTCGAAATCAGTCACTGGCATGGTTCTTCTAAACACGGCTCACAATTGTCGTCTGCTGACAACTGAAGTTTGTCGCTTCAGTTATTGAACTTGACAACGAACACACACACACACAGACACAGACACAGACACACACACACACAGTGTGGCGAAAATCACTCAAAGTGAACAGACGTTCAAACTGTCAGACAGTCACACACACACCCCCTCGACGGCCAAACAGTGAGTGGAGGACAGTCAGGGAGAGAAGCAGTTTGTCCAGCACTGAAACGGACGACCAGTTATAAAGACGAAAGGCAAACAGGATTCGGATGGTTGGAGCTCAGCTAACAGGGTGAAGGCAGTCAGGCGGAACTATCTACCTGCCTTCAGGTGACGGTACGGTTCCGTGTGCAACAGGGTCTGTCAATGGCTGACTTCCCTGGCACCAGGCAGGGACGGAATTACTGCACACACTTTCACTGGCACTCAACACTGCTGTTCACCACTTTAAGTAGGGGTGGGAATTTGTTTTGGTGTGTGTGTGTGTGTGTGTGTGTGTGTGTGTGCGAAAGCGCGTGCGCGCGTTTGTGTGTGTGTGTGTTTTGGTCTCTCCCTCAGTGTGTGTGTGTGTGTGTGTGTGTGTGTGTGCGAAAGCGCGTGCGCGCGTTTGTGTGTGTATATATATATATATATATATATATATATATATATATATGTGTGTGTGTGTGTGTGTGTGTGTGTGTGTGTGTGTGTGTGTGTGTGTGTGCAGCGCGCTTATTAATGTGTTCTATCCAAATTCAGGTGTCCGTACATACATACACACACACACACACACACACACACACACATATCACACACAAACACACACAGACATATATATATATATATCTGTGTGTGTGTGTGTGTGTGTGTGTGTACAGACACCTGAATTTGGAAAGAACACATTAATATCACACACACACACACACACACATATATATATATATATATATATATATATATCACACACACACACACACACACATATATATATATCACACCCAGGCCCCCCCATATATATATATATGTATATATATATATATATATGTGTGTGTGTGTGTGTGTGTGTGTGTGTGCGTGTGTGTGTGTGTGTGTGTGTGTGTGATGTATATGTGTGTGTGTATGATATATTAATGTGTTCCATCCAAATTCAGGTGTCCGTACACACACACACACACACACACACACACACACACAGACACACACACATATATATATATATATATATATATATGTGTGTGTGTGTGTGTGTTTGTGTGGGACGGCACGCACACTGTGAGTGTGCGTGCCGTCGCACGAGCGTGTGTGTGAAGTTGTTGAGAAAGAGGAGGTGACTGAAGCCTTCACGGCGTCAGTTGTCAACAATAACCTGTAGTGCCTTCGTCAGCTGTCAGGTCGCTGAGGGCACTGACTGGGGCTCTGCTTTCCACTGTCAATGTCACACTGTGTGCATGTGTACTGAGAGAGAGAGAGAGAGAGAGAGAGAACTCAGAACCCTTTTCTTTTCCAAAACACACAAAAGTTCATTTGCGGAAAAGGTGTAACGTGAAATCAATTTTTGAAATAACCGCCTCAGCTGTGGGGAAAAAACCCCGAAAAGGAATAAAATGCGTGGTCTGGGAGAAAATGTATGGCTTTAGCATACATCAATAATCTTATGGTCAACAAGCTGCCATTTCTGCGGGCGTCCCTGAACTAAGGCTACCACGCAAACGATCTCAATGAGAAATAAAACGATTATATCTTATATCCGGGCGTACCCTTTGTCCATGCACAATATAGCTGCTGTTGAGGACGACCCTTTCGTTGGGCAATAAATCAACCCAGTGAGAATAAGTCACTCACACTGCCAGCAAATATGCCAGTCTCAATGCTACATTTCATGAGCGTGTTTGCAAAGGGAAATCCATAGACGTGTGTGTGTGTGTGTGTGTGTGTGTGTGTGTGTGTTTAGAGTCTAGACGCCGATAAATGCAGTGTGAAGCTATATACAAGAAAG
>NC_134884.1:12634050-12661550 GCF_041734735.1 Babylonia areolata
GTCCTGCACTTACTGGAACTCCACTCTTCACAACTGCTGTGATTCCTCTCTCTGGTCACATGATGTGACTTCCTCCTTGTTTCTCGGTTCCAGTCCAGTTCGAACCGAACCCGTTTTCGTCGCGTGGGGCTGGCAGCTGCAGAGTTCATTTCATTCGGACGATTACAGTCTAGAAGAAATTGCTCATGGTGAAGATCCCTTGACCGTTTTTAATGAAGCCAGTGCTATGTTGTTCTGGGGGTGTGGTGAGGTGGAGGGGAGACAGAGAAGGGGGAGGTTGGAGGGGTGGGTGAGGGAGGCGTTCTGGGCATTGTGTGGCTTCACTTGGTGTGGAGTTCTGGGTATTGTGTGGCTTCACTTGGTGTGGCATTGTGTGGCTTCACTTGGTGTGGCATTGTGTGGCTTCACTTGGTGTGGAGTTCTGGGCATTGTGTGGCTTCACTTGGTGTGGCACTGTGTGGCTTCACTTGGTGTGGCATTGTGTGGCTTCACTTGGTGTGGAGTTCTGGGTATTGTGTGGCTTCACTTTGTGTGGCATTGTGTGGCTTCACTTGGTGTGGAGTTCTGGACATTGTGTGGCTTCACTTGGTGTGGCACTGTGTGGCTCCACTTGGTGTGGAGTTCTGGTCATTGTGTGGCTTCACTTGGTGTGGAGTTCTGGTCATTGTGTGGCTTCACTTGGTGTGGCATTGTGTGGCTTCACTTGGTGTGGAGTTCTGGTCATTGTGTGGCTTCACTTGGTGTGGAGTTCTGGGCATTGTGTGGCTCCACTTGGTGTGGAGTTCTGGGCATTGTGTGGCTTCACTTGGTGTGGAGTTCTGGGCATTGTGTGGCTTCACTTGGTGTGGCATTGTGTGGCTTCACTTGGTGTGGAGTTCAGGGCATTGTGTGGCTTCATTTGGTGTGGAGTTCTGGGCACTGTGTGGCTTCACTTGGTGTGGAGTTCTGGTCATTGTGTGGCTTCACTTGGTGTGGAGTTCAGGGCATTGTGTGGCTTCATTTGGTGTGGAGTTCTGGGCACTGTGTGGCTTCACTTGGTGTGGAGTTCTGGTCATTGTGTGGCTTCACTTGGTGTGGAGTTCTGGGCATTGTGTGGCTTCATTTGGTGTGGCATTGTGTGGCTTCACTTGGTGTGGAGTTCTGGTCATTGTGTGGCTTCACTTGGTGTGGAGTTCTGGTCATTGTGTGGCTTCACTTGGTGTGGAGTTCTGGTCATTGTGTGGCTTCACTTGGTGTGGAGTTCTGGTCATTGTGTGGCTTCACTTGGTGTGGCATTGTGAGGCTTCACTTGGTGTGGAGTTCTGGGCATTGTGTGGCTTCACTTGGTGTGGCATTGTGTGTGGCTTCACTTGGTGTGGAGTTCTGGGCATTGTGTGGCTTCACTTGGTGTGGCATTGTGTGTGGCTTCACTTGGTGTGGCATTGTGTGGCTTCACTTGGTGTGGAGTTCTGGTCATTGTGTGGCTTCACTTGGTGTGGAGTTCTGGTCATTCTGTGGCTTCACTTGGTTTGGAGTTCTGGTCATTGTGTGGCTTCATTTGGTGTGGCATTGTGAGGCTTCACTTGGTGTGGAGTTCTGGTCACGTGGCTTGAAGTCCTGCCGACAACAAGTGACGCCTCAAGTCTGCTCACAAACACCATGCACATGAAAAACAGAGGAAAGTCAAGACAAACACACACTCCCCAAGCCCCACCACATATATACTGCATATCCCCTGATGGAAACAACCAGTGCTCAGAAAGTGTGATGAAGCCATATCACAAAGCAATACTGTTCGTTGCTTCAGCCACAAATCAATTTTACAACTACTGCTGTAGAATAGATCATAGGTCTTTTTGTTAAAGCTTGCAACATCACGAGGCGAAAGAAAAAAAGTATCAATATTCGCAATTTCTGGTTTATCCAGTTAAAAAAATCTAGTGCATATTATAAATGATTTTGTTTAGAAACCGAAGTTTTCACAAATGTCTGGGGTTTTTTTCAGGAGAGGAAAAACAACACAACCAGGTCTGTCCAGCGTCCAGCGAAAACAACCACGGCACGGAACCGAAGTAGGAAAGGTTGGTCTCATACAATAGCTACTCGCTAAACAGTGGAAGAAACAGTACTAGAGAGAGAGAGAGAGAGAGAGAGAGAGAGAACAATTTGCAGATAAAGCACACCCAGTGGGCAGACGAGACCGATCTGGACAGTTACGCAGAAGAGCGTGTGAGTACACACACACACACACACACACAGGGAGAGCCGATTTACGGTCAGCTGATTAAAAGAACTGAAAGATCGATGAGCAAAGCAAACAGAGAACGGTGCTGTCGTCTGGGCACAGTGGAACATGTCGCTGTACGTGGTCCGCATAATAAAAAGGTTTTAAGTCTTTTTCTTTGTGTGCAGTAAGAGTTGGTGGCATGAGGGGGTGGGGACAGGTGAGGGATGGGTGAGGGTGAGGATGGCGTCTGAGGGTGAGAGTGCGTCAGGTAAGTCATGTTGCCTTGAGGCAGGGGTCCGTGTGTGTGTTCGTTCGTTCTTTTGCTTAACTCTCTCCATACGAACGGCGAAAGACGACGTTAACAGCGTTTCGTCCCAATTACCATCATCAAAATATTGCAAGCGGAACGCTCTTATACTGAAGAGGTGAATGTTGACAAAGTATACCACAATTCTGACGACGGAAGCTAAAGGTTGGGTCATTGAGACACCCACTGGACATCCGAGGGGTCTGTGTAGAGGAGAAGAGAGGACTGGCCGTACTGAGTGAGTTAACGTCTATCCACATTTGTGATATTTGGCGAAAATCCATTACCTCCCCCGCCCCACCCATGCCTTGAATCATCACTACTTTCCCTGTTCCTCTCTCCTCAATTAACATTATATATATATATATATATATATATATATAGATAGATAGATAGATAGATAGATAGATAAAGGAAGAAGAATTTTAACGAGATAAAATAAACAAACTAGTCAACCAGTAGAATCACAACAAAGAGCCAATTGGGCTCCAAATTATACTCTGAACTATTTCAAACACATGTTGATTATCATATAAGACATTTCTAATGGAAGCAGATGGAGCTGCAGATTTTGTGAATGATACAGGTAAATATGGTTTTAACTGTTCACATTTAAAGATGATATGCACGGTGGTAATTTCATTGCCGCAAATGCAAGTCACATTTGAAGTATATTTTGTTTTTATGGCATCCAGTCGTAGTCTGTATATTAGTATATTAGACTGGTGAGCCTTCTGCTACTGTGATGTCCTTTTGTTTTAAAAGAACCCATGCGATCAATTTTTCGCGAGCTATTGTCAGTATTTTCTCTGTCAGGATCAGACTCCTGTTTTAGTTTATTGACATGGTTCCAGCAAATTTTCTCCAACAGAGAATAACCTTGTAATGAATACGGAATACAAATTTCTATGGCATTGTAAAGGTTCATTGCGCCTTTTTTCGCAAAGTGATCCACCCGCTCATTTCCCACGATCCAAGGGATCCAACAAAAATCAATCTTTGTACCACGGATGGTCAAAACATGAATTGTATGACGAATTTCTGTTACGAGTTCTCCTTTTGTATTCAAATTAAAAGATTTTAATGCTTGTAATACGGATTTAGAATCGACACAAAATAGCACTTGAAATATGGTAATGGGAAGATCTAGTAAGTGATTCAATCCCATTAATATTGCCATAAGTTCTGCTGTGAATATTGAAACGCCATTTCATATGAAGTGTTAAAGCATTTACCGGATAAGTTCTTCAGATTTCTACATAATCATATTCAATATTGTTGGTCAAACGGTAAATGCTTTAACATTTCATTTGAAATGGCGTCTGGTCCCACTGACGATTTTTTGGTTCCAAGAGAAGACTGAGCATTTGTATAGTGATTATAGATTATTTCGTGGATCATCATATTTTTCGTTTGCTGCTTCCTTTTCCCTAAGAATTCTTTCTTTCTCTGGCAAACCCTCTGTACAACTGGATTCAGCAAACATTTCTGAAAATATTTCAGCTTTTTCAGAAGCAGTCGGGAACTCTGTTTTCTGATTCAATGTCGTAATCAGGTCAATTTACACCTTTTTTCATTTCTTTAAGTTTTTTTTTCCAGACTTTGTGGATATCTTTTTGATAAGAAATATCTTTGTTACAAAGATCTGACCAGGACTGTAGTTTGGTCTGTGCTAATATCCAGTTATAATGTTTTCTTTTGTCTTCTTCATTTCTGTGTGCTTTTCTTCGTCGGATTTGTCTTCATAATACACTCTAAATGCAATGTTTTTAGCTTTTTTTTTTTTTTTTTTTTAAAGCTTCTTTACATTGTGCGTTCCACCACATTTTGTCCGAATGTTTGTTTGATCTTACTGCACTACATTTAGGAATAGACGCATCAGCAGCAGACAAAACTGCTTCTATGAATTTAGCGTATGAGCTGTCAACATTTTCGACGCGAACGTCACTGATATCAGTGATAGAAAGTATGGTTTCAGATATGGTCCAGTCATTTTCCGAAATATGCTGTATAAGATGAGGTAGATTTGTTGAAATAGATCTGCAGTTCCATTGCATAACTATATCTGTCTGCCTTACCGTTTTTTGTTACCGTATCAAATTTGTTTGTTAGTTGATATCAAATGGACACATAAAATAAAAGATAAAATCGTACAATGGCGAAACAGTTTACTGTTTTTGCGTTGAATGAACTAAGCAGGTACGTCAGCATTCATGTCCATGTGACATGAAGAAAGAATAAAGATCACCAGTCCGATCTTTTCTCAGCACAGGATACGAAACACACCGCGCAACTTGTTCTCCGGTAAGAAAAAGCGACTATTCGGAAAAAAATACATTGACTTGCATCATTGATGCCGGTGTGTGTGTGTGTGTGTGTGTGTGTGTGTACGCACGCAGCGCTTTGGTAGCGAAAAAGTGCAAGTCACCATCTTCCATAACTGTTGTTCCAAACTTGATGCCTGTTTTGTTGTTTTTTTTGGTTTTTTTCAAGTGTCGTCTCTGTTCCAATGGCGTCGAGGGTAGTAAAAAGGGCCACACGATGACTGCACTGAACTAAAATTGATGTCGCATTGTCCAGAAGGAAAACGTTGGTCGTGAGGGACGAAGATGCTGTTCTGTTGAGGTGGCCGAAATCTTCTCCGCGGGCGGTCTGTTTGGCTTGGCTGTTTGCTGCTGGACCGTCGGGCGGAGGTAGTGGTGCGTCGCTGTCTTCTGCCTGTAGTAGGTTTCTTCCACAGCAAGAAGTGGAGGTGACGCCCAGGTTGCCAGCCAACGCTTGTGCCCCTTGGATTGTGTCTTTCATGTATGTTTTGTTGCATACTTACATTCAGATTTTAATGTGAAAGAAATGAGACTCCGTCGTCATACAGTGCACAGCAGTTATATGCATTAAAAAGTTCCCTCTTCACTTTCAGATCAGGTGCTGTGAGAGGAGCTGCTTTGCTGATGACAACTGAAGCTTTAGGCCACTTTTGTGTATGTTCTTAACACAGACCACCAATGGTTCACTGCTTTTTTTTTTTTTTTTTTTCAAATCATTTACGCCGACATGAATGACAACGGTATCAAATTGGGAGCTTTCATCAATAGTTTCCACATTTTTTGCACAATCCTCAATCGTATAAACTTTCTTTGCGTTGGCTTCAAAACCACATGATCGACCCAATCTTCTACAATCAACATTTTTAGTACAGAGTCATGTAGAATGAAGACAGATGGTGCTTGTTGAAAAATGTCTTGATTATTTATATTTGGATCTGGCTGGATTTCATTTTTTGGGTGTGGTTTACTAGGTGTTTCTGTCTGTATCAGATCTGATTGAAAATTGTGCGACTTTTGCCCATGGCCTTTCTGGTTGGGAGATTTTGACGTGTTTTTCCCTTGAGCAGTTTTAATTGTTTCCGAGTGTAGTTTGACGTCATTTGATGATGCAGTTGTTCTTGTGTTTTTGACGTTGCATGGTGCGCTGTTTGTAGATGCGGTGACGTCGTTAAGAGCAGACCAGCACTAACGGCAGAAAATTCGCAGAATCTGATGATAAACGGGATGCGTCACTAACTTGGTAATTAATTCACAATGATAATGTTAATTATCCTCCATGTAAGAATTTGTTGATCAATAAAAGCAGCAAACATAATGTAGATTAACTTTTTCCCTTCCCTGATCATTCAATGAGTTCTCCCCAGATAATGCGGTGCCGACCTTGACCGCGAGGTAGGCCTACAGGCGCGTGATTTGTAAGAATGGCGTGCACGTTTGCCTATCACGTGCTCTTCTTTTGTACAGCGTTGTACTTAATCACTTTGAGCAGTGCTGTGTCGGATGGAAAAAAGGCAGAAAAGGTGAGTACTGTTGTAAGTGGAAGTCATAATATTAAATGGCTTTTATTAAATTGCATTAGGCATAGATCTACAGTCCCTCGTGCCCAGTTATTTTTAAATACCGTACTTCCCATAAAAAAGAGCTAAATGTGTGCGTGTGTGTGTATTTGTGTGTGTGTGTGTGCATGTGAGTGTGTCTGTGTCTGTGTGTGTGTGTGTGTGTGTGCGAGCGCGCGCGTGCGTGTGTGTGTGTGTGTGTGTGTGTGTTGGTGTGTGCGAATGTATGAGTGTATATGTATGTGAGTGTATGTGTTTGTGTGTGAGAGAGAGAGAGAGAGATGTAACAAAACAACAGCATAGAATTACATCTATGATGTCAGACTGAATTAAAAGGAAAAGAAAAGTATCTGGTGATCCAACTTTTTCTTATCACACCAACTTACCAAGTTAAGCAAATGTTAAAAAAAAAATCAAATGTTTTATATTTTATTAACTTGAAATTTAATCTACACACACACACAACGAACGAAACATGAAAACACAGACTCACGTGATACTCTGTGAGCCAAAAATTCACAAGTTCTCTATACATTCTCATGGACTTTTATTCAACATATAAAGTCGAATCTGTAAGCGTATGGTTGTTTGTACAAACAAAACAATAAGTCGTTTCTGTTTGCTAGACTATATATGTATGAGCATGATTGTTATTTATTTTATATGTTACAGAGATGCAAAGCCCCGAAAATGACTGACGAGGAGTACGGTACACTGATCAAGCTTTTGACATCAGTTCCTGCGACTCGGAGTTACACGGACCTGGACAAGCAAGAAAAAAAACTGTATTCCATGTTGAGTGTGTTGTGCAGCTTCACAGTGGGAAAACAGAGAAGCCCAATTGTTGTAGTCATTATAGTATATAGTACTGAACTCAGGTGCCATAACTGACGTCGAGAGTAGTAGTAGTAGTAGTAGCAGCAGCAGCAGCAGCAGCAGCAGTAGTAGTTCTTGTAAGCTTAGAAGTAGTAGTAAGTCTGCAGGGCACAGTACAAGGAGAGAAAAGGTGGACAGATAAAGAGCATGGAAAACAACATTCCAGATTGGTCAGGCTTGACATGCAAAATCTTGAGGAATACAGACATATCAAAGAAATGGAAAGACCTGGTGGCAAGGCCATCTGTTGGCTCCAAATATTTATTAAACTACAGAATAGGCAACAGTAGCAGGAATCGTAAATTTTTTTTTATAAATAATAGATATAGCTAAGCAGAATTTATAAGCAGATAGCAGTAGTTGTGGCTGCGACTAAAATGTTCCACACATTTATTTGCAGGCCAAGTACAAACGTGGGCTGACTGTGGAAGAAGTCAGCGAACCGTACCGAGGACTGAAGCTGCAGCGACTGACACGCAATGGCCTGATACTGCTTCCACCATGGGAAATTCCAAAGTGTATTGATTATTTTTATAAACAGTCTTTGGGTTATGGTTGTGCAACATTAACTGATAGAATCAGCAACCATTACTATGGCATAAGCAAAAACCATGTAGTGAAGTTTCTTAATCAGCATCCAGAACACACCAAAGTGCATCCGCAGTTTAAGAACAAGGCCCCCCTACAACCTATTTCATCAGGTCAGTACATGGAACGAAATCAAGTAGATCTAGTCGATATGAGAAAAAAAGCTGTAGAAGTTAACGGGAAACTATATATGTATGTTCTATCTGTACTTGATTGCTATAGTAGGTACCTATGGCTCACACCCATTACAGACAAGCAATCAACGACAGTAGCTAAAAAACTGATGAAAATTTACCGGCGTTTTGGAACACCGAAACATCTTCAGTGTGATAGGGGAACAGAATTTTTTGGTGCAGTAGAGCAGATGGCAAAAACTTACAACATTAATTTAATTCATAGCAGACCCTATCATCCCCAGTCACAAGGAAAAATTGAGAGGTCACACCGTTCATGGAAACATAAACTAGAGACACAAGAGGATCTGTTGAAATCAGTCACTGGGGAGGACAACTGGGTGGGAATGTTACCATATCTGGAAATCAGTTATAACAATGCACGACATGAAGCAACAAAGAAAAGTCCATATGAAGTTGTATTTCGCATGAAATCTAATGTTGTTCTAGGATTGTTTGGAGATAGACATGTTAATGATATCGATTTAGAAGGAACAAACTTTGGCAGTGAAGAAAATGGAACAGTACGAGATGATATTACAATCAACACAGAAAATGAAACAGTTTCAGAAAGAAATGAAGTGAACAGCGAAGCAGAAAATGGGGAACAGGAGGGAGTGGGTATAGTTTCAGACAATCTGATATCAGAGGTGAATAGAAACATTAAAAAAGCCGAAATTGCAATGGTAAAGCGTAACTTGGCCAGGTATCCACCAAACAAGTATAATCCGGGAGAAATAGTGTTAGTAAAGAGCGATGCAGTTGGTGCAGGCATTAAACGTAAACGACTATCATTGACCAAGAGTAGTCCGTTTATGGCAGTTGTTCAAGAACGAAAAGGTTTTGTGTACACGTTGAGTCTGTTAACTGGACCAGTTGGTAAAATTGTTAAAGTGAGTGTTGACAAAATAACATCTGTTTCACGACAGGAAGAGCTTGAAAGAAATATGAAAACTAATTGTGATAGAAGTAAGTTGTTTACAAATTTTCAGAGACTGGTGCAGATGGTGGCTAAAGAGAATTCTCCACATTCAGGTATGGAAATGTTGACTAGAAACGCTGAAATTCAAGGCTTAGAATTGGACAGTGATAACGCAGGGGGTGGAAATTGTATGTTTTATGCCATAGCACAACAGTTGAATAAAATTTTTGGAATTTCAAAATCTCATAGAGAAGTCCGAAAAGAAATCGTCAAATTCTTATCAGAAAACCCGTACCTAGGTGCAACACATTTGGCAGCATTTGTTACTTCAAACACTTTTCTAAATGGGGTAGGACAACCAGCAACAGACAACGATAAATGGAAGGCATATCTTGAGTCATTAAGCCATGATGGAACATGGGGGGATCACATAGTACTAATGGGGGCAGCTAATCTGTACCATGTCAGTGTGTCAGTTATTTCCAGTGTAGAAAACAGCGACCCCATTGTAATTGATCCAGAAGATTGTAGACCAGTGGCAACTCTACTGTTAGGCCACATAGCTGAAATGCATTACGTTACTCTACAAGCAGCAAAACAACCCACAGACACATGCAGTGAACTAAGTGCAACACTTCCATATTTACAAGAGCAATCAGAGGAAATCTCTAATACTCAAGAACAGGAGGTACATTTGTCAACACGTCGAGACGAAAGAGCTTGCTGTACATGTAAACACTCTAATTGTAAACAGCCATGGTCTTTAGATGCTTTATGTGATCATTTGTTGATTTTTATATTTGTATTAGCGACAATGCATTCAGATGAAACATTGAATAGTATACGTTTAGTCTGTAAACGTTTCCATCAATTAGTTCATACTCAAGAATTTCAGGACAAAATGTATGTAGAATGGTTAAAAAGGGTGACTGACTGGTCGGTCAAAGATAGAGCTTACAAAGAGAAATATCTGTATTCCCGAAAGTCAGCATGTCATTTAGTTCAGTGCAAGTATTGCAATAAAGAGTTCCCTGCTGCGTCTGGTTGGCATTGTTATCCAATGGGTGCGTACGCATTCTATGATACAGATGATGATTACTGTTCTGAGGTTTGCAAGGAATCAGATGCAGACACTAAGAAAAATATGTAATCAATGTTACTGAGATATTTCTATCACCCGCATAGTCTATGGAGCGGAGTGATATTGTTTTTGTCGTGTAAGTGGCTGGATGTGTATGTATGTATTGTATATGTGTGTTTGTTTGTTTGTTAACAACATATCGCCATAAAGGACTCAAGATAGAAAGATGAAACTTGGCACAGGTATAGATTAGGTACCGTAGATGTGCCTTTTGGGGGTTAAAACAAGGTCCAATTGACCAAACAGTTGCATAGTTATGAATTATGAATTAGTTATTTCATTTACTCTCGCCAATTACCAGCCTATGAACCAGCCTTCTTGGCCCCTTAAGGGCCCCGCAATGGGTCCTCTTAGCCCGTCTCGGCCCCTTAAGAGCCCCGCAATGGGTCCTAAAGTTGTGTTGATGGGGCAGTTCTTTAATTGCTTACATGGAACAGGTATATGCCTGCTGCTTGATGTGGTACCGGTATGTTTCACAGTGTATGATACAGTTATATGGTGTGGAAGGTTTAATAAACATAGATTACCTGTTTGAAACATTGCTTTCTGTTGAGACTACCTGCTTGCCTTGATACTCTATTTGAATGAGAAAAAGGTGTCCTTTATCAATGGTCTGTTTCATTGAATGGAAGGGGTTGGGTTGCAAATGTCTTAAAAGACTCCGTGAATGTGTAATAATTTGATGGTTGTGTTCATAATAAAGGAGAAAGAAATTGTTTGCTTAATAAAAGTTGTTGAGAAGCTGTTAATTAGACACAGGTCTGTTTTATGCAGGCGTGCGAGAGTCATTATGTGTCGTGGATGCCTTGCAATATGAATATTATAGTAAACATAAGTAAACAATTCAATTAATGTAAATCTTTGTATATTATTGTGAAAATTAATATTTAAAGTAAAAATGTGTCTTGCTGCTAATTTCAGTTTTTGATATTTTTCCTTTTCTTTTGTCATTATATGTACATTTTCTCCATACTGTCGAGTGAACAGTTCAGTTTTATTTAATTCAATGTGTTCAGCCGCCTGTTAAACTCGTGTATATATATGAAACAATAGGGCTTTATATAAGAATTTCTTGTTGCCCTATTTCCTTAAATGTTTGTGTTTTCAATTTTGATCAATAAAGCATTGTTTAAACCAAACAATTCAATTTCTGCAGTTTTGATTTCTTGCTCTTATTTTCACTGTTTGTCTCTCACTTCCTCAGTCTCTGTCTGTCATTTGTGATTTGCAGGATTTGTCAAAACAACGTAAGCAGACGAATGAAAACGAAACGCACTTTCACCTACACACACACACACACACACACATAGACACAGACCTAATCTTTCATCCTTCCTCATACACTCCTTCACACAAAGACACATGCTCATATATCACACACACGCACACAGACGGACGCATACAAGCACGAATGAATGCACTAATACACACACTCTCACACAGTTAAAAAATAAAAATAAATAATCAAACAAATCCTGAGATGAAGACAAACTCACTGAACAACATTGAAGAATGCTGAAGTAACAAAACAAAAACAAGAACAAACCAAGATGGCATGCCATGTAAATAGTACTCTCCCTACATATTTTTTTAACAGCGGGTACATTATATGGCATACGATCTCAAATGCGTTGTATAGGCCTATAACCATTTAGAAACTAAAAGAGTATAAGTGTTGATAATCTAGTGAGATTACGTCATCAAATCGTGTCATTATTGGACGTCATTTTTTTTCTCTGCTTGTCGAAACGAATTGCAGAGGTGTAAGACGTAACTTGAAACACAGAAAGACAACGCAGTCATAGGCCAAATAAAGCCATAGGCTAGATCTAGTTCTTGTGTTATTGTGCTTAAGCGCCCAAACCGTTTTTTGGACCGGAAATAGTCTCCCAGAACCGGAAGTGACAATCTAAATGGCCGGGCATCATCACTAGAATTATGCCTAACTGTGTGTCAAATTTTAGATCAATTGGTCCAGTAGATTTTGTGGTAGCCTTTGCCACACATTTGTGTTTACACACACACACACACACACTCACACACACACACACACACACACACACAGACACTCAGACGGAAATTTCTCGCACTGGTCCATCATAACAGTACTCTCCTTTTTATAAAAGGAGAGTACTAAAAACAAAACAACAACAACAAAATATAAATACAAACCACATACTAGCGACACATCAACTACTTAAGAAACCACGTAAGAAAACCCAGAAATATTATATCACACACACACACACACAGACACACACACACAAACAAACTAACAAACAAAACCCAACAAAAAAGAAATAAGAAGAAGCAACAACAACAAATATCAAAATTACACAACAGAAATACTTGTTGGACTATTCATAGTCCAGTTCACCGTCGATGAAGTAGACAAAACAAACTGTGAAACACACATAACACACACACACACACACACACACACACAGACACACACACACAAACGCACGCACGCACACACACGCACGCACGCACACACACACACACACACACATCCAGTAGATCTTGATGTAGCCCTTGCCACACATTTGTGTTTACACACACACACACACACACACCCACACACACACAGACATAAATTTTGCGACATGGCTTCCATCGTAATAGTACTCTCCTTTTTATAAAGGCAGGTACTAAAAAGCAGATTTTAAATGTTTGACCGTCATTCAGTGTGAAGTTTACGTAACTAGCGCAATGAATAACAATTTAAAAGAAACAAGTTAAAATCTAAATGTTTTATTATTATTATTATTATTATTATTATGCACCATCTCTGCTTTTTTTTTTAGTAACTACGGTACGGCGCATCTCCGCATCATGATGCTCAACCGGGCCAGGCGATAGGGGGCGGGGCCTTGCGGTACCGCCGGAATGTGTATAACGAGATGAGTCAGGGAGTGCTTCTTAATGCACAGATGCGCGTAGAATTTTCTGCCGTTTGTGCTGGTCTGCTCTTAACGACGTCACGGGACGGGAGCTGCCTTTGGTTTGTTTGTCTTGTGTGTCGGAGTTTTCTTCACAATTTGGGCATATGCTGTGTTGTTGATGTCGTCGTCGTTGTTAATCAGGGTGTTTCTGATCGGGATGGATGAGGGTGGTGTCATATTTGATTGTGTTTGAGTTGTTTTCCATCAGTACACGCCTTCAAAAACCAAACTGACAAAACGTTTAAGGACCATGTATTTTCCATCGATTTAAATCTTTATAGAGTCAGAAATAAATGTACTATACACTATGCCTGATTAAACCTTGCAACAGTTTACTATATAGTGATCCAAAAGCACAGTAATGGACATTATTACGAAGGAAAAAGGCTTCTATCCTATAGCCGAATATTTCTGTGATATACGTGATTCTGTTTTGTGATTTATTTCCCCAGCTGAAGATTTTGCTTTCATCCCACCTACTTCCCCGCTTACAGTATGTATGAATCTTTCCATGTGTGTCTCCAGTTTCTTTTCTGATTCTTTTAGTAGGGCTCTAAAAGACAATAAATCTGGCTGTAGATCTTGCACGACACTTGCCTTGCTTGCTGGAGAAATGGCGTTCCGTTCTGCGGTTAACTGTCCATTTTGGGTGGAGATTGTGGTGTCAGTGTCCAGTAATAAATTGGAATCATCAATATGCAGGTCGGCACATTCACGACATGAATATTTTCTATTTGTTTTCATATATATTCCGATCTGGTACACAGGTAAGTCAGAACATACCCAATGGATTTGTCGAAAACAGTCACTGCACTGTACTGAGCGACATTTGTCGGTGTCTCCACAGTTAGTAGTAGTAGAAGTAGTAGTAGTATAGGGACTGGCAGTCATCTGGCTAGACTTCTCGGCCTTTTTATGTCCCCATCGAATCTTCATCTTCACTTCTTCCATTTTATTTTATTTATTCATTTTCTTCTTTTGCTTGTCGTTGTTGGGCGGGGTACGCAAGTACACTTCTGCAAGAAACTTTGTTTTCATTCTTCATAATCAAAAAAATGTTTCTTTTAAGTGATCCTAGACAGGGTTTGTGGGTGGGTGGGTGGGTGAGGGGAGAAGGGTGAGGGGGTGGGAGGTTGCGGGGGAAGGGGGGGTCAAGGGGGGTTAGTGTGTGTGTGTGTGTGCGAAATGGAGATAGGAAGAGGTGGTGGGATGACTGAGACAGGAAAAGAGACATAAAAAGCAGTAGAAGTTAAAAGGAAGAACTGCGAACGATTGAACTGAGAGTTGAGTACATGTGTAGAACTGTCTCAAACATTCCTATAACGGCATTAGGCATGCTCATTATAACAAAAACATGATCAATCAAAGGTAGATACCAACTGAACTTTGATTCAAATATTCTGTAATTTGTCGGAGTAGGTATAATAAATGAGTATCCAAAATATGTTTTAAGGACAAATACGTGTTCAGTGGAAACTGGTCAGTGAATTGTTTAGATACAAGTTGTTCTTTCTTCGACACTCGACAAGTATGTGATAGATATTAACTTTTTTTCGCATAAAAACACTGTATGTTTTTGCAATATATTGTACGAAGGGTATTCAAATGAAATCGATAAATCCAACTTATGATTAGTCTTGATGGGAGACAGATGAATTATACAAAAAGCCTTGGGGTTGCTTGCTGTAACTGCCCAGTGACAGTAATATTGGCAGTTTGAATCTTTTTGTCTATTTTTTAGGTCGATCACAGGAAAACTTTTCAAAACATCCATAAAACTCTTACAGATCAAATGGTATACTGAAAAGAACTAAGCCTTCAAAATTTCGCGATGCATTTCAGGCAGCCTGATCTGCCCGCTCATTTGAAGAAATCCCACAGTGTGAATGCACCCAAATGAAAGTTACATGAGTGCCTTTGAACGACAAAAGATATATAACACGTTTTATTTCGGTTGTTATCTCAAGACGCGAATTTTTATTCGGAGATCTAAGAGCATGCGGCGCTCATTTCAAATATACGCAGTGGAGAGTTTGGGGATCAGTTTTAGACAGATCTAAAAATATGTTTCAAAACCATACGTATGGCAACTAGTTCAGCAGTAAAGACGGAAAAAAATGTTACCCAAGTGATACATTTTCTTGTGGTTCTTTTCTGCTCCTGCTTTTCCATCGTCAAGTTACAGAACCATCGGTATGATGTTTTTTTTTTATATACATTAGTTGTAATTACTTTCCGCATGAGAGCGGGCAGAGAGAGAGGGAGAGAGATGGGTGGCACTGTACAACAGCAACGCTCTCTGCCTTAATTTCACAGAGAAATCTGTAGGTACAAAATACAATACAATACAATGTAATACTACATACTGCAATAATATAATACAAAACATACAGAATTTCATTCTTTCTGATCATTCTGTCTCGTAAAGCTGGTGGATTTTCAGAACAAATCAAATCTGATTTAGATTCCAAGAAGTGGTGTTTTTCTTTTCCTTAGCTGCCTTGAGTAGGGTTCAGTATAGCTGATGAGGAATGGGATCATGGCAAATGAATGGATGTGATTTGAGTCATCTTTGTGTGGCTGCCTGCTGTTGCTGATGAAAACCTGCAGCTATCGACTGCAATGGTTGGTTTTCGTTCTCAGCAGTTAATGTTGCATGGGGCAGGACCGGTACTACTACTACTACTACTACTAATGTACATTTGTATAATGCCCTTTCTCTCTAAGAGCCCAGGGCGCTTTACATGTAAGAAAAAGTTACAAATTACATGACTCACTCATGACCACTCTTTCTCCTCCCTCCTTCTCTCATTCGTCATGCATACAAAGTGAGCTGACAGGCATGGGGTGGTGTTGGTGAAGAAGGAAACAAAGAGTGCTTACAAACAGGTTTTAGTGAAGAGTGAAAGGCAGAGGTGGAATCAGATGAACGGGTATGATGAGGAAAGTTATTCCAGATGTGAGGAGCAGCAAAGAAGAAAGAACGTTCAGAGCAGAGAGTTCTTGAGGATGTGTAAACACTGATGAGGCCAGAAAGATATGTAGGTCCTGCGGAGTGGAAGGCAGAAAAGTATAGACACGCAACTTTGTGTTTAATTCTCGCCTATGGGAGGCAGTGCAGAGTACGGAGGTGCGGAGACATGTGATCAGTACATGTGGCTCTGAGAATCAGACGGGCAGCATTGTTTTGCAGATTTTGAATCGCTGAAGATTTTGTGGACAAACTGTGGGAAGAGAATGACTAGTCGATTCGTGAGAGCACAGAAACAGAAATAAGAGTGTTTTTTTTTCTCTTTTTTGTAGTTTCAGCATAAAGGTACTGATGAATACAGTTAATCCGACGAAAATCATAATTGACTGTGGGTATCAGTTTAATGGTAATGTTGCTGCCGCAACGACTTCTGTGTTCTTTCCATATCCATAAAATAAAATAAAGAAAAACAAAACAACAACAACAAAAACAAAAACAACAACAACAAAAAACCAAACAACAACAACAAAACCAACAACAACAACAAAAAACCAAACAACAACAACAACAACAAAAAACCAAACAACAACAACAACACCACCCCTCCCGAAACCTGGAGGGGGTCAGGCTGGTGTTCTCTTGACCCTCTCCCGGGAGGGTCACTACCTTGTTGTGGTCGGGAGGCTTAGTGGCCAGTGATCGAGCGAGCTATGTCGGCGGGGGCATCAGTGCTTCTTGGGTTTTGCTGCTCTGGTCCCAGGTCTTAATTGACAGCCTACATAGCCATCGTAGCTGTTCGGGCTGAATAAGTGGTGGTTTTTGTACTGATGCCCCTGATAGGGCTTCCCATGCCGAACAAGTCGTGAGTGAGCCCCAAACTAAACGTGACCCACTGTCCCTTCTCTTCACTATTCTCTATTCTTCTTTTTACCGCCTCTTTTCTGTCCTCAGCTCCCCATCAAGCCTTCTTTTCCACATTCTTTTTTCTCTGCGGCCTTCTTCAGGCCCGCCGTGTTTGCCGTGCGGCGCGACCTGTGATGGAGGGGAATGAGATCCTGGGGATTGAGAGAGCACGCTGCTCTCAACACATCCCTTTGGCTCAGACCTCTCCTAAGACAGGCGGCACACATTGGCCCGTGTGTGTCAATCGGCTTCCCCTTCGTCGGGCTGGGTCAAGACTGGCAGTTTAGAGGCTAACGAAGATTACCCCAGTAGTGCTCGGTTCTCTGTCCCCGGGAGCTGGGCATGATCGGGGGGGAACACGTTGGAGCTAGGCTGTTGGTCGTATATCCCTCCCGAAACCTGGAAGGGGTCAAGCTGGTGTTCCCTTGACCCTGGCCCCTAAGTTGGACCCCATGGTGGGTGGGTAAAGGAGGGATGAATTTACAATTATTAAACATGAATCCTAAACAAACACACACCCCTAAACTCGGAAAAAGCAGGAGACCGGGAACAGACGACTCAGACTCAGATTCGGAGGTCGTTGAGACCTCTGGATTTTGGCCGTCGTGGCTTGTGATGGAGGGCACTGATGACGACAAGCCCTTGTCGGCTCTCAGCCCCTTCGCTATCCAGAAGGGCTTCCAGTGTCTGGCGAGATCACTGAAATCCATCAAGAGGCTGAGGAGCGGAGCGTTTTTAGTGGAGACAGAGTCTAAAAGGCAGACACAGCTTCTGCTCAAGGCAACCACTTTTGTGGATAGGGCGGTGAGGGTTTCCCCTCACAAAGGTCTCAACTGCTCAAAGGGGGTTATCAGATGCCCGGAGATGAAAGGAGTGTTTGAAGCTGAAATCAAGAGCGAGCTGTCCTCTCAGGGAGTGACTGACGTGTACAGGGTGACGGTGAAGAAGGGGTCGGACAGAGTCCCGACCAACACTTTCTTCCTCACCTTCTGCTGCCCGAATGTCCCCAAGGACATTCGAGTCGGATACCTGATGGTGAGTGTAAGCCTGTACGTGCCGTCCCCTCTAAGATGTTTCAAATGCCAGAAATTTGGACACGTGAGAGACCGATGCAAGGAGGAAGAGGCGTGTGGCACCTGTTCAAAGGCGGCACACCAGGGCGATTGCGTCAGTCCAGCCCGTTGTGCAAACTGCGGAGGCGGCCACCCGCCCTTATCGAAAGACTGCCCCGCCTGGAGAAAGGAAAAGGAAATCCAGAAGGTGAAGACAGAAAAAAAGATATCCTTCTTTGAGGCAAGGAAACAGGTGGAGGCCGCGTCGCCTAAGGCGTCTTACGCCTATGTCGTCAGACCCAAGATGGTGGACGTCGCGGTCCAGACGACGTCCACAGGGACGCAGACGGACGACGTACCTACCTCGTTAGAACCGCTGGCCTTGGGTGGAGGCGCCGTGTCCACCCCTTCCCATCCTGTGCGGCAGTCCTCAGGGGCTGCTGGGCGGGAGCGGAAAGCCTCGGGCGGAGGCACGTTGTCCGCCTCCCGCCCCACCCCACCCCCCGGTCCCCCTCGCCCCGCCTCTCGTCTGCCTGGCCCTCGGGCTGGCGGAAGTGGCCGGAAACCCCCCGTACCTCCAAAACTCAAGGAGGGGAGGGTTGCGGCCTCGGCGGGATCGGGAAGGGCCGAGGTGGTGGATATTCCAACTTGGTCGGAATCAGAAAAATTCAATTCTAAAAATAAGTACTCCATCCTGGCCGACCTTGAGCCACCGCAAGCAGAGGAGCAGGATGTAGCGATGGAATAGGCTGCTGCTTTTTTTTTTTTTTTTAACCTTTTTAATGGCAGTGATCCACTGGAACATCCGGGGGGTTTTCGCCAATATCCAGGAACTTCAGCTGCTTTGTTGTGCTTTGAAACCTTCAGTGCTGGCGCTGCAGGAGACTCTGCAAAGAGATGGCAAGGTTTTATCTCTCTCTGGTTTTAACTCCGTTTTTAAACTCGCTCAACCGAAGCAAGAGGGATTGACGGGAGGTGTCGCTCTTTTTTTTACGCAAGTCCCTTTTATACAGTACAGTTCCTTTAAGCACCCCTTTACAGGCAGTGGCAGTCAGAGTCACACTTGAGAAAACCATCACTGTCTGCTCTCTGTACCTTCCTCCTGCCATCCGTGTTCTGAGGCAGGACCTCATGAACCTGGTCGACCAGCTCCCACGTCCGTTTTTACTGTTGGGCGACTTCAATGGACACTCCCTGCTCTGGGGAAGTGAGATGACATCAGCCCGAGGTCTTCTCTTGGAAAACCTTCTTTCCGATATGGACTTGTGCTGTCTTAACGACAAGTCTCCCACTTACCTTCATCTGTCCTCTGGAAAGCTCTCGTGTTTAGATCTGTCGGTCTGCGATCCATCATTGGTCCTGGACTACGAGTGGAAAGTGCACGACGATCTGCACGGGAGTGACCACTTTCCTGTCGTCCTCCGCCCCACAGATGGAGAAGGTGACTCTCTGCCTGACCGCCTGAACTATGACAAAGCAGACTGGGGAATTTTTACCAGGAAGATAAGAGCGGAGCTGCAGGAAGAAACAGTATTGAAAAGCAAGGACCCTGCTGACACTCTGACTCGGATCGTTTTAGATTGCGCCAAAGCAGCAGTCCCATCGTCTACCTCCAAGCCTCAGGTGCCAAGAACGCCCTGGTTCAACGCGGAATGTCGGAGGCCCGTAGTCTCGGAAGAGAGCGCAGCGACGCGTCTTTCGGAGACCGGAGACCGATAGCGTTCGAACCCATCAACAGCTGAGGGCGAAAGCCAGGTATGTTTTTAAAAAGAGCCAGAGAAAGTCATGGAGAGATTTTTGCTCTTCCTTAACCTCCAACACACCCAAGAAGAAAGTGTTGAGGGTTTTAAAAAGAATTAAGGGCAAAAACGTATGCCCAACCTTTCATCATCTTTCAGACGCTCTGGTCACAGAGAAGAAATCAGTTGCCAATTTGCTTGCCTCCACAATTGAACAGAACTCGAGATCTGCTAACAAATGTGCTCAGTTTCTTAAAACCAAAAACCTGTCAGAAAAAACACCCTGTAACTTCTCTTCCGACAACACAGAGAATTACAACCTTCCTTTCACAATGAATGAACTTAAATCTGCCCTTCAAACCTGTACGGATTCCTGTCCAGGAATGGACGAGGTCCATTATAAACTCTTAAAGCATCTTCCCCAAACCTGTCTGGACACCCTGCTCAAAGTTTATAACCACATCTGGACCACAGGCTTTTTTCCACCCTCCTGGCGGAAAGCCCTCATAATCCCGCTGCCGAAACCGGGAAAAGACCCCTCGAACCCCTCCAACTACCGCCCAATAGCACTGACCAGCTGCATCTGCAAACTGATGGAGAAGATGGTCAACGGTAGACTGATGTGGAAACTAGAGACCGACGGCCTTCTGGCGAAAGAACAGTGCGGTTTCCGCAAGCATCGCTCTACCGTTGACCATCTGGTTCGTCTGGAAACCACTGTAAGAAATGCCTTTGTAAACAAACAGCATGTGGTGGCCATATTTTTTGACTTGGAGAAAGCTTACAATACCACCTGGAAATTTGGAATCCTCTCGGACCTGCACAAGCTCGGCTTCCGAGGACACCTGCCCCAGTTCATCCACAATTTTTTACAAGACAGACAATTCCAGGTGAGGGTCGGCACCACCCTGTCTGACATTCACGAGCATGAGCTGGGTGTCCCGCAAGGGAGCATCCTGTCGCCGGCTCTCTTCAGCATCAAAATTAATGACATCGTTCAATCCGTTCAGAAGGGATCGGAAAGCTCGCTGTTCGTGGACGATTTTGCCTTATATGCAACTGGCAACACGTATGCCAGCATCCAGCGACGGCTTCAGCTCTGCGTCAACAAAATCCAGTGTTGGGCAGAGGAGAATGGCTTCACATTTTCGTCCTCCAAAACTGAATGTATTCATTTTCATAACTTTCGCCAGTTCCATCTGGACCCTGAAATCCGTCTGGGAAAATCCACCATCCCGGCGGTCAAGGAAGCCAAATTTTTAGGAGTCGTCTTTGATCAGAAGCTGAACTTCCTCAGCCATATTAAACAGCTGAAAATATCTTGCCAAAAAGCCCTGAACATCATTCGAGTTGTGGCACACACGGACTGGGGTGCTGATAAGAGAACTCTCTTGCACCTCTACAGAGCCCTGGTCCGGTCCAAACTAGATTACGGAAGTGTAGTATACGGCTCGGCCAGACCGTCTTACCTGAAACTGTTGGACCCTGTACACCACCAAGGGCTCCGTCTCAGCTTAGGTGCTTTCCGCACCACCCCTGTGCATAGCCTGTACGCAGAGGCAGGGGAACCGCCTCTCTCCAACCGCAGACTGAAGCTGACCCTAAACTATTATTTGAAATTGTTTTCTGAACCTACAAACCCTGCTTACAACGCTGTATTCAACAACCCTTTCGGTAAGAAATTTGAAGACAACCCAAACTGCATACCTCCTCTTGGACTCCGCATTCAGCCGCACTTAGAAAATGCTGATCTGGATGTCGGTGGCATCTCAGATTTCTCTAAGTTCCCTGACAGCCCTCCATGGACCTTTAGAACACCTGAGGTCCGATTCGATCTGGCCTCATACCGTAAAGACTCCACCAGTTCTCTGGCCTACAGAACTTACTTTTCAGAACTCTGCCACAAATTCCCCACTTTTCAAAGTATCTTCACTGACGGTTCCAAGTCAGAGGACGGAGTCGCTGCATCTGCGTTCTGTCCCGCCTTTCCTGACCGGCCCTCAACGGAACACATCCTGTCTGACAGCTCGGTGTACACTGCGGAACTGACCGCACTGGTTCTGGCGGTAAAAATGGTTCTCTCTTCGAAACAAAAGAGATTCATGATCTTTTCCGACTCCTTGTCAACCCTGGAGGCGATCGCCTGCAGGAATATCACTCATCCCAAACTGCTGGAATTTTATGAAGATTTTACTCTCGCAACGAAGAAAGGATACGAGGTTGTGTTGGCCTGGGTTCCCGGACATGTTGGCATTCGTGGTAACGAAAGGGCGGACCTGCTGGCCAGGAACGATGTAAAGAAAGAATTATCCAGATCCTTTGTACCATACACAGACATGAAGCGGAAGGTGAACACTTACGTTAAGGATCTTTGGCAAGAGGAGTGGAACACCCAGACGGACAACAAGCTCTTCCAGATCCGTCCAGACCTAAGAGAGACCCTCCCTTCGGGGGTGAAGAACAGAAAGGAGTCTGTGCTGTGCAGACTGCGTACGGGGCACACTTTTTTTTTTACTCATTCTTACTTGTTGAAGGGGGAAGAGGCCCCTCAATGCATTCCCTGTGATGAGCCTCTCACCGTGAAACACGCGGTCCTTGACTGTTGGGATCTGCATGACGTTAGACGCAGACATTACACGGCGGTTTCTTTGAAGACTTTGTTTCGTGATGTCCCTCCGTGGGCGCTGATGGACTTCTTAAAAGAAGTGAACATTTTTAACCAGATTTGAAGGTTTTAAACTATGGAAGTTTTTTTTTTTTTTAACTTTGGAGTGGAAAGTTTGAAGTGGTGACTCGTTTTAATTGGTTGTTTTTTTTTATCCTTGTAGTAGTTATTGACGCGGCGATAGCCTTGAGATGGCCTTAGTGGTCGGCGAGGCTCTAAGCACCATAATTTCATTTCAACAACAAAACCAACAACAACAACAAAAAAACAAACAACAACAACACAAAACCAAAACAAACAACAACAAAAACAACAACAACAAAAAAACCCACATCACCGCCATCGCCAAAAACAACTATGTTGTTGCTTGAATGCTTCAGTGCCTACAGTAGCCACACGAAATAAAAATCTGACCTTGCCTTGCCTTGCTTTACCTCGCCGCCAGATCACAGCCATGGTTGTGCCACTGACCAAGGGGATGTGAAGGACACACGAAGTGGACGTGCAAGTGGACAAATCGCCTTTGTCCTGTCCCTGTCCAGTGATCAGCGGTATGGCCATCCATCATGATCACGGTGTTGTTGACTGCTGCTGACCACTTGAGACACGTTTCTCGGCATGCTCTCGTTCCGTCAGATGTTTCGTTCGGCTGAAAGAAATGTTTGTTGTCATCAACAGAAAACACATGTTTAAAAACACCATTACTGATATGATATTAATGCAGTAATAGCAGTATTGTTACAAATGATATTTACTCCACAACTACTACTGCTAAGCATATCTCAACCGATGCAAAATTTTATTCCTTTCTTTCAGAAACTGATAACAGATATTATCTCTCCAGATAGACACATCACCGAAATGGGTCCTGATGGAAATGAATAAAATGAAAATAAAGTGATATAAAACAAAAAATAGAAATTAATGATTAATAATAGAAAAAAACAAAACAAAACAAACACAAAAACACAACGTGAGCCATCAAACAAAGATCTAACAAAAAAAGAAAGAAACAAAAACAACAACAACAAAGAAGAGAGAGAAATAAGTGAATCCGGACAAACCAGCTTCCCCACCACATGTGAAGAGAGACAGTGCTGTTGGACTGCCGTCTTGATCCCGTTTCTTCCCCTGCTGGTGTACTGGCGGTGGGAGTGGTGGTGATCAGTGGGCCGGGACCCTGTTTTTCTTTTGGTTCAATCATTTTTCGGTATCAAGAAACATCAAGTTTCAAGGCGAAATACAGCGTTCAATTAAGAAAGCTTGAGCAACAACACGTCTGAGCTTATATCATGCTCTTTCCTGTGCTTTTCTTTTCTCCTTTTTTGTTTTTGTTTTTTGATTTGCTCTCACCAGTAAGTCTTCTACCCCTCCTCCATCCCCACCCTCCATCCTCCTCGTCTCCCCCCTCCCCTATTCATCTCATCCCTGCCAATCAGCCCACCCATCACCCCCCTTCCACCCTCCATCTTCCTCGTCTCCCCCCTCCCCTATTCATCTCATCCCTGCCAATCAGCCCACCCTTCACCCCCCTTCCACCCTCCATCTTCCTCGTCTCCCCCCTCCCCTATTCATCTCATCCCTGCCAATCAGCCCACTCATCACCCCCCTTCCACCCTCCCTCGCTCATCCCAGTGCTGTTTTCTCTGCAACATGCCACGTCCACTCCGGAGATTCCCGATCAAGAGAAATTATTGTTTACATTATTATATATATATATATATTTTTTATTTATTATTGTCTGTTAGTTTCGAACTACCTTTCCTGTCCTTCACTACTGCTGCACGGTCAGCACCACGTCTTTTTTCTCTTCTTACTTGCCAAGGACCTTACTTTGATGACATTGCGATCTTCGCCAATGTCGAGGTTAAAAGTCTAGATAATATTTCAGTGTTCCAATTGAAAACAGAAAAACAAAACAACAAAACAAAAAACAACAAAAAACAAAACCCCAAAACAAAACAACAACAAAAATCCGTTTCTTAAAGAAACACTGACAATGGTTTAGCGGTTGCTGTGAAATGTCTGAAACTGGACGGGCTAACAGGCTGACGTCAGACAGGCCGATTGGCAGACAGACGCATGTATGCGTCGCGCGCGCGTGTTGAAATGCGCGCGCGCGCGCGCGTGTGTGTACGTGCTGGTACACAGCTCCTATGTGTACTTTCCCGAGGTCCCGTGTGCAGCATGCACCTGGCGCACGTTAAAGAACCAGCGGCAACAAAAGGGTTGTCCCTGGCAAAATTCTGCAAAAAAATCCGCTTAGAAAGGAAAACTTGCAGGCAGAAAAGAATGCAAAAAATGGGTGGCGTTCTCAGTGTAGCGACGCGCTCTCCCTGTGGAGAGCAGCCCGAATTTCAAACAGATAAATCCGTTGTGACAAAAAGAGTATATGTATGTGGGAGATACGGAATATAGGCATGTGCGTGTGTGTGTGCGCGCGCGCGTGTATATATATATATATATGGAGGGTTGGGTGGTGTGGGGGTATGCGCGCGCGCGAGTGTGTGCCGTAGAAGCTGCGATACGTAGGAATGTGTGTGCGTGTGTGTTGTAATTTAATGATTAATTTTTTCCCTTTAATTTGTTTATAAAATGCAGCCTTTTTTCTTTCTTTGTTGTGCCACTCTTCAAGGCCTTACTAATTTCTAAGCGCGTTGGATTACGCTGCTGGCCAGGCATCTGATTTGCATATGTGGTGTAGCGTATATGGATTTGACCGAGCGCGGTGATGCCTCCTTCATTAACTGAACTGAACTGACCATCACTTTTCGAATTATTTGACCGAGTGCGGTGATGCCTCCTTCATTAACTGAACTGAACTGACCATCACTTTTCGAATTATTTGACCGAGTGCGGTGATGCCTCCTTCATTAACTGAACTGAACTGACCATCACTTTTCGAATTCGATAAATCGTAACGAAATCAACAAACACATTTTTGTGGGGCGAAAAATACGCAGTAATCACCCTGGACAAGTTCAGTTCCATCGACAAACGTTTGGCGGATCAAACACGTTCAACAACTCCAGACATTGCAGTCATGTCGTGTCTTCTCTGTGACTCGTTAGTTTGAAGTCACTGACTGTGATATGCCTTGACACAGTGTTTAAAACTTAATGTTTTAGATGAGTGAGACCCGCTTGAAAAATTCACAGTGTTTTCATATTGACTTTCTATTTCTTATAAGAATGTTGCAGAAGCAAGCACCAATTCAACTCTATACTAATCAGCAGAAGTTCCTAAATATATAAAGAATAAAAATGATTGCTTATATCTAGTATGCCATTATGTCAGATAAAAGTGCGAAGTGTGTTTAAATTTAAAAAAAATTTTTTTTTTTTACAAGAAATAAAAATGTGGCAGTAACCTGACGTGGGAAACATTTTAGCTATTATATAGTTTTGTGCTCATCTGCATCGTCATTGAAATCAGAATGTGTGGAAATAACCCAGTGTTTTCCTATTGTTAAGTTCTAATTTTGCGTCAGCAGACTATGTACTTCCAGAGAAGATAAATTTGGATACGTTTAACACCCACACCCACACACAATATGCAGTTCTGCGGCACATTCCAATAACTGACTTGTATTTCCTGTAGAACATGTATACTGAGTTTTTCTTTCAAACAGTAATGACCCAACTTGTGTCGGGTATTTTTACACACACACACACACACACACACACACACAGAGATAGAGATAGAGATAGAGAGAGAGAGAGAGAGAGAGAGTTAAGAATTTATTCAAATGTTTTATTTGCGTGAAAACGAAAATCAACGTATTTTTTTGGTTTGTTTCTTTTGTTGGTCAAATGAATATGAAAGACACATGGTATTGAATCATCGACATATATCAAATCAAATGCACAGAGAGAGAGAGAGAGAGAGAGAGAGAGAGGCAGAGACTGAGAGACAGACAGAGAGACAAAGAGGTAGAAAGAGACAGAGACTTTAATACTTTATTATATTATCTGTCTTCTAAATACTGTTTCATGCACATGCGTTTTTATATTAAACTTCTAGTAAAATTTTATCGATCGCGAAATATAAAACGGATTTTGTAAATTCACCTAAAACCTTTTAACGATCTGTTCTAAAGTTTATGCCATTACGTCACTGATAAAAAAAATTAAAGGTTGAGAAAATGTTATCAAATTATAATGCCAGTCCATGTCTTACAAACGCTTAATTGTATACGTCTATTAAAAACACACAAAAAACTTCCCATAGATAAAACCATCAGTGTTTAGAAACAATCTTATTATCTCTAGGGAACCTTTTCACATGTGTGAAATATTGCCTACAAATAAACATTTTCAAATTCCCGTACGCAACTCCAGAAGAAACAAAATGTTAGACAACACTACAAGATAAGACTTACGTTAACTAAACTGTAAGTATTGAGAACTTGCCTATGCACACACGTGAAAAGCTACACACATGGACAGATAAATTGTTGAAAAATTAAATGTTGAGCAGACAAATAAATTATTTATCTTCTGTTTTAAGCAGATTTCTGTAACATCGTAAATATTTCCCAATTTCCAAGCAGTTTTCCAGAAACATATTGAAAAATTTTCGTCTTCAAGCAGATTTCTGTATCATCGAAAATATTTTCAGCGAAAATGAAGTACAGTATGGTAAAAAAAAAAAAAGTTTTCCGTGTTTTCGAGTGACGTTTTAATACAGTAAAATATTTTTTTTCGTCTTCAAGCTGCACTTTGAGAGAGCACTGAAATACTTCCTCCCCGTTTTTGAGCCTTGCCTTATTTGGCAAATACTTCTTCGTCTTTAAATTCTGCTTTAAGAGTAAATACTATTTTTTCGTTTTTCAAGCGGGGCTTTAACAAAGTAAATACTTTTTTCTCTCGTATTTAAACCGTTGCTTTTATACAACTGTTTCTTCGTTTTTCGCGCGAAGCTTGGAGCCAGTGTCCAGTACTGGTTCAGAAGAAGGGTTTATAGCAGGTGCGGTCTGTACGGTCTGACGCCCTCATGGCCCGGTACACAGCCATGAACAGGCCCGGGAACCGGCCCTGGAAGTACTTGCAGGGATCGTCCAGTACCTCTTTGGCCACCGTGGACCTGCAAAGGCCATCGTCACCACTGTAGTTGTTGTTGTCGTCGTCGGT
>NC_134884.1:12666550-12716550 GCF_041734735.1 Babylonia areolata
TCCACCCTGTGGGTGTATATACACTGGACATATGCCACAGAAACACTGACTTTAAGCAGACGTCAATGGAGGGTCTACTAGTCCACCCTGTGGGTGTATATACACTGGACATATGCCACAGAAACACTGACTTTAAGCACACGTCAATGGTGGGTCTACTAGTCCACCCTGTGGGTGTATATACACTGGACATATGCCACAGAAACACTGACTTTAAGCAGACGTCAATGGTGGGTCTACTAGTCCACCCTGTGGGTGTATATACACTGGACAAATGCCACAGAAACACCGACTTTAAGCAGACGTCAATGGTGGGTCTACTAGTCCACCCTGTGGGTGTATATACACTGGACATATGCCACAGAAACACTGACTTTAAGCAGACGTCAATGGAGGGTCTACTAGTCCACCCTGTGGGTGTATATACACTGGACATATGCCACAGAAACACGGACTTTAAGCAGACGTTAATGGTGGGTCTACTAGTCCACCCTGTGGATGTATATATCACTGTACATATGCCACAGAAACACTGACTTTAAGCAGACGTCAATGGTGGGTCTACTAGTCCACCCTGTGGGTGTATATACACTGGACATATGCCACAGAAACACTGACTTTAAGCAGACGTCAATGGTGGGTCTACTAGTCCACCCTGTGGGTGTATATACACTGGACAAATGCCACAGAAACACTGACTTTAAGCAGACGTCAATGGTGGGTCTACTAGTCCACCCTGTGGGTGTATATACACTGGACATATGCCACAGAAACACTGACTTTAAGCAGACGTCAATGGAGGGTCTACTAGTCCACCCTGTGGGTGTATATACACTGGACATATGCCACAGAAACACTGACTTTAAGCAGACGTCAATGGTGGGTCTACTAGTCCACCCTGTGGGTGTATATACACTGGACATATGCCACAGAAACACTGACTTTAAGCAGACGTCAATGGAGGGTCTACTAGTCCACCCTGTGGGTGTATATACACTGGACATATGCCACAGAAACACTGACTTTAAGCAGACGTCAATGGAGGGTCTACTAGTCCACCCTGTGGGTGTATATACACTGGACATATGCAACAGAAACACTGACTTTAAGCAGACGTCAATGGTGGGTCTACTAGTCCACCCTGTGGGTGTATATATCACTGTACATATGCCACAGAAACACACTGACTTTAAGCAGACGTCAATGGTGGGTCTACTAGTCCACCCTGTGGGTGTATATATCACTGTACATATGCCACAGAAACACTGACTTTAAGCAGACGTCAATGGTGGGTCTACTAGTCCACCCTGTGGGTGTATATATCACTGGACATATCCCACAGAAACAGTGACTTTAAGCACACGTCAATGGTGGGTCTACTAGTCCACCCTGTGGGTGTATATACACTGGACATATGCCACAGAAACACTGACTTTAAGCAGACGTCAATGGTGGGTCTACTAGTCCACCCTGTGGGTGTATATACACTGGACAAATGCCACAGAAACACTGACTTTAAGCAGACGTCAATGGTGGGTCTACTAGTCCACCCTGTGGGTGTATATACACTGGACATATGCCACAGAAACACTGACTTTAAGCAGACGTCAATGGAGGGTCTACTAGTCCACCCTGTGGGTGTATATACACTGGACATATGCCACAGAAACACTGACTTTAAGCAGACGTCAATGGTGGGTCTACTAGTCCACCCTGTGGGTGTATATACACTGGACATATGCCACAGAAACACACTGACTTTAAGCAGACGTCAATGGTGGGTCTACTAGTCCACCCTGTGGGTGTATATACACTGGACATATGCCACAGAAACACTGACTTTAAGCAGACGTCAATGGTGGGTCTACTAGTCCACCCTGTGGGTGTATATACACTGGACAAATGCCACAGAAACACCGACTTTAAGCAGACGTCAATGGTGGGTCTACTAGTCCACCCTGTGGGTGTATATACACTGGACATATGCCACAGAAACACTGACTTTAAGCAGACGTCAATGGTGGGTCTACTAGTCCACCCTGTGGGTGTATATACACTGGACATATGCCACAGAAACACGGACTTTAAGCAGACGTTAATGGTGGGTCTACTAGTCCACCCTGTGGATGTATATATCACTGTACATATGCCACAGAAACACTGACTTTAAGCAGACGTCAATGGTGGGTCTACTAGTCCACCCTGTGGGTGTATATACACTGGACATATGCCACAGAAACACTGACTTTAAGCACACGTCAATGGTGGGTCTACTAGTCCACCCTGTGGGTGTATATACACTGGACAAATGCCACAGAAACACTGACGTTAAGCAGACGTCAATGGTGGGTCTACTAGTCCACCCTGTGGGTGTATATACACTGGACATATGCCACAGAAACACTGACTTTAAGTAGACGTCAATGGTGGGTCTACTAGTCCACCCTGTTGGTGTATATACACTGGACATATGCCACAGAAACACTGACTTTAAGCAGACGTCAATGGAGGGTCTACTAGTCCACCCTGTGGGTGTATATACACTGGACATATGCCACAGAAACACTGACTTTAAGCAGACGTCAATGGTGGGTCTACTAGTCCACCCTGTGGGTGTATATATCACTGTACATATGCCACAGAAACACTGACTTTAAGCAGACGTCAATGGTGGGTCTACTAGTCCACCCTGTGGGTGTATATATCACTGTACATATGCCACAGAAACACTGACTTTAAGCAGACGTCAATGGTGGGTCTACTAGTCCACCCTGTGGGTGTATATATCACTGTACATATGCCACAGAAACACTGACTTTAAGCAGACGTCAATGGTGGGTCTAGTAGTCCACCCTGTGGGTGTATATATCACTGGACATATCCCACAGAAACACTGACTTTAAGTAGACGTCAATGGTGGGTCTACTAGTCCACCCTGTGGGTGTATATACACTGGACATATGCCACAGAAACACTGACTTTAAGCAGACGTCAATGGAGGGTCTACTAGTCCACCCTGTGGGTGTATATACACTGGACATATGCAACAGAAACACTGACTTTAAGCAGACGTCAATGGTGGGTCTACTAGTCCACCCTGTGGGTGTATATATCACTGTACATATGCCACAGAAACACACTGACTTTAAGCAGACGTCAATGGTGGGTCTACTAGTCCACCCTGTGGGTGTATATATCACTGTACATATGCCACAGAAACACTGACTTTAAGCAGACGTCAATGGTGGGTCTACTAGTCCACCCTGTGGGTGTATATATCACTGGACATATCCCACAGAAACAGTGACTTTAAGCACACGTCAATGGTGGGTCTACTAGTCCACCCTGTGGGTGTATATACACTGGACATATGCCACAGAAACACTGACTTTAAGCAGACGTCAATGGTGGGTCTACTAGTCCACCCTGTGGGTGTATATACACTGGACAAATGCCACAGAAACACTGACTTTAAGCAGACGTCAATGGTGGGTCTACTAGTCCACCCTGTGGGTGTATATACACTGGACATATGCCACAGAAACACTGACTTTAAGCAGACGTCAATGGAGGGTCTACTAGTCCACCCAGTGGGTGTATATACACTGGACATATGCCACAGAAACACTGACTTTAAGCAGACGTCAATGGTGGGTCTACTAGTCCACCCTGTGGGTGTATATACACTGGACATATGCCACAGAAACACACTGACTTTAAGCAGACGTCAATGGTGGGTCTACTAGTCCACCCTGTGGGTGTATATATCACTGTACATATGCCACAGAAACACTGACTTTAAGCAGACGTCAATGGTGGGTCTACTAGTCCACCCTGTGGGTGTATATACACTGGACATATGCCACAGAAACACTGACTTTAAGCAGACGTCAATGGTGGGTCTACTAGTCCACCCTGTGGGTGTATATACACTGGACATATGCCACAGAAACACTGACTTTAAGCAGACGTCAATGGAGGGTCTACTAGTCCACCCTGTGGGTGTATATACACTGGACATATGCCACAGAAACACTGACTTTAAGCACACGTCAATGGTGGGTCTACTAGTCCACCCTGTGGGTGTATATACACTGGACATATGCCACAGAAACACTGACTTTAAGCAGACGTCAATGGTGGGTCTACTAGTCCACCCTGTGGGTGTATATACACTGGACAAATGCCACAGAAACACCGACTTTAAGCAGACGTCAATGGTGGGTCTACTAGTCCACCCTGTGGGTGTATATACACTGGACATATGCCACAGAAACACTGACTTTAAGCAGACGTCAATGGAGGGTCTACTAGTCCACCCTGTGGGTGTATATACACTGGACATATGCCACAGAAACACTGACTTTAAGCAGACGTCAATGGTGGGTCTACTAGTCCACCCTGTGGGTGTATATACACTGGACATATGCCACAGAAACACTGACTTTAAGCAGACGTCAATGGAGGGTCTACTAGTCCACCCTGTGGGTGTATATACACTGGACATATGCCACAGAAACACTGACTTTAAGCAGACGTCAATGGAGGGTCTACTAGTCCACCCTGTGGGTGTATATACACTGGACATATGCCACAGAAACACTGACTTTAAGCAGACGTCAATGGTGGGTCTACTAGTCCACCCTGTGGGTGTATATACACTGGACATATGCCACAGAAACACTGACTTTAAGCAGACGTCAATGGAGGGTCTACTAGTCCACCCTGTGGGTGTATATACACTGGACATATGCCACAGAAACACGGACTTTAAGCAGACGTCAATGGTGGGTCTACTAGTCCACCCTGTGGGTGTATATATCACTGTACATATGCCACAGAAACACTGACTTTAAGCAGACGTCAATGGTGGGTCTACTAGTCCACCCTGTGGGTGTATATACACTGGACATATGCCACAGAAACACTGACTTTAAGCAGACGTCAATGGTGGGTCTACTAGTCCACCCTGTGGGTGTATATACACTGGGCAAATGCCACAGAAACACTGACTTTAAGCAGACGTCAATGGTGGGTCTACTAGTCCACCCTGTGGGTGTTATACACTGGACAAATGCCACAGAAACACTGACTTTAAGCAGACGTCAATGGAGGGTCAGGGTCTACTAGTCCACCCTGTGGGTGTATATACACTGGACATATGCCACAGAAACATTGACTTTAAGCAGACGTCAATGGTGGGTCTACTAGTCCACCCTGTGGGTGTATATACACTGGACATATGCCACAGAAACACTGACTTTAAGCAGACGTCAATGGAGGGTCTACTAGTCCACCCTGTGGGTGTATATACACTGGACATATGCGACAGAAACACTGACTTTAAGCAGACGTCAATGGTGGGTCTACTAGTCCACCCTGTGGGTGTATATATCACTGTACATATGCCACAGAAACACATTGACTTTAAGCAGACGTCAATGGTGGGTCTACTAGTCCACCCTGTGGGTGTATATATCACTGTACATATGCCACAGAAACACTGACTTTAAGCAGACGTCAATGGTGGGTCTTCTAGTCCACCCTGTGGGTGTATATATCACTGTACATATGCCACAGAAACACTGACTTTAAGCAGACGTCAATGGTGGGTCTACTAGTCCACCCTGTGGGTGTATATATCACTGGACATATCCCACAGAAACACTGACTTTAAGCAGACGTCAATGGTGGGTCTACTAGTCCACCCTGTGGGTGTATATACACTGGACATATGCCACAGAAACACTGACTTTAAGCAGACGTCAATGGAGGGTCTACTAGTCCACCCTGTGGGTGTATATACACTGGACATATGCCACAGAAACACTGACTTTAAGCAGACGTCAATGGTGGGTCTACTAGTCCACCCTGTGGGTGTATATACACTGGACATATGCCACAGAAACACTGACTTTAAGCAGACGTCAATGGAGGGTCTACTAGTCCACCCTGTGGGTGTATATACACTGGACATATGCCACAGAAACACTGACTTTAAGCAGACGTCAATGGTGGGTCTACTAGTCCACCCTGTGGGTGTATATATCACTGTACATATGCCACAGAAACACATTGACTTTAAGCAGACGTCAATGGTGGGTCTACTAGTCCACCCTGTGGGTGTATATATCACTGTACATATGCCACAGAAACACTGACTTTAAGCAGACGTCAATGGTGGGTCTTCTAGTCCACCCTGTGGGTGTATATATCACTGTACATATGCCACAGAAACACTGACTTTAAGCAGACGTCAATGGTGGGTCTACTAGTCCACCCTGTGGGTGTATATATCACTGGACATATCCCACAGAAACACTGACTTTAAGCAGACGTCAATGGTGGGTCTACTAGTCCACCCTGTGGGTGTATATACACTGGACATATGCCACAGAAACACTGACTTTAAGCAGACGTCAATGGAGGGTCTACTAGTCCACCCTGTGGGTGTATATACACTGGACATATGCCACAGAAACACTGACTTTAAGCAGACGTCAATGGTGGGTCTACTAGTCCACCCTGTGGGTGTATATACACTGGACATATGCCACAGAAACACTGACTTTAAGCAGACGTCAATGGAGGGTCTACTAGTCCACCCTGTGGGTGTATATACACTGGACATATGCCACAGAAACACTGACTTTAAGCAGACGTCAATGGAGGGTCTGGCGGCGGGGTCAGACAGGGTCATGATGGACACCAGGTGGTCGGCCTCCTGGCTCACGCGCTGCTGACGTAAGCCGTTGTTGTGGGACAGGTTGGCCTCCACTTCCGGCCCCGTGTCCCCGTAAGGGTGACGCCCCCCTGTCAGGATGTAGTGCAGCAGCATGCCTGCCACCTGGCGAGGAAAAGAAAACAACACAAGACAAAACAGATGGCAGGCATTGCAAATGTCTTCCAGTTCCCTGTTGGAAAAGTTTCTGTCTTTTTGTCGATTCCAGTCATGTTAACAAAGGAGGAAAAGCCTTCAAGACTCATGTATGATTACCAATACAACAGTATAGAAGGACAAAAAACAGGACACTCAAAAGTATATTTTCTTGCAAATCTTTTTTTTTATATCACACATTTTTGTGACATTGACCCTTTGCCTTGATTTTTGAAAGCGCTTGTGATTTAACCTTATTCGACCTCTTTTGTAGTTACATGAAAACTGGATGAAAAAGCTTGACTCCATCATATTTCGATCCCCACCCCCTTCCACACCCCCATTATACTATGCCGTGACCTTGGACTTTGACGTACGCTGTGACATTGACTCTCAAAACTGTTTTTGTTCTGACCATGACCAGTAACATTACCACGTTCGATGAAGACTGCATGCAGTACCTTATTTGTCTCGTGCAAACAACTTTTTTCAAATAACATAATATATCATGTTGAGACATTAACCACTGACCTCTGAACTTCAATTCTAGAAGGTTACTGTTGGACATGGTGAACCAACACACTAACTTTGAGAAAAGAAGAGAATGATGAAAGATATGAGCTCTACAAGCTATCAGGCTTTTCATATTTTCAGGGTGATGATCGACCTCACCATCTCATCCTGCTTACATCATTATCTTAAAGGGGGGGGGGGGGGAAGGACTAGAAAGGTCTGCCATTCGACCAAGTTTGATTCCCACACCACTTGTGGTTGATAACACACACACACACACACACACACACAGAGGCAGAGAGAAAGAGGTGCTGAAAAGTAAATTTTGTTCACCTTGCTCATTGACAACACCCATGCGTATCATGGCTACAAACAGAACACTGGGCGCCAGTTGCACTGCATGCAGTACAAGGTTTTTCACCAGCTTTACATCTGAAGTGCTTCGCTAATGAAATGTAATGATTTAGTTATGCGTGTGTGGAAAGCTGGCATACTGCCAACACCGAAGCATTAACAACGACTTGCTTCATTTGTTGATTGTAAGCTAAGAAGGAACTTCCAATTTGACATTTGTCCGATCATCTTGCTTGGTGAACACGTTCTTGTTTCATTCTGTCCCACAGGCATTTTTGACACTGTCCTCCCCCATTTTTGTGCTTGGTGTAAAGTTTATTTTCTTAAGTTCATATGCTTGTCAGTGCAGTACTTTGTTTTTTTTTAAATTGCACAGCCCTGTAATGTTATTTTATTGACGGTCACAGCAAAACTTCTTTTAAAAATATCTGCAATTCTAAATAAAGATTCTTCACTATCTGTCGCAACAAAACAATTATTTCTATGACATATGTCAAGTCAGTAACCCCCAGTGTTAGAGCATAAACTATGTTCTTCAGGACTGTTGGTCGGCAGGCGCATATGTGTTGGGATATGTATATAATAGAATTGATATAGAATTAACACACTGTTGTCACTGTTCTATTGAATTAATATAGAATTAACACATTGTTGTAACTGACCTAGTGAATTGATATAGAATTAACACACTGTAGTCACTGACCTATTGAACCAATACAGAATTAACACACTGTAGTCATTGACCTATTGAACCAATACAGAATTAACACACTGTTGTCATTGACCTACTTGGATGTCGGCTTGGAAACAGGGTTCACCGGATGACCCCGACACGTGCTCTGTTGCTCTCCAGTACCTGGAGTCCCCTTCTGTGACACAGAATCCACACAATGTCACATGTCGTGTACACGTCAGAGGTTCAGAAACAATGTGCAGGCAGAAAGGTCAACAGGTCTGCTACGGTGTGAATGCGTGTAAATGGGAACATAGGCAAACTGAACTGAACCGAAAATGGTAACATGTGTTTGTAGCAAAGTCAGTCAGTATAGGGGGAATGAATAGGTACGTATGGATGGATGGACAGATGGTTGGTTGGATGGATGGACAGATGGTTGGTTGGATGGATGGGTATACTGATAGGTGGGGAGGCATGCAGACAGAAAGAATACAGATGCAGACAGATAGATGATATATCTATGGACAGATTGATATAGGCAGAGAGACATACATACAGGGGATATATATATATATATATATATATATATATATATATATATATATATAGAGAGAGAGAGAGAGAGAGAGAGAGAGAGAGAGAGAACCTTTTTTTTTTTGAATGAACGAACCTTTTCTTTTTTTTATTGAGGGCAAAAAGGAATAAGCACAAAATTAATGGCTTGTTTTCATCCTGCCCTCATGAAAAGGGAAAATACTCAACACACAGGTATAACATTACATGAATAAATTCAATTTGTCACCAGAAAAAAAAGAAGAAAAAGCATACGTACATGCACAAATAATTCTTAGGAAGAAAGAAGAAAGAGCAAGAGCGAGAGAGAGAGAGAGAGAGAGAGAGAGAGAGAGAGAGAGAGAGCATAAACGACAGATACAGACAGAAAGAAGCATGAAGTGAAGCAGACAAAGAATAGGCCTGAGACACACTGAAACGTAACTAACAATCGTACCAATGCAGCTCCTCTCCCCATGATCCTTAGCGCCTGTACGTGTAGTAGCTGTTACGTCGCGCAGACCGTAGCCAGCCAATCGAAGGCGACCGTCACAATCCACAAAAATCCAACCAGGCTGAAAAAAGTCCAATTTTTTTACAAGCGACACAAAGTGCAACTGTGGGGTGATACTCTCTCTAGAAAATCAAATATTTTTGTTTTTGTGTTAACACTCAGATTTAGACTTACATGGAAGGGAACATAATTCATTGTAGTTTACAGCAGTAACAAAAAAAAAAAAAAGGAAAAAAAAAAGAGATATTTGGAGGAACAAATGTTGAAAGATTCGTCTTTTCAACCAATATTGCAATCATTGTCGCTGGTATATGGCAAGAGATATGTTGATAAATTCTGGAACGCAGATTTGTTAGATGTCATTACAAAAAGTCAAAGACGTGATAAACAGTACATTGGACCTGGTATAGCAGGAAAATTGTGTTGTTTATGTATTTGTTCTTTCTGTACCCTGTACATTCCTTTTGAATTTTCGAACTGTTGAAAAGAAAGAAAATACAAAGAACCGAAGCTCAACTCACAAACATCACAAATAGAACGATTTTTCTTTTCTGTCCGGTGTTTGCACAGCACCTCTCCAGCTATCCAAACCATGAGCTTGATGATGGTGTGTTCTGGTGGTGTTGCTGTAGCGTCAGACTGGTCGCCCTTCCCCCACTCTCACGGCATGGTTGTCCCGCCCACCTGTCTGCCAGGTTGGTGTCTACGTTAGAGCGGAACGTCACTGTGTACTCTCCCTCCCCACTGCTATAATCCCACCTCAGAACAGCCCCTCACCATGAGGTTTCCATGAGGCACGGCGAAGTTGGAGTGGAGGTACTTGAGGCCCTTGAGGAGCTGCCAGGCGAGGCGGTTGGCGGACAGCGGGTCCTGGCGGTGGTCCAGACGGACAATGCCCACGTACTCATCCAGCGTGTAGTCACACAGCTCCATGGCCAGGTACACACGGCCCGCACACTCCCACACCGCCTGAAAGACGAACGTTCATGTCACAACAAAGTTGGGGATTTCGATTTCGGAGGATATAGACAAGGAATGTGAGAAATAGTAGTATTTCTTTCACCAACAGCAAGAATACCTGTGCCCTGAACAGTACTGTATTTCTAAAGACAATTATTGTACTACCGTTAAAACTTCTATCGCCACCAACCAAACTAGAACTGGCACTGATCCCTATGAAGTCGCTAACCGTGGCCCTCGTAGGCCACGCTCTAACTCATAGAATATTTCGTATTCGATGAAAATTATCATATAATGTTTACAACTGCTGTCACATTCAAAATCACATGTAGCAACAAAACTTACAACTGTTGTCTTGTTTCTGAATTAAAAGAAAAAGTGCACAGCCCTACATGGGCCGACCGACAATAACGTCACACGACAGCGTACGGATAACTGCAGCTTGATTCAGTGCTGCACGTTAAAATAACACGAAACAGGGTTAAACACGGTCAAAATGGCCAGTATTCGCTGTCCATAATCAATGTACAACACTTTAAGTACACAGCCTCAGCAGCGGCGACGATGCTCTACTTTTGCTGCATTTTTTCGTTTTTTGAAACATCATTATTATCATCATTATTATTACTATATCACTTTACCAGCGTTAATCCCAAGGTACTATCAAATACAGAATTTGCACAGTCGAGTCAGTAACGCCCTGCGTTATTTCCATGTTTCATGACTTTATACTGACTAAATATAAGTCATACATAAAGAAAAAGAGAACCAAGCATCGTGAGGACTGGAACGTTCCACCACGGTACAGAGCATGAGAGGTCAGTGATGAACAATGGCAATGAAATGTACACTTTGGCTGTAGTTCACCACTGTCGCGTGGACAATAGAACAGGCTGGATTTCAATGACACCAGTTTCAGTTTCAGTATCAGTAGCTCAAGGAGGCGTCACTGCGTTCGGACAAATCCATATACGCTACACCACATCTGCCAAGCAGATGCCTGACCAGCAGCGTAACCCAACGCACTTAGTCAGGCCTTGAGACACCAACATATCTTTAATGTAAAAATCAAAATGTTTCATCAGAACAAATCACCACCCGTCTGACCACGTGGAATCTTCACAACAGTGACGTATTTTTTTCTCCATTTCCCTTTACACGCACAATGTTTGCACCGACCGTCTTTACACGCACTATGTTTGCACCGACCGTCTTTACACGCACTATGTTTGCACCGACCGTCTTTACACGCATTATGTGTATACTGACCGTCTTTACACGCACTATGTTTGCACCAACCGTCTTTACACGCATTATGTGTATACTGACCGTCTTTACACGCACTATGTGTATACTGACCGTCTTTACACGCACTATGTTTGCACCGACCGTCTTTACACGCACAATGTTTGCACCGACCGTCTTTACACGCACAATGTTTGCACCGACCGTCTTTACACGCACAATGTTTGCACCGACCGTCTTTACACGCACTATGTTTGCACCGACCGTCTTTACACGCACTAAGTTTGCACCAACCGTCTTTACACGCATTATGTGTATACTGACCGTCTTTACACGCATTATGTGCGTACTGACCGTCTTTACACGCACTATGTTTGCACCAACCGTCTTTACACGCATTATGTGTATACTGACCGTCTTTACACGCACTATGTGTATACTGACCGTCTTTACACGCACTATGTTTGCACCGACCGTCTTTACACGCACTATGTGTATACTGACCGTCTTTACACGCACTTTGTTTGTACTGACCGTCTTTACACGCACTATGTGTATACTCACCGTCTTTATACGCACTTTGTTTGTACTGACCGTCTTTACACGCACTATGTGTGTACTGACCGTCTTTACACGCACTTTGTTTGTACTGACCGTCTTTACACGCACTATTTATATACTGACCGTCTTTACACGCACTTTGTACTGGCCGTCTTTACACGCACTATGTGTATACTGACCGTCTTTTCACGCACTATGTGTATACTGACCGTCTTTACACGCACTTTGTGTATACTGACCGTCTTTACACGCACTATGTGTGTACTGACCGTCTTTACACGCACTATGTGTATACTGACCGTCTTTACACGCACTATGTGTATACTGACCGTCTTTACACGCACTTTGTTTGTACTGACCGTCTTTACACGCACTATGTATATACTGACCGTCTTTACACGCACTATGTATATACTGACCGTCTTTACACGCACTTTGTACTGACCGTCTTTTCACGCACTATGTGTGTACTGACCGTCTTTACACGCACTATGTTTGCACCGACTGTCTTTACACGCACTATGTGTATACTGACCGTCTTTACACGCACTATGTGTATACTGACCGTCTTTACACGCACTATGTGTATACTGACCGTCTTTACACGCACTTTGTGTATACTGACCGTCTTTACACGCACTATGTGTATACTGACCGTCTTTACACGCACTATGTGTATACTGACCGTCTTTACACGCACTTTGTGTATACTGACCGTCTTTACACGCACTTTGTGTATACTGACCGTCTTTACACGCACTATGTGTATACTGACCGTCTTTACACGCACTTTGTGTATACTGACTGTCTTTACACGCACTTTGTGTATACTGACCGTCTTTACACGCACTATGTGTATACTGACCGTCTTTACACGCACTATGTGTATACTGACCGTCTTTACACGCACTTTGTGTATACTGACTGTCTTTACACGCACTATATGTATACTGACCGTCTTTACACGCACTATGTTTGCACCGACCGTCTTTACATGCACTATGTGTATACTGACCGTCTTTACACGCACTATGTGTATACTGACCGTCTTTACACGCACTATGTGTGTACTGACCGTCGGACGATCAAAACGGCGGACAGAGGATGGGCCCCTTTAGCAGCAAGGACTGTGTACCTTGTATCGCAGGACGAAGTGCACGTCGGGCTCACTGTCGGCAGCCACAGTGGCCATCAGCCGCGTGTCCAGCGCGTGCCGCGTGCGGTCCAGTGCCAGCACCCCCACCTCCGTGCCGTCCGTCAGGAAGCCCAGGATCAGCGGGTGATGACCGCTGCCGTCCGTCATTCCACGTCACACACACACACACACACACACACACACGCACACATAAATACGTTCCTCCACACATACACACATGAGCGCGCGCGAACATAAACACACACACGCGTGCAATCACATACACAACAACAACAAAACAACATAGGTATGCACATACGTTTATCGGTTTATATGAATAAAGAAACTGAACTGTTCATGAGGTATTTTAACGTGCTGCATTTGAGGTATGAGAGGTAGGTGTTTATAGATATGTCTTGTGATTATTCAAATGAATGTTTCCTTCGTACTATATGCTAATTCTATTCTATTGTGTTATATTACTCTGTTTATTTCCTTAAAATTTTTGTTTTAAAACTTTATTTTATAATTCTCTCTTCGTTTATTTTAATGGGGTATTTATACAGTCTATATCACTGGGTATGGCATTATTACATCAGCTTATACTGTGTTAAACATGGCTCATTTATAAACCCGTGTTTTTACTGAAAGATGGGCGCATTATAAAAAAAATTGTGGATGAAATGCCAATGTTTTTTAATGTCACATTTTCATCAAAAGTGAACGGATTTTAAAAAAAAGAGAATATTGAGTATTCGTTCAAGTGTATATGGGACTATACAGACGTAAGCTTAGTAACAAATTGAGTGCACAGACTCTGGAAGAAGTATACAGGTGGGTGCACAGACTGGAAGTATACAGGTGGGTGTACAGACTGGAAGAAGTATACAGGTGGGTGTACAGACTGGAAGAAGTATACAGGTGGGTGCACAGACTGGAAGTATACAGGTGGGTGTACAGACTGGAGGAAGTATACAGGTGGGTATACAGACTGGAAGAAGTATACAGGTGGGTGCACAGACTGGAAGTATACAGGTGGGTATACAGACTGGAGGAAGTATACAGGTGGGTGTACAGACTGGAGGAAGTATACAGGTGGGTGTACAGACTGGAAGAAGTATACAGGTGGGTGTACAGACTGGAAGTATACAGGTGGGTGTACAGACTGGAAGAAGTATACAGGTGGGTGCACAGACTGGAAGTATACAGGTGGGTATACAGACTGGAGGAAGTATACAGGTGGGTGTACAGACTGGAGGAAGTATACAGGTGGGTGTACAGACTGGAGGAAGTATACAGGTGGGTATACAGACTGGAGGAAGTATACAGGTGGGTGTACAGACTGGAAGAAGTATACAGGTGGGTGTACAGACTGGAAGTATACAGGTGGGTGTACAGACTGGAAGTATACAGGTGGGTGTACAGACTGGAAGTATACAGGTGGGTGCATAGATGTAGGATATAAGCAGAGCTACTTTAGAAGAAGCTGGAATATGAGCACACACACACACACACACACACACACTCACACTCACGTCCGACTGATGTTGAATTCCATGGAGCGGGCGGGCAGCACGATCTTGCCGAACTGGCGTCGCATGGTCCACGGGAGGTCCAGGATCTGACGTAGCCACTTACGCCACCGTCTGCTCCCCCCTCCCTCCTGCCACCACCCCTCCTCCCCCTCCATGTCCCCCCCAGTCACTATCTGGGGTGCCGTTACCTGTCACAGGTTAATGCTATGCCATCTTTACAAGTGATTTGTGGTGGCCAACTTTATAAAGGATGTTGTGATGCAAAAACGCATTGTGTTGAGCGAACAACTTTTTGCCTCCTTGAACGAATTTTGTTGCCAGCAGTGTGCAACGCACTCTGTTCCAGTGAAGTAACAGCAATGTTCGGTAGGCTATACCATATAGATAAATACTGTTTAAATAATAATAATAATAATAATAATGAAAGTATTTATATAGCGCTGAATCTTGTGCAGAGACAAATGGAGACAAAGCGCTTTCACACCAGTCATTCACACGCATGTATAACTCTAAAACTGAAGACAAGGAAGAGGTAGGGGAGGGTGGCTATCTTGTGAAAAGGTGAGTTTTAAGGCCAGACTTGAAAGAACTAAGTGCGGAGACCTGACGAAGCGAAACAGTAAGTTCATTCCAAATACGAGGTCCAGAGACAGAGAAAGAACGGCGTGCAACAGTGGAGTGTTTGAATCTGGGTATGCGTAAACAGAGTGGATCCGAAGCCGATCATAGAGAGCGAGATGGCGCGTAGAGGTGAAGGCAGCCACAAAGATAGGAAGGGGCAGATTTGTGAATACATTTATAAGATAGAGTGCTGATCTTATACTTTATTCTGTGTGAGACAGGGAGCCAATGGAGATGTTGCAATGGAGTGATGTGCTCAGATCTTTTCTTTCTTATGACGAGTCGGACAGTAGAGTTTTGTATGCGCTGAAGGGACTGAATGAATGAAGCAGGCAAACCGGACAATAGAGTGTTACAGTAGTCAGGGCGACAGATAATGAGAGAAACGACAAGTCTAGGACAGATATTTCCGAATGGAACTGATGCGTCGCAACTGACAGTAGCAGGATTGACATGTCTGACTGATAAATTTTTGCATGGACAGTGTGTTGTCAAGGACAACGCCGAGGTTCCTGACTGAGCTGGAAAGAGGGATGGATGTACTGCCAAGTTTGATTTTGTCAGCTGTGATGGAAGAGATTTTTTGTTTAGTTCCTATGATCATTGCTTCGGTTTTGTCTGCGTTCAATTGTAACTTATTTAGTCATCCAGTTCTGAATGTCCAGGAAGCATTCAGATGTTTCTTGCAAGAGCGAGGACAATTTCTCAGGGTTATCACCCTTCTGAAGTTGAGTGTCATCAGCACAGGAATGATGACTAACATTGTGGTGGTTGATAATTTCAGCGAGAGGAGCAGTGTACAGTGTGAAGAGAACTGGGCCTAAAACAGATCCCTGTGGGACTCCGTGTTTGATTTTAACAGGTCCAGACTGGAAATTATCGATGATGACAGACTGGAATCGATCAGTGAGATAAGATTTGAACCAGCTGAGAACAGTGCCATTGATGCCAAATGTAAAATGAAGGCGGGAAAGAAGGATTGAATGGTCTATCGTGTCAAGGGTGGCTGACAAGTCGAGAAGAGTGAGAAGGGAAATTTTTCCTGAGTCGGACGCCAGCAGTAGATTGTTCAGGATGTGAAGGAGAGTGGTTTCGGTGCTGTGGTCAGCACGCTATGCAGACTGAAAAGGGTGAAGGAGATTGTTGAAACAAAGGTGGTTGCTGAGCCACTTCAGGACAGATTTTTCAAGGAGTTTGGACAGGAAAGGAAGGTTAGAAACTGGTCGATAAATCAGGAAACACCACAGCAGACTGAACTGCGATCTGGAGAGTGGATACAACTAGCATCTGGACACACATTGGAACAGCAGCACACGAGTCTGTCGCGTTCTTTTAAGAAAGTGTCCATGGATAAGGCTCAATACTAACGTCCGCTAAATTGCTTGTCAGCACATACGCGAAAACGAAAACACACACGCACACGTTCACGCACACACACACCACACTACACCATCCTCACAAACCCTACACGCACACTGACACAGTCAACAGGACAGCATGACACTGAACCTGACCTTGCAGCTCCAGGGCCACTCGGACACAGGGGCGTCCTCCCACACTATGGGCAACTCCAGGTCCCCTGCCTCCCTCAGGTCCTCCTTGCTGTTCATGCGACGTCCCAGTTCCTTCACCACCGCCTTCCACGCTGGCACGGAATGATCCAGAGTCCTCTTGGGCACTGCCCTCTCCACCCTGGTTGGGTTCTCCTCCACCGTGGGGCCTAAAATATCCCGCAAGCGGACTCCGTACAGCGAAGCGTAGTAGTCTAGGTCGTGGAAGAGGATGGAGTTGGCTTTCAGCACCTCCTCACCGCCGCCCATGGCTCGCAGCCGGCGCCGGATCTGGTCGATGGCGATCTGTTCCAGGAAGTAACTGTTGGAGAAGACGTCCTGGAACAGGTCCCGCTCGTTCATGTCGTGGATGGAAGGGAAGACCTCCACTGGCTGAGGCTGACCGTCGCTGTCGTCATCTCTCAGTGTTTCGGGGAACAGCACGTCTGGGGAATCTGGTCGTTCTGCTGTTTCTTGGGGAGACTGTGAAGAGATTAAACCTGATGATGTTGACAGAATGCCTGGCGTAGTTGTCGCTACCACTGCTGTTGCACATGATATTGGCACAGCCAAACTATCTTCGATCAAACTTTGATCTATTTCATTTGCTAACAGATTTGTTGTGTGACTTGTGACATGCGTGTCTCGAGGAACCTCTGATCGAATGGGCCGCCCCTGTCCAACAACTCGCAAAGCTTTCGGCAAGTGAGTAGGGAAATTGAGAGACTGCTCTCGTTCTGGCACGATGGACAAATCTGGGTACTGGTTTTCCAACCTTCTGTGTACATCATTTTCAGCAATGCCATGCGCAGAGGGAAGAAGGCCAATGTTCCCCATGACAGAGCTGAACACACTGGTCTTGTTCTCCTGGGGACATACTGTGTCTTCACCGATCCCGAAAGAGCGTTTCTGCGAATCCCCGATGGCAGCCCTGATGAAGCCTGGAGCCAGGCACTCGTGAAGGCCTGTCAGCGTAGACGTTCTGGAGTCGCTTGAAGATAACTGGTGGAAACTATCGTTGTTGACGCAGCTTGAACGGGAAGTATCTGATTTGACAGAAAAGACATCCTCTGAACCAATGTCGTTTTTTTGCTCGGGAGAGGGGCTCTGAGTGGACTCAGAGTCTGGAGATCGTGGCACTGACACCACGGCTGTTTTGATTCTGGCCTTAACAGGGTCATGGAACAGCCAGTTGTACCCACTGCTCGGTTCTGCCTTCTCTTGTACAGCCATGCTACCCAACACAGGAACTTGTTTACACATGTCAGCACCAATTTCTAACGTCTTATAGCCTTTATGTTTTTCTTCGATTCTGGTGTTACTTGCGTCACTGTGTTTGGGGTTAACTGTTTGGACTGGATGTTGCTGATTTAGTCTGTAAAGAGAAGACTCTTGACTCGACATGAAGGGAAAGCCATAGAGGTCACTGGAATCCAGAACTGGTTTCCCAAAGACGCGAGATGCAAATGCTTCACCAAGGTCAGAAGCAGACTGAGATGGTAGCCAGGGACTAAAGTCATTTCCTGTCCATAAGAAAGGATCTCTTTCGCAGGCTCTGGGGTCTGATGCTTCTGGGTCCATTGTCTTGGTTTTCATGAAGCCTACACTGTCCTGGGTATCTGGGCTATTGTTTAGGGCATGTGAACTCACACTACTACCTGCTGCTAATGTGGCTGTACTGGCCTGGTTCCTGTACAGTTTGGTCAGCAGTGAGGCACTGTCGGTATACCCAGCAGACGATGACTGGTGCTTTGAAGTCCAGAAAGGATTTTGATCTGTGTTGGTCGCATCAAACCAGTCGCTTGCAGAAACGGCACATTGCGTGTTCTTTGCAGCGGGTTCGTTCCTTGGTGTCTGTGTTGGGGTTATAGAAAACGTGTGCCCGAGCTTGTTATCAGAGGACGACTTTACAGCTGGCTTGGGCAACATGGCTGGATTTTCATTCTGGTTGCCTTGACTTGAAACTGTGGAGTTCAGCTTTGTGGGCTGATTTGTGACAGATGGCAACACATCACTGGTGGTAAAGCATTGCGAGGGGTCAGCATCAGGGGCTATAAGACCTTTTGACACAGCAGCTTGCCACATCCAGCCTGTTAGTGCCTCATAGAGAACACTGGGGTCCATTCTCATGTTGGGAGAAGCCTTTGAAGTGGTATCCTGTCCAGAACCACCTTCTGCTCTTGACCGTCTGTCCATGAAACTTCGGCTGCTTTTGCAGAGCTGCTCCAGGAACTGTTGTGCTGCTCCCAGGACTTCTACACTGTAATCTCCATGTTCAAAGTTCATGGGTGAGGGATGCTGTATACCACCCTCTGCCGGTGACTGCTGACTCAATAGCGGAAACTGTTCATGGTAGGATTCCTTCTTTGTGTGCGTTTTCTGAACAGGTATGTTTTCTTCTGTCGGGGGCTCTAGTTCGATGTCAGTATTCTGAGTCGGTGGTAATAAGCATTGGTCCTCCAGCTGCAAACACGTGTTTCCATTCCGAGCGACATCTGCCCACCTCTTTCCACTTTTGTTGACTTTGGAGCTGACGTCTGACACAGCAGGCTGTCTGGCAGCTCCACCCGCATCCGAAGCCTCACTTTCGCCAACAGCAGCAGGGGCACTGCTCTGTAAGGACATGGTGTTCATTACGTCGTCAGCTGAACTGTTGGCTGCGACATCTCCACTGCCCAAAGATGCCTTGGAAACTTCTCCGGCTGCCCGACCTTGATCCTGATCTCGAGTGGTCTCCTCCCGTCCTGGGCCAGGTACCAAGGCCGCCCTGCTTTTGGGTGGGTAGCAGCGCTTACCCCCCACCATCACCCACTCGTCTTCGCTGCCCTGCACATCCTGACTAAAGCCTAACGGCAGGATGGCGGCAGCAGGGCTGGGGACGTCCTGCATTCCATCAGGTCCCACAGTCAGGGGGATGTCGTCCAAAGCGTCCAGGGGCTGGGACCTGCTTTTAGCGCTTTCATTCTCCCCAGACTTCTCTTTGCAGCTGGTACTTTCCTCAGTTGTCGTGTCGCTGGCTCTGGTCTTCAGCTTCTGTTTGAGGCGCTGCTGACGCTTCTTCTCCCGCTTTTTCTCCTTGCGGGTCTTCTCGCGCTCTTCCTGCTCCAGCAGCTGCCGCACCTTCTCCTCGCGGTCCCGGTTCTCCAGGGTGTTGAAGTAGGCAATGAATCGCTCCATGACGGCCACCCGGTCCACCTTCACCTCCCTGCCGCACATCTCCTGCTGCACCACCCCCACCAGCTGCAGCAGCTCCCGGTACGAGGTCACCCTCCGCAGGTGGGCAGCAATCCGCTGCTGGTTGTTGGCTTCTGTGAACCAATCTCTGCCCAGGGGGGTCTCTGCCATGGCCATGACGGGCAGCAGGATGAAGGCCGTGTTGAAGTCGATCTGCTGCTGCCGGTTCTGCAACTGGCCCTGGAGGTGGCCCTGCAGGTGACTCAGCTCCTTGCAGTCCAAGGTGTGCAGCACGTGCTCCTGCCCGCGGCTGTCCAGACGATCCAGCACGGCCTCAGGCCCGTGCATGGCCAGGAACTGCTTGACGAAGCGGAGGTCGGGGAAGGGGAAGGGGTTGTACATGAGGTCGCTGCACACCAGACAGCTCTGCACGGCCACCTCGTTGAGCAGTCCCCGCCGGCCTAAGGCCTGCACCGCCACGCGCATGACGTCACACTGGAAGAGCGCGTCCCGCAGCGAGGTGTCTGAGGTGAGGAAGGACACGGCGTTCCAGGCACTGCAGCTCTCTGTGGACAGCTGGGATTGCAGCTTGTGCACTCGTCTCTGACACACACACACACACACACACGCACACACGCGCGCGCGCATATAACCATGTATTTAGCCGGGTAGATAAATAGGTATGTATACACGAGATAGACGATATAAACGAATAGATAAATGGCTATAAAATGTTCAAGTGCAGTGATCCTGTAGAAGTTTGCACAGAATGACATTTCTCGATTAACTTTTCTTTTCATAGATTAGGAAAAAAAAATATATAGTATGTTTTTTTTTCCCCAACACGAAGGTTGTTCCATCCAAGAGCCAAAAGAAAAAAGAAACACTAAAAGAGATTCGCGGGTAGCAAAGCGGTCTGCGCGTCTGACTTTCACACACACACACACAGAGAGAGAGAGAGAGAGAGAGAGAGAGAGAGAGGACTGGCGTTTTCGCTGGTGCGTATACATACAATTCGATAAGCGTTTGAAGTGGGAATTTTTTTTGTAGCTTGGTTTCATTTATAATGAATCTCACCATATGGTGCCAGAAAAATCAAACTTCTAGTTGTATTCCTAATGACAAGATATTCTTCAAAATGTAATGTTACAACGAAGAAGGAAAAGAAGGACCTGGAGAAGAAGAAGTAAGCAAGCATCAACAGAAGCAACTACAAAATCATTACCAGTAGAAACACATTGTCACGATGACCGTAAACCATGATAAATCACCATCAACATCACCACCATTAAGATAACAAATCAAGGTGTTGCCCTCACCTTACAGAAGTACAGCTTGTCGTCTGCTTTCAGTTTGCTGAGGAAGTAACTCGCTAAACCATCGTGGAATCCGCGCACCGCCAGACAGAATGGGTTGTTGCCACACTGACACACATGTCAACCGTCTGGGTTAGATTCTGAACTTCCACATGATTTTCAACTGGCATTTTGTGTCAACATCTCTCTCTCTTTCTCCCCCCCCCCCCCCCCCCCCCGCAACACCACACACACAACCCCGCCACAAAAATGGGAGAACCCTTATAATTATGTAGGAATTTCACTGTGTGATACAAGTAGTTAGCTGTATAGTTCTATTATAAACCACAGGTTACAAGAATCGGTTGAGGAAAACAGTAGCAAGCAGGATTTAAGCGTAAATATGTAGCCAAGCACTCAACTGGCTTCAGATACTGCTTCCCGCACAAGCTTATAGCAGACGCCTTTTTCGCAACTAACATGCCGGTCTTCAAGAGTCGCGCAGAATGCGTGACGCCATTTCAAATTTTGAATGTGTGCCCCTTCTAAACATACTCCAGACTGTTAGTAAATCAAATCTCTGTATCGTTCGCTGCAATAGTATATCTGTTGTTCTTACACACACACACACCTTTATCAGTTAGATGCACACTTGATTTTAGTTTAATCATTGGTCAGTCTAAAGACTGATTTCGGCTGACGCTAAGCTTACGTCATTTTGGCTAAGTTTACGTCATTTTGTCTTCTCATGACACATAATGCTACAGTTACAATTCTGTATGTGACTGCTGTTGGAAACTAAAACCACATCATTACTGTGTTTGGGTGAGAATAGATCAGGCATTTAGAAGATACAAAGCTGATTTTCATTGTCGATTTTCATTGTCGACACTTAACGATAATCACTCCATACCCAGCATTGCTTGACGGCTTTGGCTGAGCTGAAAACTGTTTCTGACACACCATATTTAATTAAATATTTCTTTTGTCGGTTCAGTAAACTACAAGTATTATATACTGGCAAAATCGTCACAATTCCATCTTTAAATCTATAGCATTTGTGTTTGCCTACGTTAAACTGATTTAACGCAGTTTGTGATTTTCAGCGGCTAACGTGTTAAAAACTTACCTTTTCAGGTGACTTAAATTAAGATTATAAATACATCTTAAAAAATCAACACTTCAATTTATACTCATTAGAAAGTAGGCGTTGAGCTCTTTCTTTTGCGACCTATCCAACATAAATAGGTTCAGGTTATCATTTAGAAATCTGTCACTATAAACCTTGTAACAAACACAATTCTAATCAAATTTAGCCGATTACGGCCGTTTTGATTCGCAGCACACGCGAGCGTCTTTGCGGTTCGCATAACTTGCATAAATAGACGGAGTGGTGATCACTGGTCACTTTCACCTGAGCCAGTTTGCAGCGATAGCCAGCTAGTTGACCACTGACTGTGTGTGTCGCACACAGTATGTTGCCACAAGAGGCCAACATTTCACCATGTTGCTGCATTGTCTTCTCTTATTCTTCTTCTCTTCTTATAACTATTGTAAATAAAACAATAGAAAAACCCTTTTGTGGCTGGCCGTCTATATGTCCCTGGGCCTGCGTGTGGATATTTTCTATCCTTTAATACAGTAAATCAGTAATTCTTTTGTACCGTCCCCTTTATATAATAACACCACTCGTGACCACGGCTACATATGTGTTTACTTTGATGGCTTTTGTACAGAAACAGTTCTCTCTTAACCGTAAATTGTATGTTGCATTTATACATTTCGAAAAAGCTTTTGATTCTGTTAATAGATCTATTCTCTTGCCTATCCTCTTAAAAGTTGGTGTTGGTGGTAAATTACTCATGTATAATGAGCATGTATAAATGTGTAATAGGTATGGTAAGGTGTTGAGGTAATGCGACTAATTATATTTTGTGTACTTCTGGTGTGAAGCAACGTGATGTATGTAGTCCTCTTTTTATTAATGAATCCACGTCTGAAGTTATTTGGTATAGAAAACACGGCGCACAATTCACTTTTTGATAATATATTTACTGCTTTTGGCTGATGATGTAGTCTTGATATCTAAAACTATTATTGGTTTACAAATACAACTGAACAGTTAAAATAGGTCTGCTACTCAATTTCAGTTGAAAGTTGATGTCTAAAAGCAATATTATTGTGTTCAGAAAGGGTGGGTATTTGGACATTAGAGAAAGATGGACTTACAATGGAACATTTATACCAGTTGCGAATGTATACAAATACTTTGGTGTTTATTTTGCAACGAAACTTAGTTTTAGTGTTGCATGTAAAGACCTTGCAAGCAGAGCTAAACAGCATTAATCAATTATATAGTTTAGAAAATCAATCTTTTGAATTATTTATTAATTAAATTATTTGACTCTCAAATCCAGTCTGTATCAAAGTATGACGCTGAAATATGGAATCTCTATGAATCAGCAATTCATTGCGAAAAAAACCATTTATTTGCTTAAAAGAAATTTCTTGTGGCAAACACAACATGAGTTAGTTTATGCTGAAACAAATCCACACCCATTGTATTTGAATTCCGCTATAATTTTTTTTTTCAAATAATGACCGTCTTTGTCCTATTTGTAAAATTGCGAAAGGGAATGAAGTTCACTTTGTATTTTGCTGTCCCATGCGGAATGAACTTAAATATCAGTTAATTCATCCAAACTATCACAGACAACCCTCCGTGTTCAAATTATCAATGTTACTATCTTCTACAAAGGAATCCGTTATCGAGCAACGAGCAGTTTATTTGCACAAAGCCATCAAAATTAGAAGTATAATATGTAGTTAAGAGACTACATATTTGTATATGAATAAGGAATGCTGGTTAATGTATTGTTATCTATTCCTCTATATTGTTTACTTGCATCACCCCTTCATGAGGGGTCATGACCTATGTTGAATAAAACATCTCTCTCTCTCTCTCTCTCGTGGTGAAAAGAAGCGTTTCGTTTTGACAAATTACTATCAGTAAAACATGCGAGTTCGACCACTGACAGAGACAGAGTGAGAGGGTGGAATGTGGTAGAGGCAGCGTGGAGGAAGGATAAGTAAAGAAGAGAGTAGGGCCGAGAAGAAGTGAGACAGAACAGGAAATAAAGAAGCAAGACAAGGCAAACAGCCGACATCTTTTACTCTTCAGGATGACGGATACGCAATAGAGAGCGAAACTGTTTTTTTTTTCTCTTCTTTTTTTCTCTCAGTGGTCTTTTTCTTTGACTAGTGTTATATTATTTTACCAACCAGTCCTCGTCCTGAGTTGGGTATGCACATCCAAGTAATAATATAAAAGTCATAACAAAGGCAAGAACATGCTGAGTTACAGACTTCACAATGCTATTAGTCAAGAGACAGACAGACGGTCACAGAGACAGGAGGAGACAAAGAGAATCACATGGTCTTCCAGGAGAAGACTAGCGCCTGCAGACAGGAGACGTTCGGCCGTTGGGTGATCTCCCTTGGATGCGGCAATATGCAGCGCCGTCTGACCTGACTGCAACACCGTGCAAAACGTGAGATAATTAATGGCAGGATAAAGACATAAATAACAGATGTTCAGGCGAAAGGAGAAACTCCCTCTCTCTCTCTCACTCTCGTAGTTTGTGCTACTTATTTTTTTTGTGCCATAAAAAACACCCACTTGGCTACTGTCAATATAATGTCAAAATGGCCCTATCACTCGTGTGTGTGTGTGTGTGTGTGGGAAGGAAACGGTCTGGACATCGCTGCCAACGCGGCACTGAATGCAAACAAGATTATACAGCCTGTCATCGTGTGTGTGCTACACTACTGTTCAATCGGACAAATTCGCAGTGATAGTTTTGCTCTTTCACAGAACGTACGTGATTTATGATCTGTTGTCATCAGCGATTTACAAAAGCTACTTCAGCTGTCTTCTCATGTACGGTTCTAAGAATGAGCGGTCTCACTATGAACCAATGAGTCGTTCAACGCCGTCCGCTGTGTTTTCTGTATATTACGCGACACGGAAAACACTCATTACATCTACCAACATATTTTTGTTCAAACAGTTTCTTTTATTCAGTCTTTGCATTATAACTATCGACGGCAGAATAAGCATGATTGGTTCAATTATTTTTTTTAGTTTTAGGTTATCTCTTGAACAAAAAGGGTAAGACATCAAAAGACGAACATGAAAACAAATGTACACAGACGGACGCACATCCATACGCACTCAAGTCCGTGAGCAGGCACTAACGCATGCGCGCGCACATACATCCTTCTTCCACCACCTTCTTACCTCACACACACACACACACACACACACACTGTGACACGTGCATTAGTGAATGTTATAATCACCACGAACGAACGTTTTCGCAAGAGGCAATGTACTGACGTTGTTCTGTTTGTTGACGTCTGCTCCATTTTGGATGAGAAACTGCACGCAGCTCTCCCACTTCCGTTCCGCCGCCAGGTGGATCGCAGTGAAGCCATCCTGTGAATTTGAATGGGCTTTTTAAAACCATTTATTTCACAACAAAAGACTATGGAAGTCTTTCTCTCCCTCCACCAGTGTGTGTGTGTGTGTGTGTGTGTGTGTGTGTGTGTGTGTGTGAGGAGGGAAGAGGGGGGAGAAAGGTATATATGATCGAAGCTTTATCTAAAGCCAAAAGGAATATGTTGACACTGATGGGCAGATGGTGCCATCTCGATAGTCTTTCATGTCAATAGTCCGACGTATCATCAGTCCGATGATCATAAATCAGACGTGGCAGTAATCCGACGTAGCAATGTTCCGACAGGGCAAACATGATGATGATGATGATGATGATGATGATGTTGAGCATTAATGCCTAATCTTTAATATAAGCCGTATGGGTTTATAAACAGAAAAGAAACTGACTCTCAAATCCAACCTGTATCGCAGTATGGGGCTGAAATTTGGGGTCTCCATGAATCAGCAATTCATTGTGAAAAAATCCATTTATTTGCTTTGAAGAAATTTCTTGGAGTGTCCAAATAAACGCCACGTGATTTTGTTTATGCTGAAACACTGTGTGTGTGTGTGTGTGTGTGTGTGTGTGTGTGTGCGTGCGCGCGCGCGCGCGCGTGTGTGTGTTGTTGTTTTTGGGTGTGGTGGTGGGGAGTGTGTGAGTGTGTGTCTGTGTGCATGTGTGCGCGGATGTGTAGGGATAAAATATGTAAAGGTTTATCTTAGTGTTGAAAACCAAATTTTCGTGCAAAATTATTGGTGTGTTTTCTCTACGTTTTTCCTGTCTCTGTGCCAGCGTGATCATGCCATTAGGCAAAATTTCGAAACATGCTTCAGGTGACAAAACTGGACAGGTTGAATATATAGAAATGATATATGTACGTCTCTCTCTCTCTCTCTCTCTCTCTCTCTCTCTCTCTATATATATATATATATATGTAGAGAGAGAGAGAGAGAGAGAGAGAGACGGACAGACAGGCTAGACAGACAGAAAGACTAACAGACATGTGCGTATATGTGTCAGCGACTTGAAAATATTGAAATATCAGTTCAGAAACATACAAATGACACGCCACTGAAATAAACTTGTAAGGGAGAGACAGCCGTTTGGTATGACAAAATTTTACGTCTTCAGTAAAATAATTGAATATTCGGATTGTCGCCACGTCGGACCATTGCTACGTCGAACTAAATGTTTCAGTTTTGCAGCTTTTCGGACTATTGCTACGTCGGACAACTGAACATCGGACTATTGGCACCTCGGACAGACTGGTAAATGATTGCACAGGGGAACATGAGTAAGTATGTATAACTAGGTAAGTATGCAAGTGCACTGCCAACTGCACAGAAGAGGGAACCAAGAGCACGAAATCAGTTCTTCAGTCTTGAAAACTTCACAAAACTTAAAAAAAACATTTATTTTTCAATTAAGAGATGAGAGAAAATAATGAAAGACAGATTCATATTGATGTCAAATCTTTAGTGGAATACTAAGTAAGTACTATGTAAGTAAGTACAAAGTACGCGAGTAAGAAAGTAAATAAACATATGCTTTTCTTTATGAAAGAAAAGAACGACAAGAACTTACGTTGTTGGCGTGGTTGATGTCCAAAGACTTGCGATGGGGCCACAAAGAATTAACGGCTCTGACGTCACCATGGCGTAACGCGATCATCAAAGCGTTATTGCCTTCCTGAAAACAGGTCAACGGTTGGCTATAATTCTTGAGGTGACTTAGACAATATTTTGATGAGTACCAAAATGTCTGATAAAGAAATCGTAAATATCTGTGAATAGGATATCCTATCAATACTTGCACAGTATCTGGTAGCCTAACTGTGTGTCATTTCTCCTCATAACCATTTAAAAATTCCTTGTTAATCATAATAACAATGCAACTTTAAGGTCAACTTCCATGAACCCAACAATACGATGCGAAAATCGCACAAAAAGGAAAAAACAACAACAACAAAACAACAACAACAAAAAACCAACAACAACAAAAACAACCTTTTTTCTCATTGTGTAAATTCATAAACCCCAGTTTCGCACGAACTTAGCTGCGAAACCTTTGACATCGCATGCGAGTTTTTCCAATATTTGGACAGATCCCTTCTCGTATTGAGGCAAAGTTGGATGAGATTCCCCTCTATCAGGTACATAACTTGAGCAAATCACTTCCTTGTCAGCCGCAAGTGTTTCTTGAAGAGATACCCATCAGCACCAAGTTATTTCATGGAGTTATAAGCACCCTGCTGCCCGTGATTCAAAATGTTGCTCACCCAAGATCAATGCTTCCCCTTTGCTTCATTTTCTCCCATTGCAACAGGACTGTATTCAAAATCTCATTTTCGACACAGGTAGCTTGCTTTTATTGCACTGGCGTCTTGATTTAAATCAAACTGTTAGCAAATAGTCTGTCTATAGATGGACAACTCTTTTTTTTGAATGCATGCAAATGTCGCATGGATTTTCCACATGCGAATTTAGCGTTTTTAATTTTTGTGTGTGTCGAGTTTCACCATTTTTCCATTGTACCGCTACTTACTTGAGTGCGCTCGCAACCACACACACACAACACATACTGCTTGCATAGGAGACACACCTTGATTTCCAGTATGTATACAGTTAGGATACATAAGTCACGCTTATTTCTTGTAGCAAACTTGAAAAACCAATATTTGGATTTTAGATCAGTATTTGAGCACCCCCCTCACCCTCGCGTCGTTTTGAACGCCGCTGTGGAAAAAGATGACCAGATGTATGGGGCAGGTGGGTGAATAGTAAGAGGTCATCTGCATCCATAACAATCAACCAACAATATACATGCACCATGACTTAAAGATGACCCACATTGTTGGTGGCTGCAACGTTGGCATCGTGTTGTAAAAGTAGGTCAAGGACGGGCAAGTGTCGCCACTGGGCTGCGTTCAGAAGGGCCGTGCTCCCGTCCTGAACAAAGAATTAAGCACCACGCAAAGGGTCTCATGCTTCGTTATGTTTTGTTGTTTTCGGATACTCTTGAGACCCTTCACTTTCTCACAGTCTCTTCCCATCCTTGTCAGCAAGAGAACGTCTGACCCTCCAACCAGCCAACCAGAAAAAAGAATAAGTAAAAATAAACGAATAAACAAATGAATAGATTAACAAAGATAATTAATCATTCAGACAAATAAGTAAATAATAAAGGAACAATATATCCAAACTAGCCGAGCAAATACACGGAGTAAGAATTCTATGATGATGAAAGGGAGATTAGGTAACGGAAGGATGGAAGTGGGAGCGAGAGAGAGTGCTGAGATAGGACTTCAGTAGTCTGTTTATTAATGTCCTGTTTTAGCGTCCTAAATTCTGGGAACTATTTAAACGATTTTTTTTCGTGTGTTTTGCAACTGAGACATATGAGAAATGGCATGTTGTGTGTCATAGACCTTTCTAAACAAGAACTAGGCATAATACGACGCGAAATAACCATGGTCACATGAACCTGAACCGATACTTACTGTCTCAAGCCGCCGTGTTGTCTGTTTACCTATTCATGATTTGCGGGGCCAAACACGGAAAGAGCAAGATGGCGGCACATTCGCGACTTACTCCGCATCAAAATTGAGTGATTTAACCCTCAAAATAGAGTCGAAAAACACTGAAAATGGGTTACATCTTTGCACGAAAATTGCCGGTAAAATAGGTTCCTGAATTTAGGACGCTGATGTATACGAACACTTGACTTATCATCCACGGCTGCCCCGGCCTCCAACAGTTTGCGTGTGCCATCCACGTGACCCACCGCAGCCGCCATGCTGAGAGGAGTCAGGCCCAACTGTGGAGAAGAATGTTCATGGGATACACACTTAACACACACACACACACATATATATATATATATATATAGTGTATTTTCTTCATTTATTTATTTTCTATTGCCTTGTTTCATGACAGCGGTATGTATTTCCACGTTTACATACATTTCCTGTGCAGCTGTTGTCCCGCAGCATGGTACTGAGAATATAAAAGCTTTCGGCTGTGAATATTTCCATGGGAACGTGGAATTATAAAGGAATGATAAGACTGTCGGGAGAGGGAATTGCTCAGTAGCTTCCATCTGGGTTGCAGAGCAGAACGAGGTCACGACGGACGCCACACCCAAGTATCCAAGTAGTTAAAGCGTTGGAATTTCAATCTGAGGGTCCAGGGTTCGAATCCCTGTCACGGCGCCTCGTACAGATGTGCAGAAGCCTTAACCGCCTTCGCATGTCTACGCATACAGATCAAATATGGATGTTAAATATCTGGTAATCCATGTTTGCCTTCGGTGGGTTATAGAAACTAGAAAATACCCGCCATGCGCACCCCCGAAAACGGAGTATTGCTACCTTCATGGGGAGGAGGGGAGGATGGGGGCGTGGGGGTGTGTGTAGAGTGGAAGTGGGAGTTCCAGCTCAAGAGCGCAGAAGAAGAAGGGGTAGGAGGTCCCCAACTGACCATCTCTTCTCGAGGCCCCAGCTTGAGGAGCTCGCCCACGCTGCGCTCTTTCATCATATGGTCCAGGATCTTGATGGCGTGCTCCGCGAAGGACAGCCGCTCGCTGGCGACCACCTTGGTCCCTGGGGTCATCTTCACCCCCCGCTCCTTGTCAACCCGCTCCTTGCCCAGTTCCTCGCAGTCACCTGGGTAGGAAGTTTTCAAATGGGTTATTGCTCACGTCTTTTGTTTGGTGTAGTTTCATTTCGGTCAAGTTTGTTCTGTTTGATTGTGATATAACTGAGGAAAAAGAAACATTCCCTTTTATATGACAAAGCCATGTAACATATAACTACTGCTGATTGCACTAAAAGTAACATACTGGTAAATAATGGATACAGAGAAATAATCCCAGAAACATCGATTAAATTTGTCACATCCAGGCTCTTTCCGTCAAAGTCTCAGCGCCAATGGTACTCAAGTTCCATACTCAAGTTCATAATAAGATCACCAAATAAACCCACATAGATCTACCAGAGAGCGCACCCTGCACTACAGCTTGATCTGATTGTATTCACATGCAGGACATCACGTTGTGCTGACAGTTTCCTTCATATTCTGTAGTGGAAATCTGAAGTGTGTGATGAAAGCGAGTGCCGAGTGATGAAGTGGGTACGTACAGTGACGTTATGACAGTGAAACCGTCAGTATGTAGTTATATGAGTGGCCTGGTATTGACAGTCGTGTATCTGTGAAGATTATTGTGAGCATCTGTCACAAAAAGCTAATCTACAGGATTGCAGTTCAAGTTAAATCAAGAGCCAAAAAGATAATTAGAAGATGAATGCATTGTTGTACTTCTTAAAACTGCTTGTGTGTGTGTGTGTGTGTGTGTGTGTGTGCGCGCGCGCGCGCACGTGTGTGAAATTAAAAAGAAAGAAAGAAAGAAAGAAAACGATGACAGTGATGATGATGACGATGACTGATGTTATCATCATTGGTTTTATTTTCTATTTATTCATTTTTTCAAATTCTAATTTTCATCTGACCCCATCTTACCCCCCGAGGCGGCGGACGAGTCCTTCTTGAGGACGGGTTCAGCCTGCTGGAAGGTGAAGGTAGCGTGGACTTGAACCCTCTCCCCGCGGCATTTGCTGCCCAGGCCTTTCTTTCTGCCAGCCATGCTGATCAGCTCGCTCACGTGCACTTTGTGCATAGAGGACAGCCGCGAGTGCAGGGGTTCCCGTGAATGGGGGCTGGGATGGGTGCCGACGGTTTGGGCGTGGACAGATGGGGGTGTGGATGGTGACGTGGTAGTGAGGGGGAATGGAAGGCTGTGTGTGTGTGTGTGTGTGTGTGCACGCGCACGTGTGATATTTGTCCTTGCTACCTGTGTAGAATTGGTGTTACTTACCCTTGTCTTTGCGCAAAATTGTTTTGTTTACTTTATGTTTCTGTAAGTATGTTTTTTGTGTTTTGTTATTGTTTATTTGCGTGACTGTTGTTGTTGTTCCCCACAGTCTTTCTATTGTTTGCAGATCGTTTGGTATAATTTTCTTGTCTTCACCTAAAATTATTACGCCACTGATATATATATATATATATATATATATATATATATATATATACAAATTGCTTTAAACTGAACAATTTTAAAACGAGTGCTAGTTTTCCTTAATTTTCTATACTTAAGTTTAAAAGAAAAAACCCAATTATTGTGCATCCATAAGACGGAAAAAGATATTTAGATTTCACCTCCCTGGGGTTATAACCTGAAGGATGAATCTCCCTCTTCTTTTCAAATTTTTTATATTATTTAAAAAAATGATAGTTCACTCAGATTATATATAGATATTAGACACACATCACCGACAGAATTACAACGAAGTGATAACTTGATTCTTCATTAAAAATAGTATGCAATATAGGTATCAAGTACTGACCCAGTGAATTTGTCAGTGTTTGGTTTCTCTTCTAATGTTTCTTGTTTATATATTTGCATGCGTTAGTTTCAGTTTCAGTTTCAGTAGCTCATGCGTTAAAATTGTTTTATGTAAAGATATAGAACCCAGTGAGAACACCCCTGTCAGGTTTTGTTGTAACTTCTTAGGTTTGTTTAAAAAATGTTAGAAAATAGATTTGTAAAGCAGCGGTTTCTATTAGTGATTGCACATAACTTTTTTTCTTTTTTCTTTTTTTAACTCTCGTTTGCTATACGTTTTCCAGCTTAAAAGAAAATTAATACAAATGAATCTTGGAGTATCAATACTCAAAGCAAAAACTGAAGAAGGTGCGCTTACTTTTGTGAGGGTATACCTCGATCTTGCATACCACTACCAGTTCTCTTTCAACAGTTTCGAAGTTTCGTTGTCTATGGCCTAAAAGTCGCCTACCGCCTAGTTCTAGTGTAGCTGACGGCTGGCTATGTGCCTCTATCCTAGCGTTGTTATAAACGTATGGAATGACTGCAAAGTTATGCCTCCAGCGACGTTCGGTTGCGTGACTTCAGTTGAGAATCTGGCTTGTCGTTTTCAGACAAAAAATTAGGTGATAGACGTTCCCCACTTTCTGCTTCCGGCATTAGCCGAGACTGATGACGATTTTAATCTTAGAAACGTCATTGCTGACATCGAAGTTTGGCGCTGTCTGGATTTAAAAAAAAAAAAAAAAAAGAAAGAAAAAAAAAAGAAGAAAAAAAAGAAAAGAAAAAAAAAGTTGTCATCATTTCACCAACCGACAACTATTGCTCAATTGCAGAAAAATTTCCAACTTTTCCAAACATCGACTGTGGTTTTCTGGATCCGGGTCATCAACAAAATACACCGCTCATGATCCGGAATTACAGCTTAATCAAGAGGACTTACAGCCTGTTATGAAGATTTTCTCCCACTATGTTTGATCCAGATTTGGTATTGGAAGACAAAGTATTCCCAGAAAAAAATAACATTGTTAAAGTTTTACCACGGACACACAGACACAGACAGATAGATTGACAGACAGACAGACAGACAGACAGACACACACACACACACACAGAGAACCGAACACCAGGTTATTACATAGACTCACACTGTTTACACAAGTGAGTCAAAATGTAATGACAATGGATATGCATATTCTCAAAATGACGAAAACAGACGTAACATTTCATCAACGTTTGAACAGGTTCCACAGGTTCAGAATGACGTTACAAAAATACGTCAACAAGCGAACGCTTTCCAGACTCTAAAAATGACGTTACACAAGAGATCCAGTCAAGAAATAGTAACACAAAGTACGGAAAAGAAAAACACAACGAAAAGTCTATGAAATGCTACTTATTTGTTTTACAAACGTGAGTAAAACATGAAAAATCCCTAAATGCTCAGACTGGAACAAAAACATTTTGCATGCACTGGACTGCCACCACACCAAATTTGTATTTTCGCCACCACGGTAAGAAAATACACTTGAAAAATATATATGCTCAAAGACCATTTGATGAAAAAGTGACTGCACTAAAACATTATTCTGATTTCAACGAACATAGTGAAAAAAACGACCGTCAGAAACTAGTGATAATGATTGTACGGACTGGTAGAGTTACACATTCAAAAAACCGTAAAAAACCCATTATACAGAATCTTAAACGGGCCACTGCAAAATTGACAACACAGCTGCAAAAATCAGACGAAATCGATCACCCTTGTCCCCGTCTCCTCAAATTCCTATTGCAAGCGCCTGTGCTGGCATTCATGATACACTGCAAATCACCCAAGCGCTTCTCGCGCAGCTCTGGGTAACTAATGATGTGCACGTGCGCTGCACGGCTGCCCAGCTCTTAGACACCATGGTTTCAGAGTGATGAACTTGGCTATGGTTAACTGTTTGTGTTGAGAGAGAGAGAGAGAGAGAGAGAGAGAGAAGCCGCAAGCAAGTGAACAAAAAGAGAAAAAAGACAAGCTTGAACCCTTTAAACACGTACAATGATAACTTATGTACGTCACACCACACATCTGGTTTCAGTTGTTAATCAGTATCGTACAATGTGTTCAGCTGTTGTTACCGTGGGAATGGGGTAGTCGCTCTGCTGTAATCGTTTGATTAGGAATAGTCATCCTGCTTTTATCGTCAAGGGCTGCTGCCTCTGCTGTCGTTGTTGTGATATGATTCTGTTATGCTGAGACGCTGGATTTGTTGTCAGTGTTATGGAATACAGTTGCTCGCTCGGTCGGTCTGTCTGCCTGAATGTCTGTCTGGCTGACCACCCTCTGTGTGTGTGTGTGTGTGTGTGTGTGTGTGTGTGTGTGTGTGTGTCCTTTCCGTGTTTTATAATAATCAGAACTAATGACAACATGTGACAACTGCAGCAAAAAGACAACAAAAAAACAAAAAACAACAACAAACAAACAAAAAACAAAACAAAACAAAACAAAAACAAAAACGTTGCGAACATAAAACACGTTTCTGATTACATCATCATGAACGAATGAATAAGATAATGATTTAAAAAAAAATCTATTTCTTTCGACGCAAAAAGTCGACCTTACAGTTGATGCCTGCATGGTGTATCTCTCTTTCGCGCCTATTATCTCAAGTAACGTGCTCATAATAATCTGGTCTCTTCACAACGCCCTTGGAAGCATACGGCATCCCCTGTGATGCTAATATTCGTAAAACTAAGATGCGCCAACATGAGCACCAGCAGTAGTGCAAACAAAACAAAACAAAAACTGTATGAAAAAACAGTTAACAACGACTGGGTGGCAATACTACTTACTGAGCAGCAGCAGCAGCAGCAATAGTAACAGCATTGGTAGCAACAGCAGCAGCAATAGTATTGGTAGCAACAGCAGCAGCAATAGTAATAGTATTGGTAGCAGCAGCAGCAATAGTAATAGTATTGGTAGCAACAGCAGCAGCAATAGTAATAGTATTGGTAGCAACAGCAGCAGCAATAGTATTGGTAGCAACAGCAGCAGCAATAGTAATAGTATTGGTAGCAGCAGCAGCAGCAGCAGCAGCAATAGTAATAGTATTGGTAGCAACAGCAGCAGCAATAGTATTGGTAGCAACAGCAGCAGCAATAGTAATAGTATTGGTAGCAGCAGCAGCAATAGTAATAGTATTGGTAGCAACAGCAGCAGCAATAGTATTGGTAGCAACAGCAGCAGCAATAGTATTGGTAGCAACAGCAGCAGCAGCAATAGTAACAGTATTGGTAGCAACAGCAGCAGCAATAGTATTGGTAGCAACAGCAGCAGCAGCAGCAATAGTAACAGTATTGGTAGCAACAGCAGCAGCAGCGTATTGGTAGCAACAGCAGCAGCAGCAGCAGCAGCAGCAGCAGCAGCAGCAATAGCAACAGTATTGGTAGCAACAGCAGCAGCAATAGTAACAGTATTGGTAGCAACAACAGCAGCAGCAGCAGCAGCAGCAATAGTAACAGTATTGGTAGCAACAGCAGCAGCAATAGTAACAGTATTGGTAGCAACAACAGCAGCAGCAGCAGCAATAGTAACAGTATTGGTAGCAACAGCAGCAGCAGCAGCAATAGTAACAGTATTGGTAGCAACAGCAGCAGTAGCAGCAATAGTAACAGTATTGGTAGCAACAGCAGCAGCAGCAGCAGCAGCAATAGTAACAGTAATGGCAGCAACAGCAGCAGCAGCAGCAATAGTAACAGTATTGGTAGCAACAGCAGCAGCAGCAGCAGCAGCAATAGTGACAGTAATGGTAGCAACAGCAGCAGCAATAGTAACAGTATTGGTAGCAACAGCAGCAGCAGCAGCAATAGTAACAGTATTGGTAGCAACAGCAGCAGCAGCAGCAATAGTAACAGTATTGGTAGCAACAGCAGCAGCAGCAGCAGCAGCAGCAGCAGCAGCAATAGTAACAGTATTGGTAACAACAGCAGCAGCAGCAGCAGCAGCAGCAGCAATAGTAACAGTATTGGTGGCAACAGCAGCAGTGACAGTATTGGTAGCAACAGCAGCAGTGACAGTACTGGTAGTAGTAGTCGCAGCAGCAGTAACAGCAGAATGATTCCTTCGTTGATGATTGTGTCATACTTGTACTGCTATTTTTTGTTGACGCTGTTAGCTGTAGTGGTGCTGCTGGTGTAGTGGTGCTGGTGTAGTGGTGCTGTGCTGGTGTAGTGGTGCTGTCCTGGTGTAGTGGTGCTGTGCTGGTGTAGTGGTGCTGGTGTAGTGGTGCTGTGCTGGTGTAGTGGTGCTATGCTGGTGTAGTGGTGCTGGTGTAGTGGTGCTGTGCTGGTGTAGTGGTGCTGTCCTGGTGTAGTGGTGCTGGTGTAGTGGTGCTGTGCTGGTGTAGTGGTCTTGGTGTAGTGGTGCTGTGCTGGTGTAGGTGTGCTGGTGTAGTGGTGCTGGTGTAGTGGTGCTGTGCTGGTGTAGTGGTGCTGTGCTGGTGTAGTGGTGCTGTGCTGGTGTAGGTGTGCTGGTGTAGTGGTGCTGGTGTAGTGGTGCTGTGCTGGTGTAGTGGTGCTGGTGTAGTGGTGCTGTGCTGGTGTAGTGGTGTTGTGCTGGTGTAGGTGTGCTGGTGTAGTGGTGCTGGTGTAGTGGTGCTGTGCTGGTGTAGTGGTGCTGGTGTAGCGGTGCTGTGCTGGTGTAGTGGTGCTGGTGTAGTGGTGCGGTGCTGGTATAGTGGTGCTGTGCTGGTGCAGTGGTGCTGGTGTAGTGGTGCTGTGCTGGTGTAGTGGTGCTGGTGTAGTGGTGCTGCTGGTGTAGCGGTGCTGGTGTAGTGGTGCTGGTGTAGTGGTGCCGGTGTAGTGGTGCTGTGCTGGTGTAGTGGTGCTGGTGTAGTGGTGCTGCTCGTGTAGCGGTGCTGGTGTAGTGGTGCTGGTGTAGTGGTGCTGCTGGTGTAGCGGTGCTGGTGTAGTGGTGCTGGTGTAGTGGTGCCGGTGTAGTGGTGCTGTGCTGGTGTAGTGGTGCTGGTGTAGTGGTGCTGTGCTGGTGTAGTGGTGCTGCTGGTGTAGTGCTGTGCTGGTGTAGTGATGCTGCTGGTGTAGTGCTGTGTTGGTGTAGCGGTGCTGGTGTAGTGCTGTGCTGGTGTAGTGGTGCTGTGCTGGTGTAGTGGTGCTGCTGGTGTAGTGCTGTGCTGGTGTAGTGGTGCTGGTGTAGTGGTGCTGTGCTGGTGTAGTGCTGTGCTGGTGTAGTGGTGCTGGTGTAGTGGTGCTGGTGTAGTGGTGCTGTGCTAGTGTAGTGCTGTGCTGGTGTAGTGGTGCTGGTGTAGTGGTGCTGTGCTGGTGTAGTGGTGCTGGTGTAGTGGTGCTGCTGGTGTAGCGGTGCTGGTGTAGTGGTGCTGTGCTGGTGTAGTGTTGTGCTGGTGTAGTGGTGCTGGTGTAGTGGTGCTGTGCTGGTGTAGTGGTGCTGGTGTAGTGGTGCTGCTGGTGTAGCGGTGCTGGTGTAGTGGTGCTGTGCTGGTGTAGTGGTGCTGCTGGTGTAGTGCTGTGCTGGTGTAGTGGTGCTGGTGTAGTGGTGCTGGTGTAGTGGTGCTGGTGTAGTGGTGCTGTGCTGGTGTAGTGGTGCTGGTGTAGTGGTGCTGGTGTAGTGGTGCTGGTGTAGTGGTGCTGTGCTGGTGTAGTGGTGCTGGTGTAGTGGTGCTGGTGTAGTGGTGCTGTGCTGGTGTAGTGGTGCTGGTGTAGTGGTGCTGGTGTAGTGGTGCTGTGCTGGTGTAGTGGTGCTGCTGGTGTAGTGGTGTGCTGGTGTAGTGGTGCTGGTGTAGTGGTGCTGTGCTGGTGTAGTGCTGTGCTGGTGTAGTGGTGCTGGTGTAGTGGTGCTGTGCTGGTGTAGTGGTGCTGGTGTAGTGGTGCTGTGCTGGTGTAGTGCTGTGCCGGTGTAGTGGTGCTGTGCTGGTGTAGTGGTGCTGGTGTAGTGGTGCTGTGCTGGTGTAGTCCTGTGCCTTTGATTAGTGGTGCTGGTGTAGTGGTGCTGTGCTGGTGTAGTGGTGCTGCTGGTGTAGTGCTGTGCTGGTGTAGCGGTGCTGGTGTAGTGCTGTGCTGGTGTAGTGCTGTGCTGGTGTAGTGGTGCTGTGCTGGTGTAGTGGAGCTGCTGGTGTAGTGCTGTGCTGGTGTAGTGGTGCTGCTGGTGTAGTGCTGTGCTGGTGTAGCGGTGCTGGTGTAGTGCTGTGCTGGTGTAGTGGTGCTGTGCTGGTGTAGTGGTGCTGCTGGTGTAGTGCTGTGCTGGTGTAGCGGTGCTGTGCTGGTGTAGTGGTGCTGGTGTAGTGGTGCTGTGCTGGTGTAGTGCTGTGCTGGTGTAGTGGTGCTGTGCTGGTGTAGTGGTGCTGGTGTAGTGGTGCTGTGCTGGTGTAGTGCTGTGCTGGTGTAGTTGTGCTGTGCTGGTGTAGTGGTGCTGGTGTAGTGCTGTGCTGGTGTAGTGCTGTGCTGGTGTAGCGGTGCTGTGCTGGTGTAGTGGTGCTGCTGGTGTAGTGCTGTGCTGGTGTAGTGGTGCTGTGCTGGTGTAGTGGTGCTGGTGTAGTGGTGCTGTGCTGGTGTAGCGGTGCTGGTGTAGTGGTGCTGGTGTAGCGGTGCTGTGCTGGTGTAGTGGTGCTGCTGGTGTAGTTGTGCTGCTGGTGTAGTGGTGCTGCTGGTGTAGCGGTGCTGTGCTGGTGTAGCGGTGCTGGTGTAGCGGTGCTGTGCTGGTGTAGTGGTGCTGGTGTAGTGGTGCTGTGCTGGTGTAGCGGTGCTGGTGTAGTGGTGCTGGTGTAGCGGTGCTGTGCTGGTGTAGTGGTGCTGCTGGTGTAGTGGTGCTGCTGGTGTAGTGGTGCTGGTGTAGTGGTGCTGTGCTGGTGTAGCGGTGCTGTGTGGTGTAGCGGTGCTGGTGTAGCGGTGCTGTGCTGGTGTAGCGGTGCTGGTGTAGTGGTGCTGTGCTGGTGTAGCGGTGCTGTGTGGTGTAGCGGTGCTGGTGTAGCGGTGCTGTGCTGGTGTAGCGGTGCTGGTGTAGCGGTGCTGTGCTGGTGTAGCGGTGCTGGTGTAGTGGTGCTGTGCTGGTGTAGTGGTGCTGTGCTGGTGTAGCGGTGCTGTGTGGTGTAGGGGTGCTGGTGTAGCGGTGCTGTGCTGTTGTAGCGGTGCTGGTGTAGCGGTGCTGTGCTGGTGTAGTGGTGCTGTGCTGGTGTAGTGCTGTGCTGGTGTAGTGGTGCTGGTGTAGCGGTGCTGTGCTGGTGTAGTGGTGCTGTGCTGGTGTAGTGGTGCTGTGCTGTTGTAGCGGTGCTGGTGTAGCGGTGCTGTGCTGGTGTAGTGGTGCTGTGCTGGTGTAGTGGTGCTGTGCTGGTGTAGTGATGCTGTTGTAGTGCTGTGCTGGTGTAGTGGTGCTGTGCTGGTGTAGTGGTGCTGCTGGTGTAGTGCTGTGCTGGTGTAGTGGTGCTGGTGTAGCGGTGCTGCTGGTGTAGTGGTGCTGGTGTAGCGGTGCTGGTGTAGTGGTGCTGCTGGTGTAGCGGTGCTGGTGTAGCGGTGCTGGTGTAGCGGTGCTGTGCTGGTGTAGTGGTGCTGCTGGTGTAGTGGTGCTGCTGGTGTAGCGGTGCTGTGCTGGTGTAGCGGTGCTGGTGTAGCGGTGCTGTGCTGGTGTAGTGGTGCTGGTGTAGTGGTGCTGGTGTAGTGGTGCTGTGCTGGTGTAGCGGTGCTGGTGTAGTGGTGCTGGTGTAGTGGTGCTGTGCTGGTGTAGTGGTGCTGGTGTAGCTGTGCTGGTGTAGCGGTGCTGGTGTAGTGGTGCTGGTGTAGTTGTTGCTGTGCTGGTGTAGTGGTGCTGGTGTAGCGGTGCTGGTGTAGTGGTGCTGGTGTAGCGGTGCTGTGCCGGTGGCTGGTAATGAAGATGACATGATGATGGAGGCGATGGTTTCCTTACCTGACAACAACGAGAACAGCAATGACAAAATGACATTGATAAGAAGAACAGTAGTTGCATCATAAACAACAACAACAACGATAATTACAATACCATTGCAACAAAAAATTATACTTCTGCTGCAAACAACTGTTAATGATATCAAGACTTCTTCCACCGGTAATACTTTTACTGTGACTGCTATCACCGCACTGTTTGACCATGAGAACGTTTTTGAATTGTAATTGAAAGATGAGATGAAGCGCTATTCGCAAATGTAGGCCAGTTTTAATGTCATAAATCATCGTCATCTTCGTCATCATGTTAGTCACACTTAAGTCAGCCATCATCGAAAAATATGACTATCAATATTTTAAAATCTACTTTCGGATGTACGTAATACATTGTATTAATTTTAAAAGTTAAACCACATTTTGTTTACCGCGAGTATTAGCATCTTCACTGACGTCACAGCCATGGCATCCTTTCTTTCATTTCCTTCTTCTTTCGCTCTTTCCTTCTTTTTATTTCACACTTTTCGCTGCACTTTACACACCTGCACGTTCAACACACAAACAAAATGTGTGCCATGTGCAGTTTGTGTTCGTTTCACAGAATTAAAATCATGGCGAAGAAGAAGTTCTGGGGTGAAAGATATTTTGAATGCATTCGCGTGTGTGTGTGTGTGTGTGTGTGGCGCGCGCGCGCGCGCGCGCTCGCACGCTCGCGCGCTGACAGTTCTGCGGAATTTGGTAAAGGGCAAACAGTGTCAAGTACTCCGCAGCTCATTTTTCTGTGCAATGTCACTGAAGAAAGTAATACAGTATAAACGAGTGTGAATGAAAAATACCATATAGCATGTACAGTTTATATTCCGCGCGCAGTCAAGACACACGCCTCAGTGACTGTATGTCTGTATGAAGCGGGTTTCACTGTCAGTATGAGTATTAAAAAGACTTTTTGGGATTAAATGACAACAGATTTTTATCATTTTATTTTATCAAATTGTCTTCTATAAAAGAAAGCCATCTGTGGTGTAAAACACATAATTAAACAAGCCACAAGAATCATATTCATTTAATTTGTATGCATGAAATACATACACATGCTTAAATACGCTGACTTGAAGGAAACTACACACAAAACAGTCACAGTCATAATCACATCCAGGGGGCAGGCACGAGGCATCATACTATGATTAAACATTGACTTTGAATAGATAACAGGCTAATCAACAAGGTAGAAGTGACACTTTAATACAGTAAGTCCATCACACTTTTTTTTTAACAAACATGGGTACGCACACAACTACACATGCATGCAATATCGTGCAAACCCAAAGACCTGAGCTACACACACACACACACAGACACACACAGACACACACACACACACACACACACACACAGACAGACCACACACACACACACACACACACACATACACATACACACAGACACACACGCACACACACACACACACACACACACACACACACACACACACACACACACACACACACACGCGCGCTGCTTGCTTGCTTGCTTGCTTGCTTGTTTATCTACACGCATTTTGTGAATTACTTCATTCATTGTAGCTAAGAACCTGAAGGTGCTTTCAATTCATAGTGATTTTTGGTTTGTTATCGTTGTTAGTTTTGGAAGAAAGAGTCGTTTTCCTGAAGATATAAGTTGATAATACCTTGCCAGTGTGTGGCTGGGGTCGTCATGAACAGTGACACAGCATGAAGGATGAACGGTCTGACACAGCATGAAGGATGAATAGTGACACAGCATGAAGGATGAACAGTGACACAGCATGAAGGATGAACGGTCTGACACAGCATGAAGGATGAATAGTGTCACAGCATGAAGGATGAACAGTGACACAGCATGAAGGATGAACAGTGACACAGCATGAAGGATGAACGGTCTGACACAGGGTGAAGATGACACAGCATGAAGGATGAACAGTGACACAGCATGAAGGATGAACGGTCTGACACAGCATGAAGGATGAACAGTGACACAGCATGAAGGATGAACAGTGACACAGCATGAAGGATGTACGGTCTGACACAGCATGAAGGATGAACAGTGACACAGCATGAAGGATGAACGGTCTGACACAGGGTGAAGATGACACAGCATGAAGGATGAACGGTCTGACACAGGGTGAAGAGGCAAGGAACGCACTCAGGGTGAAGAGCTTGTTGGCACCTGCTGTGGCTCGGAAGTGGGGCATTTAAACTTGCTCCGCGTGGCAATAAAAAATAACTAGGAGAGAAAACTGGTAGAGACAGGAAGTCACAACAGTTGGAACAGAAAGGGGAAAGTGGGGAAGAGGAGAGGGAGGTAACTCCGTTCGTTTCAAACAGAAACCGGGGCAGCCATGCTCTCGTTTTAATCCACTTTTGCACTGCCCAGTCTACTTGCCTTTTCCCTCCCTGTGTCTGTTTCCATCCTACCCCCCATTCTCTCTGTCTCTGTGTTTCTGTCTCACTCTGTCTCTGTTTCTCTCCGTCTCTTCACGAAGATTGTTATCTGATGTTCTACCATTGAATAACAATCTCCATAGGTATGGACCTGAAAGCAAAAATTGTCATTTCTGTAAGAATACAGTAGGGAAGATGAATACTATTAATACACATCTGTACGATTTATACTGACCTTAGAGTAGCACTTCTTCAAGATTTCCTTCAATTTCCCCCTGCCTCTCTTCTTCTGGCACACAGCACACATCGCAACATGTTCGTTCCGAAGTACATTTTTAATGGAATCCGAAGAAGACAGCGCCTGGTGGAGATTGTTCAAAAGTTATGCTAAGATTTGTTGAAGAAAAACATTTCGAAATCATATAAATGTTTATTATGCTTCTTTCTTATATTTAAATTGATAATATCCAGCTATGATAATGTGTTCTTCAGTGTACGTGTACAATATTAATATTGAATGAAGATCCAGCAATGGTAATGTGCTACCCAGTGTACGTGTACAATATTAATATTGAATGAAGATCCAGCAATGGTAATGTGCTACCCAGTGTACGTGTACAATATTAATCTTGAATGAAGATCCAGCAATGATAATGTGCTACCCAGTGTACGTGTACAATATTAATATTGAATGAAGATCCAGCAATGATAATGTGCTACCCAGTGTACGTGTACAATATTAATATTGAATGAAGATCCAGCAATGATGATGTGCTACCCAGTGTACAATATTAATATTGAATGAAGATCCAGCAATGATGATGTGCTACCCAGTGTACGTGTACAATATTAATATTGAATGAAGATCCAGCAATGATAATGTGCTACACAGTGTACGTGTACAATATTAATATTGAATGAAGATCCAGCAATGATGATGTGCTACCCAGTGTACGTGTACAATATTAATACTGAATGAAGATCCAGCAATGATAATGTGCTACCCAGTGTACGTGTACAATATTAATATTGAATGAAGATCCAGCAATGATAATGTGCTACCCAGTGTACGTGTACAATATTAATATTGAATGAAGATCCAGCAATGATGATGTGCTACCCAGTGTACGTGTACAATATTAATATTGAATGAAGATCCAGCAATGATGATGTGCTACCCAGTGTACGTGTACAATATTAATATTGAATGAAGATCCAGCAATGATGATGTGCTACCCAGTGTACGTGTACAATATTAATATTGAATGAAGATCCAGCAATGATGATGTGCTACCCAGTGTACGTGTACAATATTAATACTGAATGAAGATCCAGCAATGATAATGTGCTACCCAGTGTACGTGTACAATATTAATATTGAATGAAGATCCAGCAATGATAATGTGCTACCCAGTGTACGTGTACAATATTGATATTGAATGAAGATCCAGCAATGATAATGTGCTACCCAGTGTACGTGTACAATATTAATACTGAATGAAGATCCAGCAATGATGATGTGCTACCCAGTGTACGTGTACAATATTAATATTGAATGAAGATCCGGCAATGTTAATGTGCTACCCAGTGTACGTGTACAATATTAATACCGAATGAAGATCCGGCAATGATGATGTGCTACACAGTGTACGTGTACAATATTAATACTGAATGAAGATCCGGCAATGATAATGTGCTACCCAGTGTACGTGTACAATATTAATACTGAATGAAGATCCAGCAATGATGATGTGCTACCCAGTGTACGTGTACAATATTAATACTGAATGAAGATCCGGCAATGATGATGTGCTACCCAGTGTACGTGTACAATATTAATACTGAATGAAGATCCAGCAATGATGATGTGCTACCCAGTGTACGTGTACAATATTAATATTGAATGAAGATCCGGCAATGATGATGTGCTACCCAGTGTACGTGTACAATATTAATATTGAATGAAGATCCGGCAATGATGATGTGCTACCGAATGTACGTGTACAATATCTACATTGAGTGAGGAATGATTTCTTCCCTCCTGTGACCTTTACACCATGTATAATGGGGACGCCGGAGGTTTTCTTCAGCTGTAATTAATATCTCCGCTCTGCGGAAAACCCCTTCCATATATCTGGTCTTTTCTGTTGCTCCATTTGTTTTTGTTGTCCCCTTTATTTATGTCTTTTTATTATTATCGTTTTCTGCCTTGGACCATTCACTTGGTCTTTAGAAGATCTGGAGAAAAAAATCTGATCTTTTGATAGGCTTGATGATCAGGCATTCTCACTTTGCGTCTTTGGGACGTGTGAGTTGCCAGCTGTTTATTTGGGGGATTTATGTGTCTTAGCTTATATATGTGTGTTTGTGAATGTGTATTGCTATGGAATTGTCAACATTGTGAATGTGTATTGCTATGGAATTATCAACATTGTGACTGTGTATTGCTGTGGAATTGTCAACATTGTGAATGTGTATTGCTGTGGAATTGTCAACATTGTGAATGTGTATTGCTATGGAATTGTCAACATTGTGAATGTGTAATGCTATGGAATTGTCAACACTGTGAATGTGTAATGCTATGGAATTGTCAACATTGTGACTGTGTATTGCTGTGGAATTGTCAACATTGTGAATGTGTAATGCTATGGAATTGTCAACACTGTGAATGTGTAATGCTATGGAATTGTCAACACTGTGAATGTGTAATGCTGTGGAATTGTCAAGATCATTACCCACCCACGACCCCATATCCGTCCTTCCCTTGTCCCCTCCCCTCCCCTCACTCTGTTTAGAATTGTGACCCATGGCCGATGTTCAATAAAACGATTGCGTTCGTTCGTTCGTTTGTTCGTTCTGTCTCTTTATATCTTCCTTTGTCTCTCTGACTCTGTCTCAGTCTGTCTGAGCCTCTGTCTCTTTCCTTTCCGTTGACATCTCCATCATTCTAAATGTTAAATGCATATTTGTGTCAACGGTTGCCAATGTGCTTATTTTTGTGTTTACGTAGCGACGTACTTATTCAATTGTGTTCAGATTTTTAAAATAATTCTCGCTTTTACATCAAGCATTCCGAAACATTCTGTCTTTTTATATGTCTATCTTTCTCCACCCCCTCTCTCACCATCACGCGCTTCAAGGACACACACACACACACACACACACACACACACACACACACACACACACACACACACACACACACACACACACTCATGCACGCATCCACCTATCCACACATATATACATGCATACATACATGCACTTGTGCTATGGGTAGATGGAAATAAATATTTGAAATGGAGCAATAAAAGGCAAAAAGTAATAGAGAAAAGAAAGAAGAAACGAGTGACTGACAGTGAGATAACAAAGATGGAAAGAAAAAAGAAAAAAACCGGAAGGAAGTACAGAAAGAAATGCCAAAAAAGAGGAGTTAAACACAACATCCAACGGAAGCACAGGTGACTGTATATACCGGAATACCTGTCAGAAGTACAGGTGACTGTATACACCGGAATACCTGTCAGAAGTACAGGTGACTGTATACACCGGAATACCTGTCAGAAGTACAGGTGACTGTATACCGGAATACCTGTCAGAAGTACAGGTGACTGTATATACCGGAATACCTGTCAGAAGTACAGGTGACTGTATATACCGGAATACCTGTCAGAAGTGAGTGCAGACAGTGGCTGTTCTGGAACAGGCCCGAGATGAGTTCATCGTCACATCCTCGGAAGCGAGAGAATCTGAGCGCGCTGGTTCGAATCACGGCTCAGTCACCGGTATTTTCTCCCCCTCCACTAGACCTTGAGTGCTGGTCTGGACGCTAGTCATTCGGATGAGACGATAAACGGAGGTCCCGTGTGCAGCATGCACTTAGCGCACGTAAAAGAACCCACGGCAACAAAAGGGTTGTTCCTGGCAAAATTCTGTAGAAAAATCCACTTCAGTCGATAGGAAAAACAAATAAAACTGCACGCAGGAAAAATACGAAAAAAAATGGGTGTAGCAACGCACTCTCCCCGGGGAGAGCAGCCCGGATTCCACACAGAGAAATCTGTTGTGATAAAAAAAAGAAATACAAATCCTCAGCAAACTCTTTCTGTAAACTGATTGCTGTTTAAAAAAGCCCAAAACAACAACAAAAAACGGTACATGATGCCTTTTCCAGGTTTATGTCTTTTTGCTCTTCCTGTTTGTGCCAGAAATGTCCTCTTATCTATCACCCTTTTGGTTTCTGCCTTTTTACCTTTTCTTTCAGAACTCTGCTTATAGGCTTTTCATGAATCGTCTGGAAATCGACATTGCACTCCTCTACTTTACAAATTGTACTGGCTTCCAGCTGAACAAAGACTGAGATAGACGTGCTACTGTCTCTGCTTCAAAGTTATCCCAGGCTCTGCTCCTCGATATCTATCTCAACTTTTCATTATGTACATTCCCTACAGGACCCTTCGATCCTCTGCTGACACAAGGCTCTTTCAGCTTCCTACTTTCACATGCAAACAGCATGGCTAATGAGCCTTTTCTTTTTCAGCACCTAAGCTCATGAACTCTCTACTAAACTCTCTTCGACACAGTCAGTCCGAAGTGCCTTTTAGGTCAGGCCTGAAAACATATCTCTGTACACAATACTATGATCAACCTATCTCCTTCCTATCGTTAAGAACGTGCTTTATCCTTCCACACTGAATACGTGAATGCGATGAGTGTGCATTAGGACGGAGGAGTGTGGGTGCGGTTGCCTCTGTGTGTGTGTGTGTGTGTGTGTGTGTGTGTGTGTGTGTGTGTGTGAGTGTCTGTGTCTGTGTGTGTGTGTGTGTGTGTCTGTGTCTGTGTGTCTGTGTGATCTGATGATTATGATGAATGATAATGTGGCTTTTTAGATTATGATCATAAGTTGCAGAATGAAAAGGATGATGATGACAATGATGATGATTTTGAACGTTCCCAGACCGGTACAAACATGTCACAGCTAGCTCTGTGAAGACCCTCTGGATACTATTTTTTTAGTTCCTAAAGGAAATCAATATTTCAAACTTGATTTGCATATTACGTGGATTGAAACATACATGGGTGATTTGGTATTGTTACGTTATTTCCAACATTCTAAACTTGAATAAAATTTGACTTGGGCTGAGCGAGACGTGGGTGAAGTGGTCTTTTTTGTGGCTATTTCAGCTGGTTTCAAGAAGTGACGGGTTGACAGTCAGTCATGAAATAGGCCCACTGCGGTCAGCTGGGGTCTAAGCAACATGGCTGATTTATTAAGAAAAAACCCCCAAAAACAACAAACAAACAAAACAACAACAAAAAAGAACCCCGGATACTTTCTCGTGGTTGTTTTTTTCCCAAAAGCACACACAAGAAAATCAAAAAACATGACATGAACAGTAGGATTATACAAGGAGAAACTGTCATGATCTGAATGATCATAATCTCAGGAGGAATTCCGTAAAGCTGATGACACCATGCAGAATATATAATAAAAGACAGAACCCCAAGCCATGAAAAACAAGGAACAAATACCAACAACCAAACACGGCACAGTGAAATGTGTAGGTTCCTTCCCAGGTCGTTACAAACATGGATAGTACTTTCGGTAAAATTTAGTAAGCGTCATTTCCCAGCAATGTGGATATATCAAGTTTATATTTACCATCAAGTCGTTCTGAAAGTTCAGAATATTAGATTTTGTGCTGTGAGTTGAACAAAGAATCCTCGAAAGGGGAAATAAAGGAAGGAAAATAATGAATCAGAGGAAAGAAGAAAGAAGGACGAACACAGTAGCAACGATTTTTGTTTTCAACGGTAAAAGTATTGGTTCCTGTTAACCATTTATCATACTTGCCATTGCTACTCTTAAAGAAAGGACGGAAAGAAAACACAGGAAAAAGAAACAAAGAAACAAACCAGGAAAAAGGAAAAGAAAGTATTATCAAAACCGACACAAACATTAACAGCCTGCATGTGTCGGAACAGTGGGTTCCAGCTCCGATCTTCTGGTGACAGAAAAAAGAGGTGTACTGTCTCAGCAGTTTGTTCTGATCGTTCTTACCTCGGAGTGGGGAGAGAAAGAAAGGTTGTCGTTGTGGGCCGTGGCCATGACAGCTGTCATGAACAGACCGTGGGCATCCTGTTTCCACTGACTGTCGCTGTGTGTCAGTGTCCGCGATCCCCCCCTTGTCAGTGTCACGTGTCAGCTTCAGGTTTGGCTGGACTGGCTGGTGAAGAGAATTTGAACTCTGTTGTGTATATTGTTTTACTTATTTTCGTTTCGTTTCCTTTCTATTTTTTTCCTTTCCGTTTTTTGTTTTTTTGTGTGTTATTTGTTTGTTCTCTTTCTGAATCGTTGATGTTAAACATGTCATTGGATACATATGCGGATATTTTAAAGGAAAAAATTAAAATTTTAAAGGAAAATTATTCAGGCTTTTGTTTTACGAGTAAAGTTTTTTTCCCCTTTAAAAAAACTTTTTTTCTCTTTCAAACGCACCATACAGTCAATTTAATGCAAGTAATCACATGCCATGAACACTAACAATCATATATGAGTATATTTCAATTACACCTCATTATGTAAACCACAGCTGTATCATGATAAGACAACTCATTACAATGATCTTCACGACGTGGATAAGAACAGCAGAAAACAAAACAAACAGAACAAGCAACACAACAGCAACAAACTGAATGTGAAGGCCTTGTCAAATGCACCACAACCCGCAGATCAGTGAGCGGAGTCCTTGTTTGTTTTCAGAATGACTCCAACAAGAACAATCCTTGCATCTTTCCCTCTGTCTCTGTTTTAATCTGTTTGTCTTCCTCTCTGTCTGTCTTTGTCTCTCTCTCTCCTCCCTCTCTCTCCTCCCCCTTTTTCTGTGTTATTCTCTTTCCTTCACTTCCTTCTCATCCATTCTGTTCTCTTCTCTCCATCCTTCCTCTGCCCCACTCCACACTGCTTTGATCATCTCCCATCCTCGTTGATAAAGAAAGACGAATGTGTTCCTTCCACTCCTCTTTCTCTCTTTCTGTCTCCTCTCCCCTCCCTCTTTGTGTGAGAAAGGAAACAGCTGTGGACCATGTCCAAGTCCGCATCAGGAGCAGTCCAGGTCATCACCGACCTCTTCGAACTGATCGGTCGGCGCTTTCATCACCTCTGACCTCCCGCCCCCCTCTCAACTTTCTGAGGATCAGAAAAACCCAGGTTTGCCAAAATGACATGACTGC
>NC_134884.1:12721550-12731550 GCF_041734735.1 Babylonia areolata
CACACACCACGTAGGTGGGTGTTCACAGACACGACACGTCTCTACGGGGTATCCAAGAGATCTTCTCGGTGTTTCAAGGCACAGTAGATGTACATGGCCAGCTTTCTGTTATGTTCGAAGTTTTCCACTGATAAAATATTACCTACATCAGGTTTATGCTATATTGTGTTACAGTTTTTCGAGATAATTCACTCTTACATTCTGATATACCGGACACGCAAAGAGAAAGTGATCTTCGTTCTCCTCTATCCCAGGACAAAAGGGGCAATCGTGACTGACGGTTTGGTATCGCTTATTTGTTGCTAGTTCATGTATTCCAAACCGAAATCTAATCAAAGTCTCTGAACTTGTTTTTATTGTAATGCCGTTTATGTAAGTTTTTTTTGTTTCACACTACGTAGAAAACCAGCTTCGTTTGTAATTTCACCTGACCAAGCTTTCTGGAAACCAAGAGAAAATAAACAGTTTCTGACTGACCTGACCCAGTTTGATTTGTTTGGTCTGTTTACATGAAGATCGTTTAATAGTTAATACTTGTTCGGGCATTCTATAATCAGGGAGTTTTCTTAAGTTCAACCAGTACCTAAGAGTTGAAATTGTACTGTCAATATACAGTGGATAACGACCTGCATCACCATAAATCATGTTGTTTGGGGTTCTATCACTCAATCCCAGTACTCGTTTACAAGCAAAAAGGTGGTCTGATTTTATATTTGCTATCTTATTCATTCCCCATATTTCAGAGGAATTCATCATCATAGGTTTGATCTGGGCATCAAACAGCTGAAAAAACACAGATGAGTCAAAAGTCCCTAGAAACCACATAGTTTTCGTAAGTTCAAGCAACTTGCCTTTGGCTCTACTTGCAAACTCAATGCATGCAGATTCGAAAGTTTCGTTGTTAGCAGAAAACCTAAACATTTATAACTGTTGACCACTTCAATGTTGTTCCCACCATATGACCATGATTCCCTCTCAGCTAGGTGACCCCCTTTCCTGTAAACCATAATCTTTGTCTTTTCTAGATTTATAGTAAGGCCTAGTCGCGTGGATGCTGTTTCTAGACTGTTGATTTGATTTTGAAGCCTAAATGGTGTAGAAGAGATCAATACCGAGTCATCTGCAAACAGGAGCAAAAAAGATCTCGTCTAAACCCGGAAGAACCTGGATTCCGTGGTTACCCTTTTCTCGCACAAAACCTGCCACTTCTGCTGTGAATAAAAAAAAAAAAAATTAAAGGACTTAGCAAACATCCTTGCTTAACCCCCTGCATGCAAGTGAAAAACTCTGACAGTTGGGTACCCCACCTGACGCAAGCTCTGACTTTGAGTACATAGCTTTCAACATCTTTAACATTTTACTAGATGTGTTCATATTTCTCAGTATTTCCCAAAGATTGTCCCTGTTAACAGTGTCAAAAAAAAACTTTTTTTTATCATCTATGAAGGCCACGTAACCTTTGCCTCGTCTCCCGCAGTTGCATCCTCTTTTGATCATTGAGATTAATGTGATCTATTGTTGAGAACCCTTTTCGAAACCCTGCTTGTTCTTTGCTGAGTTTGCCTTCTGTTTCAGCCCCAAAGTATAATCTTTTGTTTAATATAGCTGTAAAGACTTCGCTGGCAATACTTAGTAAAGAGATCCAACAGAGAGATAGCAGAGAAAGAGAGAGAGAGAGAGAGAGAGAGAGAGAGAGAGAGAGAAGACTAGACTAGACTAGAAGACACAACACGAGACTGGACAGAATTCTTCATTCCTCTGTTTCCTAGGATACTACTGCTACTCAGGCTCTCTCTCTCTCTTTGTGTGTGTGTGTGTGTGTGTGTGTGTGTGTGTGTGTGTGTGTGTTTGTGTGTGTGTGTGTGTGTGTGTGTGTGTGTGTGTGTGTGTGTGTGTGTGTGTGTTAGATAGATAGATAAATAGAGAGAGAGAGAGAGAGAGAGAGAGAGAGAGAGAGTCCGCTAGGAACAGTTTATCAATGATACCAATCCACAGACAACCTCGCAGCTTCTCACCCTCAAAGAAGCGTCTCATTACCCACCTCCTTTCCCTCCGTAGTCAGAACACCTCCCCCCACCCTCACCCTGAAAGAAGCGTCTCATTACCCACCTCCTTTCCCTCCGTAGTCAGAACACCTCCCCCCACCCTCACCCTGAAAGAAGCGTCTCATTACCCACCTCCTTTCCCTCCGTAGTCAGAACACCTCCCCCCACCCTCACCCTGAAAGAAACGTCTCATAACCCACCTCCTTTCCCTCCGTAGTCAGAACACCTCCCCCCACCCTCACCCTGAAAGAAACGTCTCATAACCCACCTCCTTTCCCTCCGTAGTCAGAACACCTCCCCCCACCCTCACCCTGAAAGAAACGTCTCATAACCCACCTCCTTTCCCTCCGTAGTCAGAACACCTCCCCCCACCCTCACCCTGAAAGAAGCGTCTCATAACCCACCTCCTTTCCCTCCGCAGTCAGAACACCTCCCCCACCCTCACCCTGAAAGAAACGTCTCATAACCCACCTCCTTTCCCTCCGTAGTCAGAACACCTCCCCCCACCCTCACCCTGAAAGAAACGTCTCATAACCCACCTCCTTTCCCTCCGTAGTCAGAACACCTCCCCCCACCCTCACCCTGAAAGAAACGTCTCATAACCCACCTCCTTTCCCTCCGTAGTCAGAACACCTCCCCCCACCCTCACCCTGAAAGAAGCGTCTCATAACCCACCTCCTTTCCCTCCGTAGTCAGAACACCTCCCCCCACCCTCACCCTGAAAGAAACGTCTCATAACCCACCTCCTTTCCCTCCGTAGTCAGAACACCTCCCCCCACCCTCACCCTGAAAGAAGCGTCTCATAACCCACCTCCTTTCCCTCCGCAGTCAGAACACCTCCCCCCACCCTCACCCTGAAAGAAACGTCTCATAACCCACCTCCTTTCCCTCCGTAGTCAGAACACCTCCCCCCACCCTCACCCTGAAAGAAGCGTCTCATAACCCACCTCCTTTCCCTCCGCAGTCAGAACACCTCCCCCACCCTCACCCTGAAAGAAACGTCTCATAACCCACCTCCTTTCCCTCCGTAGTCAGAACACCTCCCCCCACCCTCACCCCCCGCCCGGTCGTCTCAGCATCTGCCACTCAACCAGATAGTCTGGCATGGCTGTTCATCGTTGTGGAGGTGCTGCACGTGTTTTCAGCCACTTAAAACATAACGGAGTGGTGCTGTGTGCAGTGATGAAGTGAGAGGTCTTTCTCAGTCAGCGTGGTCGTTGTGTGTTGGTGGTTGGAATGTTCACTCTGCTGCGGAAATCTTCACATCACAGTAAGATTACTTTTGACTTGGACTGGGGTGTGGGGGCTAGAAAGTTTGTTTTTTTTTTTTTTCCCCTATGTTTTGAGATTTCAAGCAAAAGATACTAATATATACTGTAAAAAGGAGAACAATAGAGAAGTTTGAAAACAGTAATTTGTTACAACAGTGAAAAAACAACAAGAAAACAAACAAACAAACAAACAAAAGAGTAAAAAGAAAAAGAAAAGACACGACGTTAACGTGGATGATCTCTGACCTGAACTAAAAAGCTCAGTACTAGTTTTAAGTCAGACTAACGTGGATGATCTCTGACCTGAACTAAAAAGCTCAGTACTAGTTTTAAGTCAGACTAACGTGGATGATCTCTGACCTGAACTAAAAAGCTCAGTACTAGTTTTAAGTCAGACTAACGTGGATGATCTCTGACCTGAACTAAAAAGCTCAGTACTAGTTTTAAGTCAGACTAACGTGGATGATCTTTGACCTGAACTAAAAATCTCAGTACCAGTTTTAAGTCAGACTAACGTGGATGATCTCTGACCTGAACTAAAAAGCTCAGTACTAGTTTTAAGTCAGACTAACGTGGATGATCTTTGACCTGAACTAAAAAGCTCAGTACTAGTAGTTTTAAGTCAGACTAACGTGGATGATCTCTGACCTGAACTAAAAAGCTCAGTACTAGTTTTAAGTCAGACTGGAGGGACTTTTCACTGTGGATTAAGACACGCTGTGAAGCAGCACAAAAAGGAACGAAGAAGCTATGAGGAAACCTTTGGCAGTCTTCTTACTCTTCTCTTTCTTCACCCTGGATTCTGTGAAGTCACTGGGGCACCGTGCTGAACAACTGTCCTGTCACCAGATCCCAGCAAGTCAGTCTGTCAGCTGTGTGTCAAACCCTGGGCCTCTGCTAATGGTTTCCCTGTCCATTCTGCAGTGTTGTTCGTCCGTTTTGTTGTTGTCTTCCCCTGCGCCTTCCTGTGTCATGGAGGATTGTTTTAGCAATGGATCTTGTTTCGGGGCCATACCAAGATAGCTTTCTCTTCCTTAACTGATGTCAGTAGATCTTCATATGATCCAGTGTGCTGCTTAGGGGTTTTGTGGACTTGTTTCTTTGTGATATGATCAGAACATGTGATGTTCAGTATCTTGCGGTAACACCTCATTTCCATGGCTTGGGTTCTTTTCAAATCCGCAGTGAGGGTCCATGTTTCATGTGCATACAGGAGCCTGATCTTGTGTTTCAAGGAGATATTTTTGTCCGTCCATATAAGATTTAGTGCTAATGTTGTCTTTGCTTCCCTTGAGAGGATTAAAAAAAAAAAAAGAAAAAAAAAAAAAAAAAGAATTACCCGATTCCCAAGAATCGACCCAAGGAAAGAGAACTGTTGAACGGTTCCTAGCTTCAGTCCATGGGCATTTATGTCAGCAGTGATGGCGGTGCTGCGACTGCTTATCAACTTGAATTTCTCGGCGCATATTTCCATGCCAACATTTCAGGTAGATGTTTCTTCCAGTTAAAGATATTGTCTATTTCTTTCGCACTGCCTGCCATGCCATCGATGTCACACGCACAGCAAAGGTTCGTGGTGGTTCTTCTTCCGGTGCCGGGACTGTTTTGACATGGTCTTCAGTTGCGTCAGTCATGATGCGCTCTTGGAATATGTTGAAAGGTGTGGAAGACAGACGGTAGCCCTGACGAACTCCAACGGAATTATGGAGCCACTCTCCAATGGTACTCTGTGTGAGTACCACACTGGTCGCATGAGAGTATGGTTGCTGGTGTTGACTGCTTTTGCCCCTTGTTAGATTTCTTCATTATGGCTCAAAGTGCCTCCTTCCAGACTCTGCTGAACGCCTTTTTGAAGTCTAGTAAGACTTGGTTATTCCCCTGGTTTTTGAGGCTTTCCCAAAGGGTACATAAGTCCAAGATTTGTTGGAAGGTACTTCTGTCTTTGTGGAACCCGGCCTGTTCTTCAGCAATTATGGCGGTATCTGCTTGCGAACGTAATATGTTCAGAATGCTCAGTTAACAAAGCTGATTTGAAATTTTAAAAAAGGACAATGACAAGAACACCCCCAACATTCATGGTGTTGGGTGGAATTCTGACAACCAGAACGGTGAACTTCCTTTCACTGAATGCAGTGGACGGTGTGCTGACAGCTGAATGTATCGGTGTGGATGAAGAACTGTGAGTGAAGTAAAAAAGGATGGCTATGAATGGGAGAAAGATCACACACACACACACACACACACACACACACACACACAGACAGCAGCAGACGGCTGAGATAAAGACAGAAAGAGAGAGAAAGAAAGAGAGGTGAGAGTGAGACCGACAGGCACACAGACAAACACGCTCATACTAACACAGAAACAGAGGCAGAAGAGTGATGAGAAGAAGGGCAACGCAATAATAATACTACATAAAAATAATAAAACATCCCCATCAGCTCGCACAGAATGCGCGCCATTTCTTTGCCAGTGATATCCCCTCCACTCCCTCCTCTCTACCACTCCCCCCCCCATCACTTCACTTCACCTCTCATCCCCCATCCTCCGCCGCAGCTGTAGCGCTGCACTGACGGACGCTCTCTGACAGAAGAGGAGTGTTTCGCCCTCCACTCAGAAAGCAGACGGTTCTTGTCTAATACAAAATGATAAACAAAACAAAACAAAAAAGTAACAAGTGCAAAGACGAAAAGAATGTCATAGCAGTAGCATTAACTCAGTGAAGAAAGAGGTAGCTAGTTTTAGAGGGTCAGTGTACTACCACCACCACAACAGAAGCAAGTTTCCACTGTCCACTGCCGCAGAGACAGGTACGACTTGAAGAAAGCTTGGGACATGTTGCTGTGATTCAGCTTGCAGTGCTGGAAGTTATCTCGGAATGCCACTGTAACTTGTGTGCACACTGACGGTACCTGCCTCAGACAAGAACAACTCAGGGGAAATAAATCTCACGTGAAGGTAAAGCCGCTTCCTGTTTTGCAGAAGACTCACCGACAACAACAACATCAGTACCTTTAAACCATTACCGCCACAACAGCCACAGCAATAGCAACGACGAACACTTCTAGCAAGGACAAGAGTCAGAGAAGCTGGACGGTGTGGACCTGTTTCATCGTAAACAAAACTGCTTTCACAAAAACAAAAAAGGACTGTGAGGGGAAAACATTTCATTGTTCTCTGCTGTTGCTGGGAATTGTTGGCTTTATTCGAACATTTCATGTTGGTTGGTCCTGCTTCGTACTGCTGCCAGCAAGGAGTGGAACGAAGGAAGGAAGAAAATGCACCGGGAGAAGTACGACATTCACACTCATGAACCAAGGTGAGTGAGAGTCAGAGTTGAGTGCACGTGCAAACGGGAGAGAGTGTGTTCAGGACTGACTTGACCGCGCAGGTGTGTGTGCTCTGCATGGAATGCTGAAAATGGGATGAGCAGCTTTCGCCTGGGAGAGAGAGAGAGAGAGAGAGCGGGGCCGGGGGGGGGGGGTGGGGGGGGGAATGAGGGGGGAGGGAGACAGAGACGAGGGAGGGAGAGGGACAGAGAACATGAAACGAACCCTGAAAAATGTTTATTTATTTACTTACTCATTCACAGAGAGAGTAAAGACTCAAGATGTTTTATTCAGAAAGGCAGGCCGTTACCCCCAAGAAGGGAGATACACAAGAAGAAATGGAAATCGCGTACTATGTTGTTCTCCAGTATCAACTGAACGAGAGAGAGAGAGAGAGAGAGAGAGAGAGAGAGAGAGAGAGAGAGAGAGAGAGAGAGAACAAACTACAAATAAGAATGTTTTATTCAGTTTTAGGTCTTAGCCCCTGTGCAAGGCATCTAAATAAGAGTATCGATAACTGAATGAATGTACCACTCATCTCGGTGATCGATTGATCATTGATCTGTCAAAAATCGTTTCCTCCCCTCTCCTCCTTTACCCAGTCTCTCTCTGTCTCTGTCTCTCTCTCTGTCTCTGTCTCTCTCTCTCTCTCCTATTCAATGGTGTAATCTTAACAGTAGTTCCAGAATAACAACAGCCATGCTTCCAGATGCCGACTTAAATGCCGCCATGTTCCCGCAATCAGGTGAGCTCTGGCAGTGTTCTTCAAGTTACTGCTGCAGCCAGCAGTCCTCAGTGTGGCGCGCTGGATTGCTTTGATCCACACTCTGTGCTGTTACACTGTGTGTTTCCATTGCTGTCTGCTGTGGTTGTATAACAGAAGTATGTTTGCCCTCAGGGGTCTTGATACTCGCCCGTCCAACTCACTTTTCTGGCGGTCAAGTGGAAATACTACCTGCACGTGACTTGTCCATTGGGCATGTCGACTGTGTCAGCGGAAGGATGAAGAAGCGGTCAGCTGCAGGGCAGACCGATTGCACGTCCCTCCTCCCTCATGCACCACAACACCCCCATTCCACCTTCACCCCCACCCGGTTAGTTGGAGATACGAACCCTAACAGCTTGAGACAAGGCACTGTTCTGTAAATATAACGAGTCAGCGCGGAAATGACAGATCAACTCCATTTATCCACCTCACACCGAGTGTCACGTGTGTGGTGTCGTTAACGGGAACCACTGTCACTGATGGCTACAAAACGTTCAACTGGACAGTTCTAACGACGTCAGACTGATTATTTAGGAATTAGTTTAGAACTGATTGGCACGTGTTTTTCAATATCCCACTTGATGAACTGAAACGCGAAGAGAGTTGTTTGATCCCAATCTGTTGGAGCAGCCAGCTTCATGTTGATGTTCAGGTTTTGGTTACTTTCCAGCTGTGGAGCTGTGGGAAAAGAGGCTACTGAAGATTTCAATTGAAGAAAAGATCCGTTGTTTTTCTGAAAGAGGGGGGCCAGTTAGATTTTGTCATCTACTGGTCCCCAGGTCAACCAAAAAAAAAAGGACATGGTTTATATAGCGCGTTCTTTCGGGAAGTACTGCTCAAAGCGCTTTAAATTTGGTTCCCCCTTCTCCATCCTCCCCCTTCATATCCCCCCTTCCCTCTCCGCACACACACATGAGGGGTCAAGGCCAACCTGAATAAACGACTGTCGCATTGTGGTCAGTCGGTCTCGGTGCAGGCAGTGTTTTGATCGGCGTGTTCATTTTTCTTTCTTTCGGGTTTCTGTCTTTTCTTTCTTTCTGGCCGTCCTTCTTTCGTTCTTTCGTCCTTACTTCTTCCTTGAAGATGAACAGTGTTAAAATGGCAGGTGATTTTAATAGTTTTATTGCCTTTTATTTTGCACCCACTACCCAGCTCATACTCTCTGTCTCTTAGTCTCTGTCTCTCTGTCTCTTTGTCTCTGTCTGTCTCTGTCTCTATCTCCCTCTGTCTCTCTCTCTTTCTCTCCATTTCACACACTTCCCTCACCCCTCTCTCTCTTTCCCTTGCTCTCTTTATGCCTATCCCCCCCTTTTTTTCTCTGTCTCTCTGTCCATTTCTCTCTTCCTCCCTGTTCCTTCCCACCGTCTGTCTGTCTGTATATAAGTCTGCCTCTCAGCCCATCCCCTGCCGCCATATCCCTGAGTTTTTTCTCCAGAGAACCGAAAATAAGCAATAAACATCCCTGTCTCAGTAGCCACAATTGTAGCATCATTGGAGTGAATATAACTCTTATGGTCGACCTCTCTTTCGATCCGTTGGTCATCAACCCCACCTCCACCCTCACACCTACGCCCTCGCTCTCTTTCTGTCTACCTGTCCCTCCACCCCCCTTTCCCTCCCCCCTCCGTTGATGCGTGCCATCACCACAGCAGTGCAGTAGCGCCAACAGGCCAGGTAACGAGAGTTGATGGTGCCCCACATGCCTTGCCTGTTTCCCCGCTCATCAGCTGAGAGCGGCCTGTGCACACACACAGCTGCTGCCAGCAGACAGTGCGGCGGCTTTCTTATTCACTCGTTCTCTGGAACACGGCACCTGCTGCTTCCTGGCGTTTTTCACTGCTGCTGGCAACGTCTTGATCAGTGTCCTTCCTTCCTTCCTTCCTTTATTTTTTCTCTTCTTACTTTCTTTCATTTTCTTTCAATCTTTTCTTCTTCTTGTTTTTAGTTCTTCTTTTTCCTTCCACCCTTCTTTCTTTCCTTTCTTTTACAATTGTTTCCTTTTCTTCTTTCTTTTCTTTCTTTCTAAATTTCTTTCTCCCTTTATGTTTTTCTGTCTTTCCTTGTTTTTTTCTCTCTTTTTTTGGTCTTTCTTTCCTTCCGTTATTCCGTCTTTCATTCTTGATCTATTTCTTACTCACTTCATTTCTTTCCTTCTTTTATTTTTCATTCATTCATTCATTCACTCATTCTTTAGTTTTTCAAAACCACTTGTGTGTAATACAATGCAAAGGCATTAGATAAAGACAGAAAAGCAATGAGATTTGAGGTTAAAACAAAAGTTTTAGTTTTGAAGATGATTAGATTTAGAAAGGGCTTGTTTCAATAAACTGAATATGACTGGGTTTCACGTTTTCTTTAAACAACAACAACAAAAACAACAATAACCCCTCCTCCCCCCCCCCCCCGACCCCCCAAAAACAACAACAAAACAACAGCAACAAAAAACAACCCAACCCAGAACAACAAACCCATGCACTTTAAAAAAAATTCTATTTCTTTCCTCACCTCTTTCAGCTCATATCTGTTTAAAATTACCCCCCCCCCCCTCCCTAAAAAAACAAAAACAAAACAAAAACAAAAACAAACAAA
>NC_134884.1:12736550-12739050 GCF_041734735.1 Babylonia areolata
CTCCTATGACCCGCCCTCCTATGACCCCCTCCTATGACCCCCTCCTATGACCCCCTCCTATGACCCCCTCCTATGACCCCCTCCTATGACCCCCCCTCCCCCTCTCTGCTCTTCAGGTTGACAGCAGCATCAAGGAGTTATCGTGTCAGAGGTCAAGGGTCAGGGAAACCTCCAGCGGTGCAGACCTTGCTATCTGTTCTGAGGGGAATCAGTGGATGGGGCATGTACCTGTGCTTGTCTGTCTGTCTGTCCCTGTCTGTCTGTCCCTGTCTGTTAGTCTCTCTTTCTCTCTGTCTGCTCATCTCACTGTCTGTCCCACTCTCTCTCACATTTTCTGTCTCTCTGTTTTTCAAGCTGTTTGATTCCCAAGTACAACCTGTTATGCAGTATGGGTCGGAATTATTGTGTTTCAACAAAGGAACAGTCCACTGTTACGCTGACCATCTGTTTGCTGTTTAAAAAAAGAACAGAAAAAGCTGTGTGTGTGCAGACTCGAGGTCACCTAACGACTGCGTTTCGTCATGTGGTGAAACAAATCGTGACCCACGATGTGTAAATTCGGTACCGGTTGAAATTATTACAGATGGAAAACCATAGACTATCACACAGAGCGTACAGAACGTTGAATCACTCATATTTCAATGGCAGGAAAAAGAAAAGGTTTCAAATGTGTGCCTTTGCGCGAAAAAAGGGTTTGAGCATATTAGTTAAGTATGTGTTGTTGTTTTTTCAAGCGTAATATGTATTTTTCGTCACCGCTTGATAGATTGCAGATGGCAAACTTGGATTCCACTTAATTAAACGAGTGAACTTTTTTTTTCTAATGTTTGAGGAACATTTTCTTTAAATCATGTTTTGAAGCCTTAGACAGTTTTTGTTAAATACTGACAGACACCTCAGGTGTATCACAACACGATTCAGACTCGACTCGGTATAACGGATTTGGCTGTTCACGGTATAAAGTTTAAGCGTTCAAGGGATATGATTTATTGTATCCATTATGCAAAACATCAAAAGAAGAAGAAGTACATTTCATGTGTTACGAAGCATTGAGTAAGGAGATAGAAAGACTCATTCGGCCTGAATACTGTACTGCACCAGCCTTGTGTCTCTGAGATCCTTGTCGTCAAGTTCTGATGTTACTGTTGTATGTAAGTTGTATCGGCACTTGGAGGCACTTGAACATGTTTTTGTGAAACAGCCACGCCCTAAATTGTTCTGTAACTCTAACCCGTACATTGTCTGTGTTCCATGTCAGTGCAGTCTACCTATCTGTGAGAGTGTCTCTCCATGTCAGTCTACATGCCAGTCTACCTGTCTGTGAGAGTGTCTCTCCATGTCAGTCTACATGCCAGTCTACCTGTCTGTGAGAGTGTCTCTCCATGTCAGTCTACCTGTCTGTGAGCGTGTCTCTCCGTGTCAGTCTACCTGTCTGTGAGAGTGTCTCTCCATGTCAGTCTACCTGTCTGTGAGCGTGTCTCTCCATGTCAGTCTACCTGTCTGTGAGAGTGTCTCTCCGTGTCAGTCTACCTGTCTGTGAGAGTGTCTCTCCGTGCCAGTCTACCTGTCTGTGAGAGTGTCTCTCCATGTCAGTCTACCTGTCTGTGAGAGTGTCTCTCCATGTCAGTCTACCTGTCTGTGAGAATGTATCTTCATGTCAGTTTACCTGTCTGTGAGCGTGTCTCTCCATGTCAGTCTACATGTCAGTCTACCTGTCTGTGAGAGTGTCTCTCCGTGCCAGTCTACATGCCAGTCTACCTGTCTGTGAGAGTGTCTCTCCATGTCAGTCCACCTGTCTGTGAGAGTGTCTCTCCATGTCAGTCTACCTGTCTGTGAGAGTGTCTCTCCGTGCCAGTCTACCTGTCTGTGAGAATGTCTCTCCGTGCCAGTCTACCTGTCTGTGAGAGTGTCTCTCCATGTCAGTCTACCTGTCTGTGAGCGTGTCTCTCCATGTCAGTCTACCTGTCTGTGAGAGTGTCTCTCCGTGCCAGTCTACATGCCAGTCTACCTGTCTGTGAGAGTGTCTCTCCATGTCAGTCTACCTGTCTGTGAGCGTGTCTCTCCATGTCAGTCTACCTGTCTGTGAGAGTGTCTCTCCATGTCAGTCTACCTGTCTGTGAGAGTGTCTCTCCGTGTCAGTCTCCTGTCTGTGAGAATGTCTCTCCGTGTCAGTCTACCTGTCTGTGAGAATGTCTCTCCGTGCCAGTCTACCTGTCTGTGAGAGTGCCTCTACATGTCAGTCTGCCTGTATGTGAGAGTGTCTCTACATGTCAGTCTACCTGTCTGTGAGAGTGTCTCTCCATGTCAGTCTGCCTGTATGTGAGAGTGTCTCTCCATGTCAGTCTACCTGTCTGTGAGTGTCTCACCGTGCCAGTCTACCTGTCTGTGAGAGTGTCTCTCCATGTCAGTCTACCTGTCTGTAAGAGTGTCTCTCCATGTCAGTCTACCTGTCTGTGAGTGTCTCACCGTGCCAGTCTACCTGTCTGTGAGAGTGTCTCTC
>NC_134884.1:12751550-12754050 GCF_041734735.1 Babylonia areolata
TAACAGCTGACTGTACTGTGTGTGTGTGTGCATCGTCTGTATTTCCGTGGTGCCAGTTTAGTCTTTAAAAAAAAAAAAAAAAAAAATGTCACTGCTGGTGTAAACTTCATTGAGTCTGGCACATATGATGATGACAAGGATACTTATATTGCGCTTATCGTCAGTCAGGGACCAAGCGCTATTCAAACACGAGAGTTGCCACCAGGGTTCACCATTCATTTTCTGTGTCGTTCAGTTTCAGTCACGGACACGCACAGACGTTTATCATTTTACGTGTATGACCGTTTGTTTATTTTTTACCCCGCCATACAGGCAGCCATACGCCGTTTTCGGGGGTGTGCATGCTCGGTATGTTCTTGTTTCCATAGTCCACTGAACGGTGACATGGACTACAGGGTCTTTAGTGTGCGTATTTGATCATATACACAACGTGAGCTCAGGCACTAGGAGATCTGCACATCATTATGTTGACCTGGAAGATAAGAGAAATCTCCACCTTTAACCAGCAAGGTGCGCCGAAACCAGTGGTCGAATTCAGGAAATTCTTAGCGTTCGGGGAGCGCACCCGTCAGATGACATAATAAGAAGATAAGAAGATAAGAAGATAAGAATAACTTTATTATCTCCAACTGGAGAAATTTGGTCAGGTGCATTATCACAACATAGACAAGTAAACAACATGGGGACCATAACTGTAAAAGCCAACAACAGCCCCAACAAATATTACGAAGATACAAATGTAAAAAATATCACATACATCGTTTCATACATACATCCACACACTGCAGGTAATAACTAGTATTCTTAATGTAAAAACAGAAAGAATTAAGAAACATTATTTGAATATAATTATAAACATAGCCTACTATACTGCACATTGATTATAATAGACAGATAAGATAAGAATAAAGATGAATTGCGGAAAACCACAACCAGATAATCAGCACACACCCGCACCGCACCCCCCCCCCCCCCCCCACACGCGGATAACTTGATTAAACAAGAGTAATAAACATATGTTCTCAAATAAAAGCATTTCACATATTCGCTTTTAAAAACATTGCAATTAATGTTGTGTGAAACGAAATAGTGAAGTAAAGAAAGACATAAATATGTCAATGAAATTAAATAAAAAAAAGAAAAAAAGAAGAAGAAAAAACAAACCCAGAAGGAAGTATAATGTACGTTTATATTCAATGAAATTATAACACCAAGGGGGAAAACTCGTTCATTGACCATTCAACACACACACACACACACACACACACACACACACACACACACACACAGAGTTGGCGATATATGTATATATAACTCTCTCTCTGGGAATGGAAGCGTTGGACGGAAGAAGAAAGTAAACCCTTGCTTCACTTCTGTCCTCTTCAGATCTGTGCCCGCTTGGTAAAGCCTGTGCACACGGGGCGTGTTAGATGATCAGTGTCTGCACGCTTGGCTGGCTGGAAATAAAGCCTCCCTCACACTGTCCGCCACACAAAACTCCCTGACAACAGTTCCGGAATTGTTCATTTTGTGTGTGTGTGTGTGTGTGTGTGTGTGTGTGTGTGTGCGTGCGTGTGTGTGTGTGTGTGTGTGTGTGTGTGTGTGTGAGAGAGAGAGAGAGAGAGAGACAGACAGACAGACAGAGACAGAGACAGAGCGTCCGGTCCTGCACTTGATGAAATTAAGTGAAGGATTCTCTGTACAATCTGTGATGAACATTACTGATGGCAGAAGCAGACCTACGAGGCGGTGTGTGTACACTGACGCACGCACACACACTCACACACACGAACGACTCTACGCAGGACGTGCGCGCGCATAAACAAAAACACGAACGCGCACACGCACGTACATGGGTACGCACGAACGCACGCACGCACGCACGCACGCACGCACACACACACACACAATCAACGTTTCCTAACACCGTCCTCTCCCCCTCCGCCCCTCAACACTCCCTCCACCTCAGCCCTTTCACTGTGTGTGACTGCATCCCACGTTCACCCGCCTTCCCTCCTGCTCCCTGACTCATTATCTAATTACACAATACAGGCCACGTTGCTTCAGAGTGAATCAGCGATAAACCCTCTGGGAGGACCCTCCCCTGCTATCAGTGAAACCCACCCCGGTGAGATTACACAACGACGGCCCCAGGGCCTCTCAGCCCTGATCAGGTCGGCTGCTTCTGATTCTGTGTACGTGGAGCAGGGTTTCCACCCGGCTCTCCTCTGCCAGGGTGCAGTGCTACAACCGTTCAGCTTTTGCAGATACCTCCATCAAATTTCGGGTGCGAGGTTTACAAAAGAATTAACACTGCAGGGTTATTGGGTTCCCCAGCAAACACTGTTCAATCTGCACGGTGTGAAGACCAACAGGTGAGGTCCATACCTGGTGAGGCACACGGACGCCGCTTCTCTAAATCAGTTAGTTGCTACACCATGCCTTGTTCAGTGGCCCCGCGGAACAGTGGGCTGCAGGAAGGCAGCAGGTGTGTTGGTGG
>NC_134884.1:12759050-12764050 GCF_041734735.1 Babylonia areolata
ACACACACGCACACACACACACACACACACGCACACACACAACCACACACACACACACACACACACACAGAGCAGTCAGTGCAGTTATGAGGAGTGAAAGCCGTATTCACAAGATATTGATTCAAAGAGATAAACTGGCAGTAGGTGGACGAAGGTGGTGCTGATGCAGGAAGTATGCTCCCGTTCAGATGGAGAGATCTTGAGGAAGATTCGTGTTCTTGCTCTGAGCTGCTGAAGCTCCGTGGAACGATGGAGAAGAGAAATGTGGAGAAGAGAAATGTGTGTGTGTGTGTGTGTGTGTGCGCGCGCACTGGCACGTGCATGCATGTGCGTATATGTGTTGTTTTTTTTGCCTGTTAATGTCCGTGAAGAACTTGAAACGCGCGTGTGCGTGCGTATGTGTCCATGCACGGTTGTGCGGTGTCCATGAATGTCTACACGGACGCTCATGCACGCTCACACCTGTGGGTGCCCACTGATGGGTATGTTCAAGTGAAGGGGCGGGTACGTGTCGACCACTGCACAGAGCACTTGTTGTGGACGGTATTCGCTGTGGTGTGCACGCATCGGTTCCATGCTCTCTTTTCAACTGCCCCCCCCGCCCCCCCAACCCTCACCCCGCCCCCCACCTTTCTCTGTCTCTCTCTTTGTATGTGTTTATGTATATGTATGCACCTCACTTTTTTCATCTCTATTATCTTTTCGTTTTTTTTCCTTGACTGATGGCTTTACGTAAAAATGCAGTTGTTGCTTAATCAATTACCATGGTGAAATAAAATTTTGAACTAGTTGACTATTTCTGTGTCTCTCGCCCTATATCTGTCTGTCTGTCCGCCTGTCTCAGTCAGTCTACACGGACGCTCATGCTGTCATGTCTGTCTGTCTCTGTTTCTCTCTCTCCGTCTCTCTGTGTGAGCGACTCCATGAACACGTGCGTCAAATCAGGGCCGGGTTGAAGGTCACACATGCTCCACACTGTGCAGTATTACAGCCCCTTGTTCCATGCTGCTCACTGGTGTGCATCTCAGCCTGGTGAAGAGAAGCACATGGAGGGTAATGGGATTTTCCCTGACACGGTCCCAACACCGCTCTGAAAGGGGAGGGAGGAAGGAAAAGTCAGAAGCCGACTTAACGTGTTTATCTAACAACACGAGTCGTTTTCACGTGTTGGAGAGAAACTGAATTAGCCTCCTGTCCTTGGCTTTGACTGATCTGAAGGAAACTGATATATACCCGACCGATAAACTACTGACCTGTAAGATGTGGTTGCCGTGTTTAAAGAAATACGCTGTTTATTCATTTATCTATTTTGTTATCCATGTTTGGTCACGGTGTTTAAAGAAATACGCTATTTATTCATTCATCTATTTTGTTGTCCACATATAAACTGTTTGCTGGTAAGATCAGGCGTGTCTTCTTCTTCTTCTTCATTATCCCAATGCTGAGTAACAAATGACTTGTAGTTTCTGTGCCTTTGTCTGACTTTGAGAGTCACAAAGTTCCTTTCCATCACTTTCGAAATAGACGACTTGGAAAAATCAGAATGTGAAGAAGTGAAGTGCGGTGAGCATGTCGGCACTGCATGAAAGATTCCCGGTCCCAGCAGACTGACGGACGCAGTGAAACACTCACACACATGCAGGACATCACCGACTGACTGCAGCAACACTTGGCCCCTGGACAACAGGCCCACTTTTCGTGCCGACCCCCAACGAAGATTCCGAGATGTATGTACGTCTGTAAAACGCAAATCTCCAATCAGAACATGTCCATGCGTGGCCATTAAAGCCAGTCAGGGTATCGCCTTCAGCCCGCCTGCCGTGTTTGGGAGGAAGAGGGCTGATAACAGGGCTCTTTGGAACATGCACAGAATGCCTCCTGTCTTTTCCTGTTGTTGTTGTTGATGTTGTTGTTGTTGTTGTTGCTGTTGTTGTTGTTGATGTCGTTGATGATGTTGTTGATGTTGTTGTTGTTGATGTTGTTGTTGATGTTGTTGTTGTTGATGTCGTTGTTGTTGATGTTGTTGTTGTTGATGTCGTTGTTGTTGATGTTGTTGCGAAGAGCAAGAAATAAGGGTGTAATTGATGAATCAATGTATCCGTTCTCAGACCTTGAAAAGATTTCGAAAAATACACACACATTCACACACACACGCACGCACGCACGCACACACACACACACACTGTAACGTGCATGCACATTCACCCCCAACCCCACCCCCACACGCCATATGCACACACACACACACACACACACACACACACACACACACACACACACACACATGCTTAGGTATAAGTAGATAGAACTTTAATTTGTTTTTGTTGTTTATTTTTTTACACTGAGCAAGATATAGAAGAAGGAAAAGAAGAAGGAGACACTATGCTCTGAAAAGTGAACACCCCACCAGCTGTTTACTCTGGCCATGACACATTCCTGACTGCCTGCCCGTATACCTCGATTGCCAGACCATCGGTCTTACACAAGCCCTTGGCGAATGAGTTCGAATCCGCACACCGGCGTCACACAAAAATTAGCAATGATCTCGCTTTCCAAAATTGGCGGGCCATTTGAAGGGCACAGTGTGTTGAGCGCCGAACTTGCATTCAGAGGGCTGTGAGTTCCAACCACGGACAATCGAAAAAACAACAACAACAAAAACAACAACAACAGCAACAACAACAAAAAACCCACACAAAAAACCACCACCACCACCAACAAAACACCACCAAAACAACAACAAAACCAACAACCAAAAACCAAAAAGGCATTGTCACCTAAGTGTGTTAGTGTCATGTCGTTCTGGTCATTATCAGTATAGTGTTACACAGGTCCCTTGTAGTGTTACACAGGTCCCTTGTAGTGTTACACAGGTCCCTTGTAGTGTTACACAGGTCCCTTGTACAGGTCCCTTGTAGTGTTACACAGGTCCCTTGTAGTGTTACACAGGTCCCTTGTAGTGTTACACAGGTCCGTTTATCCTGCTGTCTTGGGAAGGTTACCTCCGATGGACATAACGTAATACTTCAGTTTAGAACATGATGTACCTACTTAATTAACCAGTATCCGCAATTTACAGCGCAGTGTCCTCTTCAACTTCACCTTCCACAACATCCACACTTCGTTGTTCTGCATGTCATCAACACTCCCACGTCCATTTCTCCTCCGGGCATCTCGCTTCACGGCTTTTGACGTGTGGGTTATCACCCCTCTCCCTCTCATTCATTCCTCGCACGCACACGTGCAACTGCACACACACACACACACACACACACACACACCCCACACACACATAACCCCCCCCCCACACACACACACACTCACACACACACACACACACACACACACTGAACACAGGTAGCTGGCGAGTAGAGTAAGCAAGAAGCTGGTGTGTTTCCAGAGAACAGTGCCGGTGTCTGGTGTTACCGGCAGTAGTGCCAGACAAGGAGCAGCCACACGCTTTGAGAAGGCGGACTTCTCACTCACTGTTCACTCCACTCCACTCACCCACTGTCAGCCAGCCCCTGCAGTTGTCCAGCACAGTGGTAGTGGAGGAAAGCAGTGTTACCAGGCAGTGTGTGTGTGCGTGTGTGACGGTGTGTGCGCGATACCGGGAAGTGCCAGTGATGGTGGTGTCAGCAGTTGTGAAACAGCTGAGTGAGTGACAGGTGTACCTGGTTTGTGATGATTGTAGGTACCTGTGTAAGGTGTTTCGCAGAGGAGACAAAAAATGAAATAAGAAAAAATATAATAAAATAAACTGAGAAAAACAGTTGATTTCGCAACTGTACGCGGTACAAGGTTTTCATTTGTTTGCAAAGGGCAGCGGCTTTTTCTGTTTATAACCACGTGTACAGTTCAGAGACAATTCCTCGCTTTGAGGCAACAGTCATGAAGTTTATAGTGATTGTTTGTGGCACATAGGTTTTCTTTCCTTTTTTTTTTTCCTTTTCTTCATTTTTTTTTAATCTCTTTCTTTTCTTCCTTTTCTGTTTTTTGAATGGTGCTGGGCATTAGTGTGACCAGAGAAGTAGTAGCTGTTCATAATAACGTGTGTGTTTTTGTTGTTTTTTTCCCATTGATTTTTGTTGTTTTTTTAAGAAACGTTAATTGACCAAATGAAGTTGTCAGTCTTCACAGTTTTATTATGATTTTAGAATATTCTGTTTGTTTCTTGTTGATGCTGTTTTATTGGTGTTGTTGCTGTTGTTGTTCTCAGTTCAGTATCATCATCACCTACTCCTTTCCCCCCCCCCCCTCCCCGCCTGTCTTCCATCTCTTTCAGCATCCCCTGACTGTGGCCCATCAATCTATCCCTGTATTTTGTTCTCATGTGTTTTTTTGCCTTGTTTTTGTTTCAAGTTTTTTCGCCTTATACATATTATTAGTAGTGGTAGGAAGTTTTTGTTTTTTTTTAATTAAAATTAAATTAAAAAAAAAATTATTTATCATTTTTTTGATGTATTTATCTATTATTTATTCACCCCCCCCCCCTTTTTTTTTTCTCAAGGCCTGACTAAGCGCGTTGGGTTACGCTGCTGGTCAGGCATCTGCTTGGCAGATGTGGTGTAGCGTATATGGATTTGTCCGAACGCAGTGACGCCTCCTTGAGCTACTGAAACTGAAAACTGAAACTCAAGTAAACTTCTACGATTTGCAGAGTCGAATAAGTGATTTCTGATCGTTTCAGATTGGTATACCTATCAAACAAAAACCCAGCGACAGCAAAGTGCGCTTGTGAAATACTGATTAAATCAAACCTTGTGTGTGTGGAAAGTGTCCTTTCTGTGATCATCAACATTACAGAGTGTTTGTGGCTATCATTTGATAATTGCGAGTGAGTCGTGCTACACCAATTAGCATTGTGAACAAGGATCAAGAATGTGTGTTTCCTGAAGGGAGGAATTTTGATTGGCCTTTTCGTGATGCATCGACGTTGGCACAGGTGAGCATAAGTGTGATTAACTTTTGTGTTTTGTTTGTAGTGTTTGTGTGAGTGG
>NC_134884.1:12769050-12776550 GCF_041734735.1 Babylonia areolata
CACTTGCAGTGTTGGTCAGGTAATTAGAGCAACACACCCAAAGACGCATCCTTGAAGTGGATGACACTCGACTGTGTGGTCCCAGTCTCCCCATTTAAGCCCTCAGCACGCTCAACCCTGGGTAGGAGTCGGCCACGGGCCGAAAAACCCACCTCCGCTGGGATTCGAACCCGCGTCCTCCCAGACGTCAGTCCGCGACGCTAACCACTTCGCCACGGCGGCTGGTTATATCTTAAAATAATTGTTGGCTGGTTCATTTTCAGATTCACCCCTTGGTGATTTCAGAGTTACTTAGAAATAATCATTGAATAATGAATAAGCCAATAAATCGAAAACTGAAAATAAAGTTATATTGTTGTTGAAAGTGAGCAGTGCTTCGCGGATGCCTGTGGATTAGCACCTTAACTTAAACGAAAGCGTACTCTAAAAATGTATGCAAGTCAGCATGTTGAAGGTACTTCAGCCACGGTTTTGCTCTTCAGTCATGGAGGATCAGGCTGACAGGACAAGACAAGACAAGACAACAAGAATTTCTTTCAGAATACCCCCTAAAGGTGAGTGGAACATAACAGAGAATAACGTGTTTCTAAATAACATTCTCAAACATGGTTTCATAAACATGATTTCAAAAAGAAAAAATAAGTAAACATGGATATATATATTTCTTGTAGGCCCTATCGATACAGTGTCAGCTCAAAACGGACAGATGGTATGCATTATGTGTCAAACAGCGTGTGGAAAAACCCTGCGGTATTGATATCACTGGCACGCTTCACTGGGTGTGTGGGGATCGGAAACAGTGCTCCGTACTGGTCAGTTGTGTGCGGCTTTAATTCATCTTTAACACACGAGTAGTTTGACTGCCTGTGGTTTTCATCCACTTTAACACTATTCTGTCTGAACATCGCTCTTGGTGGGGGAGGGGTGGGGATGAGGGAAGGGGGGGTTGTGGGGTGAGAGGAAGGCCACTGAAATCAAACCCTACCAGGTGATGATACCATTCGGCACCTTCCGGATTTCTGGCACACGGAATTCTCGGAACCGTGTAAAGACAGCAGGGTAAAGGCTGAGCTACAGTCAGTCCACTGACGTGCTTCCCCCGTCACTTGACGCCATCAACAAGGGTGAACAGTCATCAACAGGGGTGAACAGCCATCAACAGGGGCGAACAGCCATCAACGGGTGAACGATCAACAAGGGTGAACAGCCATCAACGGGTGATCAGTCATCAACAGGGGTGAACGATCAACAGGTGAACAGCCATCAACAGGGGTGAACAGCCATGAACAGGGGTGAACAGCCATCAACAGGGGTGAACAGCCATCAACAGGGGTGAACAGCCATCAACAGGGGTGAACAGTCATAACGGGTGAACGATCAACAGGTGAACAGCCATCAACGGGTGAACAGCCATCAACAGGGGTGAACAGTCATCAACGGGTGAACAGCCATCAACAGGGGTGAACAGCCAACAGGGGTGAACAGCCATCAACAGGGGTGAACAGCAATCAACGGGTGAACAGCCATCAACAGGGGTGAACGATCAACAGGTGAACAGCCATCAACAGGGGTGAACAGTCATCAACGGGTGAACAGCCATCAACAGGGGTGAACAGCCATCAACGGGTGAACAGCCATCAACAGGGGTGAACAGTCATCAACGGGTGAACAGCCATCAACAGGGGTGAACGATCAACAGGTGAACAGCCATCAACAGGGGTGAACAGCCATCAACAGGTGAACAGCCATCAACAGGGGTGAACAGTCATCAACGGGTGAACAGCCATCAACAGGGGTGAACAGCCATCAACGGGTGAACAGCCATCAACAGGGGTGAACGATCAACAGGTGAACAGCCATCAACAGGGGTGAACAGTCATCAACGGGTGAACAGCCATCAACAGGGGTGAACAGTCATCAACGGGTGAACAGCCATCAACAGGGGTGAACAGCCATCAACGGGTGAACAGCCATCAACAGGGGTGAACAGTCATCAACGGGTGAACAGCCATCAACGGGTGAACAGCCATCAACAGGGGTGAACAGCCATCAACAGGGGTGAACAGCCATCAGCAGGGGTGAATGATCAACAGGTGAACAGCCATCAACGGGTGAACAGCCATCAACAGGGGTGAACAGCCATCAACGGGTGAACAGCCATCAACAGGGGTGAACGATCAACAGGTGAACAGCCATCAACAGGGGTGAACAGCCATCAACAGGTGAACAGCCATCAACAGGGGTGAACAGCCATCAACGGGTGAACAGCCATCAACAGGGGTGAACAGCCATCAACAGGGGTGAACAGCCAACAGGGGTGAACAGCCATCAGCAGGGGTGAATGATCAACAGGTGAACAGCCATCAACAGGGGTGAACAGCCATCAACAGGGGTGAACGATCAACGGGTGAACAGCCATCAACGGGTGAACAGCCATCAACGGGTGAACAGCAATCAACAGGGGTGAACAGCAATCAACAGAAGTGAACAGCAATCAAAAGGGGTGAACAGTCATCAACGGGTGAACAGTCATCAACGGGTGAACAGCAATCAACAGGGGTGAACAGCCATCAACAGGGGTGAACAGCAATCAACAGGTGAACAGCAATCAGCAGGGGTGAACAGCCATCAACAGGGGTGAACAGCCATCAACAGGGGTGAACAGCAATCAACAGGGGTGAACGATCAACGGGTGAACAGCCATCAACAGGGGTGAACAGCAATCAACAGGGGTGAACAGCCATCAACGGGTGAACAGCCATCAACAGGGGTGAACAGCCATCAACGGGTGAACAGCCATCAACAGGGGTGAACAGCCATCAACAGGGGTGAACAGTCATCAACGGGTGAACAGCCATCAACAGGGGTGAACAGTCATCAACAGGGGTGAACAGCCATCAACGGGTGAACAGCCATCAACAGGGGTGAACAGCCATCAACAGGGGTGAATGATCAACAGGTGAACAGCCATCAACGGGTGAACAGCCATCAACAGGGGTGAACAGCCATCAACAGGGGTGAACAGTCATCAACGGGTGAACAGCCATCAACAGGGGTGAACAGTCACCAACAGGGGTGAACAGCCATCAACAGGGGTGAACGATCAACAGGTGAACAGCCATCAACAGGGGTGAACAGCCATCAACAGGTGAACAGCCATCAACAGGGGTGAACAGCCATCAACGGGTGAACAGCCATCAACAGGGGTGAACAGTCATCAACGGGTGAACAGCCATCAACAGGGGTGAACAGCCAACAGGGGTGAACAGCCATCAACGGGTGAACAGCCATCAACAGGGGTGAACGATCAACGGGTGAACAGCCATCAACAGGGGTGAAAAGCCATCAACAGGTGAACAGCCATCAACAGGGGTGAACAGTCATCAACGGGTGAACAGCCATCAACAGGGGTGAACAGCCATCAACAGGGGTGAACAGCCAACAGGGGTGAACAGCCATCAGCAGGGGTGAATGATCAACAGGTGAACAGCCATCAACGGGTGAACAGCCATCAACAGGGGTGAACAGTCACCAACGGGTGAACAGCCATCAACAGGGGTGAACGATCAACAGGTGAACAGCCATCAACAGGGGTGAACAGTCATCAACGGGTGAACAGCAATCAACAGGGGTGAACAGCAATCAACAGAAGTGAACAGCAATCAAAAGGGGTGAACAGTCATCAACGGGTGAACAGTCATCAACGGGTGAACAGCAATCAACAGGGGTGAACAGTCATCAACGGGTGAACAGTCATCAACAGGGGTGAACGATCAACGGGTGAACAGCCATCAACGGGTGAACAGCCATCAACAGGGGTGAACAGCCATCAACAGGGGTGAACAGCCATCAACAGGGGTGAACGATCAACGGGTGAACAGCCATCAACGGGTGAACAGCCATCAACAGGGGTGAACAGCCATCAACGGGTGAACAGCAATCAACAGGGGTGAACAGCCATCAACAGGGGTGAACAGCCATCAACAGGGGTGAACGATCAACGGGTGAACAGCCATCAACGGGTGAACAGCCATCAACGGGTGAACAGCCATCAACAGGGGTGAACAGCCATCAACGGGTGAACAGCAATCAACAGGGGTGAACAGCAATCAACAGGGGTGAACAGCCATCAGCAGGGGTGAACCATCAACAGGGGTGAACCATCAACAGGGGTGAACGATCTTCCCGAACACACGGCATCTCCGGCAAAAGCCACTGAAAGTCCTCACCGTGTAGAGAACAGAACAGCGCTGTGCTGTTTTAGTCCATTGACTCGCCTCACTTCCCCACCCCCAGTGAAAAACATCTCTGGGATCAGTGTTCCTGTCAGCATTGCCGGATTTCCGACACATATACAAACGATGTCTAAATGGTGTAAAGGAGAGAAAGGTCAAGGCAGAACTCTGGTTCACTGACGCGCATTGCTGTGAGGATGAAGGACCTGCTGGCACTTGCAGGAAGTCCGGCACGAACACACCTCAGTGTAACTCCCTTATGCAGAAAGGGAAAGGTCAGCGCTGAGCCATGTGGAGGTCAGTGACACGCTTCACCCTGTCCGGTCAAAAACATTGCTGTGTGGTTGAAAGACCTTTCAGCACTTTCTGTTGGCCGGATGTCCGGCACACACACGTTCCCTGGAACAATGCCTCAGGTTTTTGTTTTCCTCGGACGTGCTTCCGCATTCTCCCTCCCCTCACATCCGTACAGACCGACCTCTCCCCCTTCCCTCACCCCCGCCCCTCCTACCACCACTGCCCCTGCTTCCTTGTCAACACCCCCACCCCCTACCCACTTCTGAGTCATCGGTGATGTGGGTGTGTCCACCCGGTGTGTGTACAACATGGCTACCTGCAAGGGAACGCTGAGGGAGGTGGAAGGTGTACCAGCTGCTTACAGGTCACAGCTTAACACACACGCGCTGTGGATAGGAGTCACGAAAGTACAGGAACTGTTGCCTTCCGTCTTTCTCTTCTTCTTCTTCTTCTCTTCCTCCTCCTTTTCCTTCTTTCTTTTCCCCTCCACAGCAGTTACCAGTCCATTCCTCAGAGGGTGCAGTGCTGTGCAGGAATAGTTCAGTATGACGTACAGGCTGCAACACACGGTGCCGTCACTTGTCATGACAGCTGGACCTGTTCACCGTGTCTTCACTGAATTATCTCCCCTCCTCCTCTTCCTCCCTCTCCTCTTCCTTCTTCCTCCGTCCCCATTCTTCTCCCTCTCCCTTCTCCTCTTTTTATCCTTCTTTATTGTTTTCCTTTCGTTCGTTCCTCCCTTCTTATCTTTATTCTATCTTTCTTTTCTTTTCATGATCTGTCAGTTTTCATTCTTTCTTCCTTTCTTCCTTCCTTTCTTTTTTTTTTATCTTTCTCTCTTTTCTTTCTTTATAATTCTTTATCTCTGTTCTTTCTTTCTCTTTCATTCTTAATCCCTTTCGTCCTTTCTTTCTTGTTACAAACGCGTGGCTTCTCTCTGTTTCTCTTTACTGGTAATGCAGTTCTGAATTATTGTTCCCCTCCTTTCATTCCTTCTTTCCTTACTTTCTTTTCCTTCTTTCCCTCTTCTCCCTTCCTTTGTTTCTGTCCTCCTTTCTGTCTTTTCTTCCGTCGTTTGAAATACACAATGGTAATCTGCGTGCAAGACATATACCCTCACAGTGGATTTGGAAACCAGAATCAAGCCGTGTGAGGTGTTATCGCAAGATACTAAACATCACTGAGATGCACTGAAAATTACGCTGGTATGGCCATGTAATAAGATCCAGTGGACTTTCTGAAACAATCCTGTTGAGGGAGGGAGACAGAGGGGGAGACAGAGAGACCTTTTGCTGAGACCCAGGCTTTGTGACACAGCCGACAAACCTGGAGGAGTTTGGTGAACAGTTCTTCAGTGCGGCGTCCCAATGACTGTTGACGGGGTGAAGGACAATGAGAGAAAGGTGGTGGGGCAGGTGTGTGTGGTCATGGCGGGCAGTGGTGACAGACAGTGACACCTGATCGTCACCTGTCTTGACAACTGCACCTGTATACCTTGACATGTCTGGAACTTTGTTGAGGGCTTTCTGTCTCTCCATGATCTCCTGTGTCACTGCTGTCTGTCTGTCTGTCCGTCCTGTCTGTTTGTCTGTCCGTCTCTTTGCCTATCTTTCTTTCTTTCCGTGCTCTTTTCTCATCTTTCTTTCATCATTTCTTTATTCTTACCTTTCTTCAATTCATTATTTTTCTATTCTCCTTCCACACTTTCTTTCATTCGTTTCTTCTTACTTTCTATCTCCCTTTTCTTCCTTCCCTTTTCCCTTCTTCCTTCCCCTCTTCCTATCTTCCTTCCTGTCCTGGCCTGTTCCCTACACGGTGAAGGTGTGTTCACGTGGCGATGAAGTTGTTCAGGTGTGTGTGACGACAGATCGCTGGCTGCAGCACACGTTACGTCACTGATCCTGACAGCTGTTCTTGTTCAACCATTCCCGTCTGTCTGTCCATCTGTCTGTGTAAATCTGTTCCAGTTTTTTTGTTTGTTCTTCTACTGTCTACTTCTTCTGTTTCTTTTTCTTCTTGATTTCGTTCGTCTTGTTCTTGTTCTGCTTCTCCAGTTCTCCTCACAGCCCTCTCCTTCGTCATCCCCTCACAGCCCCTCACAGCCCTCTTCTTCGTCATCCCCTCACAGCCCTCTCCTTCGTCATCCCCTCACAGCCCTCTCCTTCGTCATCCCCTCACAGCCCTCTCCTTCGTCATCCCCTCACAGCCCTCTCCTTCGTCATCCCCTCACAGCCCTCTCCTTCGTCATCCCCTCACAGCCCCTCACAGCCCTCTTCTTCGTCATCCCCTCACAGCCCTCTCCTTCGTCATCCCCTCACAGCCCCTCACAGCCCTCTCCTTCGTCATCCCCTCACAGCCCTCTTCTTCGTCATCCCCTCACAGCCCTCTCCTTCGTCATCCCCTCACAGCCCTCTCCTTCGTCATCCCCTCACAGCCCTCTTCTTCGTCATCCCCTCACAGCCCTCTCCTTCGTCATCCCCTCACAGCCCTCTCCTTCGTCATCCCCTCACAGCCCTCTCCTTCGTCATCCCCTCACAGCCCTCTTCTTCGTCATCCCCTCACAGCCCTCTCCTTCGTCATCCCCTCACAGCCCTCTCCTTCGTCATCCCCTCACAGCCCTCTCCTTCGTCATCCCCTCACAGCCCTCTCCTTCGTCATCCCCTCACAGCCCTCTTCTTCGTCATCCCCTCACAGCCCTCTCCTTCGTCATCCCCTCACAGCCCCTCACAGCCCTCTCCTTCGTCATCCCCTCACAGCCCTCTTCTTCGTCATCCCCTCACAGCCCTCTTCCTCGTCATCCCCTCACAGCCCCTCACAGCCCTCTTCTTCGTCATCCCCTCACAGCCCTCTTCTTCGTCATCCCCTCACAGCCCCTCACAGCCCTCTTCTTCGTCATCCCCTCACAGCCCTCTCCTTCGTCATCCCCTCACAGCCCTCTTCTTCGTCATCCCCTCACAGCCCTCTTCTT